>NW_006287904.1:2837706-2928836 GCF_000327345.1 Myotis davidii | reverse complement strand
TCTTTCTTTCTTTCTTTCTCCCTTCCTTCCTTCCTTCCTTCCTTCCTTCCTTCCTTCCTTCCTTTCTTTCTTTTCTTTCTTTCTTTCTTTCTTTCTTCTTTCTTTCTTTCTCCCTTTCTTCCAAAATGTCTATTTGTTATGTTCTTTCTCTTCTTTCCTTCCTTTCTTCCTTCCTTCCTTCCTTTCTTTTCTTCCTTCCTTTCCTTTTTTTTCAGTGTAAGAACACTTAACATTAGATCATACAAAGGAATATATTCAGCCATAAAGAAGAAAATCCTACCATTTGTGAGAACATGGATAAATCTGGAAGATAGAATGCTAAGTGATGTAAGTCCTTCACAGGACACATACTGCATGATTCCTCTTACACGAGGCATCTAAAGTCCTCAAAGGAATAGAAGTAAATGATGAAATGGTGATACCAGGGGATGGGGAAGAAGGGCACATGGGGCAGGAACAACTATGAGATAGGAAAGGGCGGAACCACAGAGGCTTGGAAGGGCAAGGGAAGAGGGTAAGTGCAGAGGACTCATTCAGGAAGCCTGGTCTTAAAGCAGGAGGAGCAGGAGGATGTAGAAACAGGGGAACTTAGGACACAGGACGGTTTGTTCCTTTGCAGTATGAGGCATACATAAAACCAAGCATGTTGAAGAGTTGGTAGCGAAGGCCAAGGGAGAGGAAGAGCAGATGCAGAAGGAGCAAAGAGAGAAAGTAAAATGCTCGAGGACTGATCACTCAACACGTGAGAGGAACACTTTTCTGCTGTAAGAGAGGAGAGGAAGAAACCATCTCTCAGAAATACAAGGTAACTAACAGCAGAGAAGGAAGTGGCCACATACCCACTTTCCCACCATAATGTGCAGGGCCCAGTGTCCGGCCTTCCTCCACAAATGGCAGCACGCACAGAATCCGGTCAAAGGAGCCTGAGCTTAGATTCAGAATAAACCTGGGTCCCATGCCTGACAGTAACACTCCGTAACTGAGCAGCCTCGGGAAAGTACTTAACATTTCTGTTCATCTCTTTCTCAATCCGTAGCTGGAATCCTGATACCAGACCCACACTGTTGGTGAGGATCCCATGGGTGGCATGTGAACCCGAGTTCTAACTTCTCCATCTATAGACATGCAGACTGGACTAATGGACTTTCCAGGCTCCTTCTTGCTCTGATGTTCTCAACATCTATAGCTCTCTAGCCTATGACCTCCCAGGCATTGACAGGAGGACGCGTTCATATGATGGCAGAGAGAAAACCCAGAGTGCACACCCTGGAAGCTCCTGGCAAACTCGAGCAATGCTGTTCATGCTTTGAATGAAGAGGCAGGAGTCACAGAGCCTAGTGAACGAAGGAGGCTACATGGTAACTTGCAGGTGATTTTTATGAGGGAAGTACTTTTCTAGAGGCTGACAGTCCCTCCCTAGATCTGGGAAGGTGGCAGGCTGCCAAAGCCACTGTCTTCACTCATTTCGAAAACATCACTGAGTGCCTATTGTGTGCCAAGTGCTCTGCTAGACACTGGGGCTACGACAGTGATTGAAACAGCCCAAAAGCATTGCTTTGAGCAACTAACATTCTAGTAAAATAGAAAATATATATGGTAAGGTAATAAGGGCTATAAATAAAAAATAAAGCAGGGATGAGGAGAGAGGAGATGGTGGATGGACGCAGACGTTATTTTAAACTAGATTGTTGGAGGCTTCACTAAGAAGGTAATGCTTGGGTAAAGGCCTAAGAATGATGAGGGCAATAGCCATGTGGACATCTGGGGACCAGCAAACCAAGCAGAGGAAACTGTAGGTGCCAAGGTAGGAATGTGCCAGGTACTGTACTTTCAAGCCCGGATTCAGGAACAACGCTTGTCATGGCCAAGTGCATGGTCATTATGCCAGACTCCTCTTTAGACAGTTGCATGGAGCTCAGTTAATATCATAAGGAGCTGTTATAAATCAAATGGATTCTGAGTGGGTCCCCTGACCTCACCCCAGCTGTCTGCACACAGCCATGGGCCACCTGCAGGAGACTGTGAGAGCTACACTGAATTATTGAAAGCTCACGTGGCCTCTAGATATGGTTTCCTTAAACAGCCAAACTACTTATTATATTTTGTTATTTTTCCTTTTCTTTTTGACAGGACAAAACGATTGGAAAATCTATTTTGTTCCGCTAGAAGGGAAGCCCCTTTCCTACTGGCTCCAAAACAGACTCCAAGATTAAAGCTTCTTTCTTCAGAGAATAAATTCTATAACTCAGCACTGCTATCCAGTCACCAGGATTGTTTATTCCAACATAGCAACGACCCCATAATCTGCTGTTTCACTCTCATTCTTTCTTATGCCCCCAATTTTATTTTTGCTCCTACGTGACACATTTCAGGCAATCTTCTGGAGCCAACAAGAAGCTAATTTTGAGATAAGGATGGAAAAGTGTTCAAAAGCATTCATTACGAGGACAGGGGTGACTATTTAAAATGCTGATGTTCTGTTCTCCACTGGCCGAAGGAGAAGCTGTGAGTCTGGAGTGGTGAATTTCACATCAGTCTCACTGCACATTCTGAATTGATCAGTCTAAGGTGGCTGATTCCTGCCTCCATCAGGAAGTAACATTTCATTTTCATGGCTCTTCAGTTGTCAAAGCCTTTTCACACTCCTTAATGTACTGTCACCTGGCTCCCTCCCTCCCCATTAACCACCTAATCACTAAATTCCATAGGCAGTCTTGGTTTTCACTGACCGTGGCCTCCCTGCAGCATTTGCAGCTCTCAGCTAGTCCTCCCTGACACATTCTGCTGAGCCCTCGGCAATGAGACTCTATCCAGTTTCTCCCCATCACTCTCCTTGCCAGGCCTTGTTGGTAGATGTCTCTTTCTTAACACACTCAAAGTTTGGTATTCCACAGGGTTCTGTTCCAGTCCTCTTCACAGTGAGATCTTCTCGTCGAGTGCCCTGCCAAGGGTCCCCAAATATGGCCTCCGGTCTTGAACATTCAGTCTCTGCTGATCTGGCTCTGGGTGTCCATTGTCAGGAGGACCTGGGGCTCTCACAGATGCCTCTAACTCAACAAGTCAACAACCAAATCATGTGCATCCTTTTGTGGCTTTTGTACATGAGGTGTGGTATTGACATGAGGTGTGGTATCGACTAACTTTCCTTCATCCGCACTGTGGCCCCAGCTGGTCCACTTCACACGCTGTTTCTTTTGCAAACTGTTGCTTAGACTTCATGTTCTCTATTCCTTCACAAGCGATTAGCACTTTCTCTTTTGTGCTGCTGCAACTAAGACAGACATCCATTCCTGCATATATGTACTGTGCTGTCATTGTGTCTTGCACTAGGATCTTTGCAGTCACCAATGATTTTGTTTATCTATGTTTGTCCAGTGCCTAGCACAGCAGCTCAATAATTCTACTGAATAACAGGAAGAGAGGGAGGGAGGGTTTTTTAGGGAGGGAGGGAGGGAGGGAAGGAAAGAGGAAACATTTTATCTTCAAAACTGATTTTACAGATTGGGGGGGAAGTGTTCAGAAAAACTTGCTCAGATCCACAGCGAGAAACTGCAGTCTTTTGACTTCAAATGACCAGCAGTTTCCCCCTGTGATAGGAGCCTCAGCCACCACTTTTCTTGCACTTGTCCTAGAAAATGGCATGGGTATTTTCTTAAAGACAAATCAAGAAGTTCAATTCTCTAACCTACAACTGAGTTAGGGCTTTTCACCTGGTCTCGCCTGTGCTCCCACACAGGTGGGAGGGGAAAGTGTGTTGATCTCACCAGTTAGCAGGAAGTCATCAAAGCATTTCTCAGCTAAACCCTGCAGAACTAAAGGTGCCAGACACTAGTATACCCAATCCCATGACCATTTCATAGTACACAATCCCAGTTCACAAAACGAAAGGTTGCGAGCACACCTCACTCCTGCCACCACTGTCCCTGGCACTGCCATCACTCTTTACCCTGTTCTGGGCCTTCTGTCATCCTCTGTCCCACGACAACATTACTTCTAGCGCCTGCCAAATGGGCAGATCCAAAGCCCATAAGGAAGGCACTGACAATGTCTGCCCACCTGAGCTTCTCTTGACAGTCGGTGAGCCCACGAGGATGGCACCATAGGAGTGTAAGCCAGAAAGCAAGGATGGGCATGAACCCAGGAAAGTGCCCTGATATGCTCAGCCTACCTGAACAGAGGGCCAGAAGGAGTGCCATTTTTGTAATACCCCTGAGGGTACAGGGCCCACTGGCTGTGTCCATGACTGTCACAAGCTGCTTTCTCTCTGCTTTCCCAATCAGAGCCAAGATTGTAGTAGCCATGTGAGTTCATTGACTTTTTTTCTTTTTTATAGGATAAATATCAAGTAATATAAAATTTAATTAAGGATTCTTGAACACACAGGAACATGGACAAGGAAATTGAAAGCCCTTGTGACTTTTTTTTTTTTTCAGAGAGGCAGCTGAGGTTTTTCATTCCAGGATAATCAAAAGGAGAGAATTTTTCATTAACCCTCATGTTTCTTCACCAAGCATTTCTCTAAAGAAATCAGAGTCGCAAAGACCTATTGGGCAGTCCCATTCATCCTGATATCTGGGCAATAGGCAAGAGCCTAAGGAAATAGATTAGGAAGGGCAGAGTCCTCAGTACCAATAAGACTTGTATTCTCATTTTACTGTTTACTAGCTGGGTAACCCAGGGCAAGTTGCTTAATCTCTCTGGACCACATTCAGCAAATATTCATGGAGTGCCTTTGTGAGCCAGGCAATGTTCCAGGCACTGAAGACGAAACAAAATAGCACCAAAATATAAAGTCCCTGCCTTTACAGAGCACGCATTTTAGAGGGAAAATAAACAAAAGACAGACTATGTCAAGAGCTAAGATCTATAAAGAAAAAAATTGGATAAAAAGAGCAAAGCATGATGGAAGTGGGGTGATATTGTTCAGGCTTCCATTTATAAGGACCTAAAGGAAGGGAGGGTGGATGCCACACAGATATCTGTGGAAAGCATATTTGATGAAGAGGAAATGTATGCAAAAGATCTGAGACTCCACTGTGCTTGTGATGTTTAAGGACAGTGAGAAGGAGCCCCCCGAGGAGGTCAGGGTGACTGGGGTGGACAGAATGGGGAGAGGTGGGAGATGAGATCGGGAAGTAGAAAAGTGGCCAGATCGTAGAGGACCTCATAGGCCAACAGTCAGCAAACTCATTAGTCAAGAGAGCCAAATATCAACAGTTCAACGATTGAAATTTCTTTTTAGAGCCAAATTTTTTAACTTAAACTATATAGTTGCTCAACCGGTTTGGTTCAGTGGATAGGACTGAAGGGTCCCAGGTTCGATTCCGGTCAATGGCATGTACCTTGGTTGCAGGCACATCCCCACTGAGGGGCGTGCAGGAGGCAGCTGATTGATCTCTCTCATCAGTGTTTCTAACTCTCTATCCCTCTCCCTTCTTCTCTGTAAAACATCAACAAAATATATATTTTTAAAACTATATAGGTAGGTAAATTTTTATTAACTTAATTAGAGTACCCCTAAGGCTTAGGAAGAGTCACACTCAAGGGGCCAAAGAGCCGCATGTGGCTCGCGAGCCGCAGTTTGCTGACCACTGTCATAGACCATCGTAAGGACTGTGGGTTTATTGGAAATTATGTGGACAGCCACTGGATGGCTTTGTGCAGAGGAGCGACATAATCAGACTTCAATGTACATTGTGGATCACTCTGATCGTTGTGTGAAAGCAGGGAGGCCAGCTGAAAGATTCTTAAAATAGTCCAAGTAAGAGAAAGTTGGGGCTTGGCCCAAGAGGCAAGTGGGGAAGCGATGGAGGTAGTAAGAAGTGGTTTGGTTGGGGTCGTATCCTGAATATAAATCAGAGTCAATAGAATGTGTGGATAAGTTAGAAATAATAACACCAACACGAGAAGGCTGTAATGAGGATCAAATGAAACAACATGTGAAGTGCCTTGTGTACTGCCATATTCTAAGCCCACCTCTGCCCCACACTCGCGCCATTTCTTACAAGTAAAGCAAGACCACTGGAGAATTAACACAATCTGTTGGAAGGAAAGGAAAAAAGAGAAGGGATCCAGAGTCCCTCCTTCAGCCAGCACATGCATGCCCACCTTCCCTGCTCCCAGATTGCCAAAGTCCTCTACACCCTGGAGAGCCCTAAGAGGAGGCTCCAAAGTAAGCCTACGCAGATCAGATAGAGGAACTGCAAGTGTCTCCCCTGCCACGGGCCTTGCACATACCATTAATCCCCCTCTCAAATCCTCCTCTGCATGGTTCCTTATCTGGGAACCTGCTATGGACCCTATAAGATTCAGCTTACTGTGAGTGATTAATTTTAGGAGCCCCTCTGGCCCTGACCTTCTTTATTCTTAGTCAGAGACAGCCTCTGTAGCTTCCCCAGCACCCTAGACTGACTTACCATCACTTCAGACTTCATCACATTGGATTGTAACTGGGGTAGGTTAGAAAATCTATCTATATTGCTCTTCCATGTACAAAGAAAATGTCATTTCTTCATTCAGACAATAATGGATCTGCTCTTCTCCACAAGCCCCCTCCCAATTGGTAAACAAGATAAGAAAACTAAATTTAGTTTAAGCTATTACTCTGGGGTCTGATTCTAAACTTAAAGAATCTGTCTCTTATCCTCCTTGGACTATAGAGGGAGCACATCCGTTGCATGGCCTTAACACAGGCACAAGAGATTAAACCAAGGCACCCAAATGTCTTTTAAACCTCTACTCACATCAGGTCTGCTAAGATTCCATCAACTAACGTAAATCATATGACTAAACTCAAAGTCAAGGGATGGCAAAGTACACTTCACCTATAAAGGCGGTGGGATATATGATTTTTCTAGGATTGCCATAACAGAATACAAAGGAGTGGGTGGTTTAAACAAGAGAAATTTATTTTCTCACAATTCTGGAGACTGGAAGTCCTAGATCAAGGTGTTGGCAGTTTTGGTATCTCCTGAGGCCTCTCTCCTCGGCTTGCGGACGGCCACCTTCTCACTGTGTCCTCTCACCACCTTTCCACAGTGTGTGCACACTCCTGGTGTCTCCTCTTCTTATAAGGGCACCAGTCATACTGAATTAGGGCCCGACCCTTATGAATTTATCTGATCTTAGTTATCTCTTTAAAGATCCTATTTCCTAATACATTACATTGTTGGTTGAAGTGTCAAAATATGAATTTGGTGGAAGGGACACAATTAAATCCATAACACAGGATTGGTGAATTTTACTGAACAATAATTTTTGTTCTCATTTTAAGGTTTTCCTTAAAGTTGGAGTCCTACTGACCACAATTTGGAATTCTGACTCTAGCACTTAGCTATACAGCCATATTTCCATATTTCCCCACTTATAAAAGTAAAATAATTGTAGTTACTAATTCATATGTTTGTTAAAAGTTGAATAAAACAATTCATAGAAAGCCAACACAAAGCAATTGCTCAATAAATATTGTTAGTGTGTGGCTCTTTACAGTAAGCAAGCTTTCATTTTACTCAGCGAGGAGGCTGTTCGAGTTGTGCATCAGCCACGACTTCCCTTCTGGGACCTGGATTCTCTCCTACAGCAAACATTATTCTCCCAAATCCATCTTTCTTCAATCTGTTTCTGCAATATGGTGATTCTTTTTTAAAAAAAATCCACTTAACATTCCTCTGCCAATAAGTTAGAGGCCAGAAAGAAAAAGGATGGCAGACATTCGTCTTCCTAGACATTCTGCAGATGGCTGGCTGCCTTGAGGCCATGTCATGGCTGCCGAGACCTCAGCTAAGTGCTTGGTTTTTATCGGCTAGGTAAAAAGCCTATGAGCGTAGAGGAGGACGGTGCAAGAATTAAGCTTAAAAAATAGATAATAGAGAGGGAGACAGAGGAGGAGGAGAAGAAGGAAGAGGAGAAAGAATTGTTGCATTTTATCACATCCCAAGCATCATGGTTCTTATGTCCTGGTTACATACTCATGAGAGAACTGAGACCACAAGAGGTGAAGTGAGTAACTCAATATACACAAATAGCAAGCTACGGAGTGAGTGATCTGGGATGGGAAATCAAGTCTTCCTGATTCTAAAATCCATTCTTTCACTTCACTACCATGTCAAGTAGGAATGTTGACCATAGGAAAATCACGAAATCTGGTGGACAGAAAGCCAGAGAGGAACTGTCTAGAGATATAAGGCAACTCCTTCTGTGTTAGGGTCTCATCATCTCCTTTTCCTTCACCTGGGTTCTGTTACAGCTGCAAGATCCAACATGACTCTTCATGGTAATGACTCAGGACCTTCAAGAAGCCTCAGCTGCTCTCCCTAGATCCAACTCAGAGACTCAGACTCTCCATTCCAAGCAGAAGAGGTAAGGACTCTCTTCTGGGAAGGACCCGATCCCTTCCGGATGATCAGTCAATGTGGCTCTTCATGACCAGGGGCTCTAGTTGACTTGAGATACCTTTTTTCTAGTCCTAGTTCTAGTCCTAGTGGGAGAAAAATATACAGCAGCTTCGTGTTCACCCTCCAACCAGAGCAGCGGCCGAAGCTCCCCAGGGCGACCATAACCCACTGCAGTGGGAGAGCAGAGGGAAGGGAAGGAGAAAGATAAAGTGCTCTCTCTGTGGCCTGGCTTTTCCCTTCAATCCTAGGAGCATCCTTCAGTGAGGGTGGAAATGGAGGTCAGAGAAATCACCTAATGTGAGCCAGCCCCTGCTAGTAGGACATGGGGCCCTGGGATACTCTGCAGTTAAATGGCGCTCAGTAAAGAAACTAGGAATGAGATCACAGTGTGGTTAAAAAAAAAAAAAAAAGGAACAGGGACATGGGAACTAGACAGCTTGTGATGTGTGCCAACTGTGCGATTTTGCATATTTTTAACAAGCCAGTCTGGATTTCTTTACCTCATCTGATAAATGGGCATGAGTTGCCTACGATCACTCTATGGGATAAAAAGAAATGACATTTATAAAAAAGTTGACATGACTCTTGCGTCTCTCCCCAATCCATTATACCTTTGGCCACTGCCCTAGGAAATCGGAATCTTTAGAGAAGTTCTCAAGGCTTACACAAAAAATGGGGTCAGAGCTGATTATGATATTTGTAATGAGTGAGAACATCCAGCCAAAGCCCAGGCCCCCTCCATCCCTGAGCTCATTAGAGTCAGCCACAAACATTGTACTCTAAGCCTGTTGTTAGGCTTGCTGTCAGACCATGTCCCTCAGGGGGAAGACAGATCGCCTGCTCCCCTTCTCCTTCTCAGAACCAGAGTGATGGAGTTAATGAAGGAATGTGAAGCGGAAATAATTACATTTTAACTTTGAACACAAAATCCAATTGCGCTGCCAATGTCTTTCCACGGCAGAAACCCTTCTAAGAAGAGGGAGGAAAACTGAAGCAGAAAACACAGATTCAAATTGGCAGCCAACCCCTGAGTGGCAGACTTTAAAAGGACCTACCTGGGCTGATAAAGCAGCAGGCACATAAGGATCGTAATACCCCTTTGCCAGGCAAGATGAGAATGTGTCATGAAGCCCTGGAGGCTGTAGCTGCAAGAAGAACTGGCTTCAGATGAAATGCCCTCATTTGTGCTTCTCAGAACCACTACACCACCTTCACCAGGTGTTAAGAATGCCAAGGTAAATAGAAAAAAAATGTTCCTATCCATATAAGCTCACCAGTAACAGGAAAAACATACTATCATAATCAAGGTAATGAATGCCATCTTCCCCAATGGACCCCAACATTTCAGTGGCTTATAAGATAAAATGTCTTTCATGCTCACATCATACCCAAATATGTCTTGAGTGGCTTTCCTTCAGCCTGTAGTTACAAAACCTGAGCTACATGATCTTCAAGGTCAAAGGATGGCTAGAGGATCATGTGGGATGATTTCAAGGGCCAGGTCCAAAAGTGATACCCATCACGTCTGCCCAGATCCATTGGCCTTGGCCCCACTCTGAGTGCAAGGGAGGCTGGGAAATCTAGAGGAGCACAGAGATATTGGCTGAGAATTAACAGTCTCACCACAGTTAAACAAATAAATAATGGCGATGCGATGAGTTAAGGACACGGTTGATTTACGGTATAGGATTGGCAGGGGCCCAATGGAGGGAATAGTAAATTCTGCTTGGGCAGGTCCAGGAAAGTTTCATGGAAAAGGAGATCATTGCTTTGGATCTAAAAAGGGAGGAAAAGCAGGATAACAAGGAAGATAAGCAGGATATTTTCAAGCAGAAACACAGACACATGAAATAACATGACAAGTTTAGAGACCGCACCAAATTTGGCATGTGCAGAGCATAGCGTGCGTGGGGAAGGCATGGAGGAGGGACTGGAGAAGTATGAGGGACCTAATTCTAAGGTTAGGAGGGAAATTTCAGGGCTACGGTAAAGGCATGCTTAAACCTGAAGTCCTTATCAGGCCACGGGAGAAGTCTGTACCCCAGATATATGAATCGGGGGCTCATGACTTACAGCCAATAAGCTAGGCCTCCTATGTCTCCTGCTCTCGTGACAAAACGGTACAGGCTGCTTTAAGGAGCAGCGCAGGCTTCTTCCGCCTGTTGCAGGAGAAAGAGGCTGGGCTTCAGCATCAGACAGACCCGGCCACAAACCCCTATTCTACCACCATTGGG
Source organism: Myotis davidii (assembly GCF_000327345.1). Lineage (NCBI taxonomy): Eukaryota > Metazoa > Chordata > Mammalia > Chiroptera > Vespertilionidae > Myotis > Myotis davidii. The sequence goes on along the minus strand of NW_006287904.1, from coordinate 2,918,209 downwards.
CAAGGTGCTCCCTAAGCCACAGTTTTTCTAGGAACGCAGCATGCAGATGAAGTGAAATGTTGCTCCTAAAGCTACAAGAATGGCATCTGACAGGGGAGCTTCCAAACATATGGGTAGCACTATCCACCCTGTCATGCCCAGTTCTCTCTCCCTCTGTCTCGTGGAGTTTTTAATCTCACAATTGATGGATTTGGACTGCTTGCAAGGCACTCTTTCTTCGCACGGGGGTGTCCGTAGGCTCCGTGTTGGTTGGAGTGAAGATGTTTATTGCCTTAACCCCCAGCTCTGACACAACCCCCTGGACAAAGTTCCTGCAGGTTCCCGGAAACAGGAGACCGCTCAGTCTTTCCTTGAAGCCAGACTGACACTGGAGTCTAGGAGTCGTCTCAGATCCATTATCTCATTACATATCGACAATCGCCCTTTGAAACAGACAGCATCATTCCCACTTTACAAATGAGGAAAGCCACAGAGGGATTTGAAAGGCAAGGCCAAATGTATTCCACTTTCTTTAATATAATTCAAATTCTCTCTGGTATTAAAAAAGAAAATGACCACTCTTAATTCCTGTCTTAAAATATAGCAGGAAAAGATGGAGGTATTTTGCCAGGAAATGAGATGACTCTAAAATCAAAAATTGCCTAACTAGTTTCCCTTGTAAACACCCTGGAAAGTAGGTATTCCCAAAGCACTAAGCAATAAACACCAAGCTCCAGAGAAAAAATACAGAAGACATAGCAGGTATTATTGCTTTTGCTTGTACTGAACTGAAATACACTCGGCATAGGATTACCAAGTAAAAGAGCAGGTCCCTGGTGCATGTTAACATAATAAACCTCCTCATTCTTGGTTAGTACTATGTTACTGAAAAATCTCATAATTCATACAGAATTAGATACATAAGATATAGAGACACATGCACACCCAAATATGTTTATGCATATGAACATGTACACATACCCAATGACACTAACCAGACTGTACGCATTTTTCTGTTTTGCTTTATTGTAGCATAACATGTCCACAGTAGGAGAGCATGGGAAGGGGACACTTTGGATAATCTGACCCCTTCTCCTTCTATCAAAGACAGCAAACACAAGTGGAAAAGTGAAATGAGGCCTAGAGTGCACAGCATTTCATGGCCGACCCCCTGAGTCAAGGAACATTAGTGACCCACCCTAGTCCTTCCATTGGTTCCTATAAGCAGAAAGTATCAGGGTCCCATGTATGTCCTCCCAGCCCACCTCGGAGGTCATCTGTCAGGGCCCCATATATGCCTCTCTCTGGTCCTGGGAGTGCGCTCAGCCTGGGCTCAGGACAGGTCAGAAGGACCCCAGAGTCAATGTCCCAAGAGCTGCTCTCAATACTGAGATGTGACGGGAACTTCTAGACAAACACTCCAGCTTCCTCACCCTCAGTGGGACAGAGTATGGGGTGTGCTCTCTCTAGCCTCTCATCAGGACTGCGCCCCAGTGCCCACGGCAGGGATCTGCCTATCAATGGGCCCTTTACTGGCCTTCCCCACACATGCCTGTCTCACTGCCCCACCCCATTACTGTGCTCCCTGAGTTCACTGCCCGAATAAACTACTTACCTAAACCCCCGTTTCAGGCTGTGCTTGTAGGGAACCCAAACTACAAAAGCTTTCCAATTCCAATGCCTCCAAACCAGGCCTCCAACACCTGACAGTTCTGTCTCTCCTGATAAATGCCCTTGGCTGGGCAAGCTTCTCAGCCACGATGGCTCCCTCCTCTGTGCCTTGACTATTTTGTCTCCCCTCGTGGCCTGCAGCAGGTATCCTGTCATGTCTCCAGGGCAGCACTAGGACAAAGCAGCTGTTCAGTAGATAGCAGGTGAATCATCTCATCTCCTCTAGGCCCAGCACATACAACTCCAGCACATCTGCCTGGTGCTACAGCCCTGGAGTCAGGAGCCACCTGGGAAGCCCAGAAGTATGCTTTACTGTAACAGATGGACACACCAACAGGCCTCTGGCCACTGGGCCCCTCTGTTGCCATGGTTTTGCACCTAAGTGGAGCCAGCCTTGCTCTGGAGCTAAGCAATTTGCCACAAATCACTCCTTACCCCCTTGTTCCCAGCTTTACCTCTCATAGCTTCTCTCCTCCTAATGTCCCTGCATATTTCCAAAGAGCACACCCCTCATTCCCTCAGGATGAGGCTGTTCTGCAGCTGGGCTCTCAGACAAAGTCACCCCACATTTGAAAGTTCTTGTGACTATCTCATAAGTTGTTGCAGCAACTCGGAGGGTGAGAGACACTCCACTGCTCCTCACCTTCAGTGTGGACTGCCTCCCATACTTTGCCTCAATCCCCCATCAAGCCCATGCCCTGATACCCATGACCATCCTCAAGCCTGAGCTCCCACAGCCAAGCTGGCACTGTATGGAGATCTCTTTCCTACCAGACTCCCGTCCCCACAGCTGATCATGGTGCCAATTATACATAAGGCCTTCTATGTGTGTTGAATACAAAGAACTTTCCACACCAGGGGGCACAGGCCTTATGTATAACTGGCACCATGATCAGCTGTGCTACTGATACCCTTTAGAGCAGGGACACCGTCGCCTACATTCACTGAGGAACACTGAGTCTCTGAAGTGTAGAGAAGTGGACTCCTAAAGGGGGAGAAGGCTCAGGAAGGAGAAACATGAGGACAACAAAGGCATGCTTGCCTTCATTTGAATACCTTCGCCTGGGAAGAGAGTGGGGGAATAGAAGCTGGTTGGATGTTACAGAGAAGAGAGAGGATGACATCTTCTCTCAGCAGAATATTTCTTCTTGCAGTAAAAAGATTAAGAACTCTGTAGTCAGACAGAATTTGATTTGCAGCCTCACTTTCAGAGGTTGTTCGAGAAGGACTCTGGAAATGCCAAAACGCAGAGGCAAAGGAGCCTTTGGAAATGAGCTCAGGCCTGTGGGCACTGCTGACTGGTAACCAGTGTGGTTTATCTAAGCTTCCTGGAGGCCATGGGGAAATGAACAGAAGGCCAAAGCTGTGCCGACTCCCTTCCAGATGACTCTTCCACAGAGTGGAGGGAGGAGGTGGTTTCTACTCATTGAATTAACTTAGAAAAGCATTTAGAAAATTCCTGGCAGGGATTAGCAGGGACTTGATCCAGGGATAACTCTGGGTAGGCATGTTTTAATGAGATTCAGAGTAAACACCATAAAGAAAGTCACCATCACAGCGAGGGAAAGATGCTGGCCTTTGAACACACCTGGCGGAGGCTGAACCTAGCCGGTGGCACACAGAGCTGGTCTGCAGACGTGTGGCAGCCTCACCACCGATTTGGCAGTGGTGCAGCAGCTGTGTTAGAGCCCTGGCCCAATGTCATGGAAATGAAGTTTTACGTACAGGTCCAACTAAGGTCTCCGAACCAACTGTGGGAAGCAAGATCCTACAACATTCTCCATCCATTTCCATTTCAATATTTCAAAATAGGAGATGATCCTTTTTCTTTAAAAAGGTGGGGGAAGTGGGTGTTTATAGAGCGCCCACTATGCACCACGTTCACACTAGGTGCCCTACATGAATTATTCCATTTAACCCTCACAACGACCTGAAGTAGTGAGGTAGTGTAAGGCAGTATCTATCAGTCAGGCTTCAGTCAGGAGAAGAGAAACCTCTCTAGGTATTTTAGCAGAAAGGGAGTTAATACAGAGTTTATTAAAGACAGGGCAGGGGAGTGAAGGCCACTGAGAATCCCTGTTGGCTTTGGAGAAATCAGAAAACTCTTGGATCACAGGAAATCTTGGCCAATACTCTCACCTGCATGCCACACAGAGGTGAGGGTTCCCAGAAGCTCACCAGGGAGCCCCTGCAAACAGTCTGTCCCTATCTGTTGGCGTGACTACCCACCCCAATCACAGGGGAGGAAGGCGTCTCCTCTCTGCCTTCCAAGTCGGCGTGAATGTCTTGCATTGGCAGGACCCAAGCCAGAACCCTTTTGACCAAAAGAGACTATGAAATGTAGTTTTCAGCCTTCCAACCTCCCCTACCCCCAAAACAATGAAGATCTTAAAATCCACAGGCATATCTGACATAGAAAGGTACTATGCTGCTCATTTTACTATTGAGGCAACTGAAGTTCCTAGAAGTGGAATAACTTTGTCTAAAAGTTCCCTCTACTACTTTGTGGTAGGAATGGGATAGGAATAAGCCTGAGTTCCTCTACCCCGAGGATGCAGAAAAATTCATGGAATTTTCATTGATGTGGAGACACAAATTTGACCATCACTTCTGTGCTCTGGTGGCTCCTTATTCACCAATGCTGACAGCAGAAGAAAGATAAATAAGGCACTCAGAGTGAGGTTTTCCCATCAGCCATGCAAAGGTCTATTTGATGTTCACCCAAAGTCATTAGGAGGAATCTGAAGGCAATAATATTAAAACCTGAAAAAAGTACCAAGTGTTATCACAGAAAAGCAAGTTAAAACCACAATGAGTTGCTCTAGCCCAGCAACATGATGGGTTAGCAAGGATGTAGAGCCTCTCAACTCTCAGACACTGCTGGTAGACATGTAAATTAAACAACACTTTGAAAAATAATTTATCACTACCTCTTCAAGTTAAATGTGTTCACCATCTATGAGCAAGAAATTCCACTCATAAAATAAGTCATGGGAATATAGAGAATAATATTATAATTACTAGGCTGATTGTGGAGATCACGTCTTAGGGTGTATAAATGTTGTATCACTGTATTGTATACCTGAAACTAATATGTATTTTATGTCAACTATAATTAAAAATTATAAAAGAAATTCCACTCATAAAAATATTTCCTAAAGAAATTCTTGCATTTATGCTCCATAATATGAAACACGTGTAACAATGTTTATAGTAGCATCGCCTTAGCAGACTAAAATTTAAAGCAAATCTAATGGCCACAAACAGGATGAATAAATAAAATGGATTATATTCATACCATGGACTCTTAGAGAGCAATGGAAATGAATGAATTACAACTAGACTTTACAAGATGTATGAACTTTGTAAGTTTGATGCTGAAGGAAAAAGAAAATCAAGTATCACTCCATTCATACAAAAGCCAAAATTAAATAACACTGTCTAGATTGCATACATATAGTATAAAATTATAAAGAAGACCAAGGTAAATATTTATTTAAATGGAGAATAATGGGCTATTTTAGAGAGAGACGGGAATAGAATGGAATGGGGGGCAGGCTTAGTGGGGTTTCTATGGTCTTATGATGTTTTTAAGTGGGAGAGCAGGTTCAATGGTGTTTATTATTCCTTATACTATATCGTATATGTTATAGACAGTTTTACGTCTACGATGCACTTCACATACAAAGAAACCTAATGTCATAGTGGAGATGATCTGTCAGTCTCTGTCTTTTGTCGGGCCCATCGAACCACAGCCTGGTACTAGGGGTAGTCTATGAACAGCCTTGCTCATTCCATCTGGCCTTTCAAATGCAGCCTTGCTCACACCCCGAGACAATGTAAGTTTCACTGCAGGCATGTGAACTGCATCCCCAGAATTCCTCCTGACCACTCTCCCTTGCCAGCTCCACAATGCAGAGAAACACACCACAGTGGTTTAGAACACAGACTTTCAAACTTGAATTTCAGAACCTGGATCTGAATCCCAGTCCTGCCACTCACGGGCTGTGCAATCTTGGGAACAGTACCCAACCTCCATGTGTCTTAGCCAGTAAGATAGTACTTATCTCATGGGATTGTTGTCTTATAACAACGAGATGCAGTGAGGTAATGCATGTAACACACTTTGAAGAGTGACTGGCATACATTGACTTCTCATTTTTCCTATTGCTAGATTTGCTGATCAAATGACCTTTCTTGTTTGACCCCCACATCTTAGTAACTATTCTATCTGCCTTGCACCAGTCTCACAAATAGAGATCAGCAAACTATGGCCTGTGGGTCAAATAGGGTCAACTACCCAGTATTGATAAATATAATTTTATTGGAACACAGCCATGCCCATTCATTTATATATTACCTGACTGCTTTTGTGCCACGATAGCAGAGATGAGATCATTGTCACAGAAACTGCAAAGCCCATCTGGCCCTTTACAAAAAATGTTTGCTGACCCCTGCTTAAGAATATGATTGAACTCTGCTCTCCTGGCTTTGATCTTGCTCCCCTCCCATATCCTCCTTATCACAGACCCCATTTCAACCTCCGTGGTATCTGTACCCCACCTCAGGCACATGACTAGTGAAATTAACATAATCTTATGTCCTTGGGCTTGAGGAACCATGAGGTCAAGTCCAACTATGTTGGCCATCTCCCTTCATGGGTAGAAAACTGGACATATCACATACCCAATCCATTCCTGACCACAGTAAGTCATCTGCCAGCAGTTTCTGATCCTAGGGTCTCGTTATCTCATAACAGAAATTTCCAACAGAAGAGCATGTCATTACCTCACCTTAAAACAGAACATGTGAAAACATTATAAACATGCCAATACCATATATCTGTAAATCATACAAAGATAAGTATTAACTAGCAGCATGACATGGCCATAAAAACGTTTTAAGTCTTCAATATTCACTATATGCTCCTCTTAAGTAAGACAAAGTCTTGAAGATAATAATCATGAAGCCATATGATTCCCCAATGTGTCTTAGGAGGAAAGAAGTCAATGTGAAACACACATCTATTTTTTTTAACGTTATCCCTACACCACTGACTTGGTCCCCACGACCTCCCCCGCCCAAGACAGCGCACCTACTTGGCAGCTCTAAATGAGAAGCCCTCCAATGAGGATGAAGGATGACACTAAGGCTAAAAACAGAAACCAGAAAGCATGCGAAGTCAAGGAGTTTCAGCACATCACCCATCCCCGCCCAGAGAAGGAAAAGAAATAGGAGTGCCCTCCATTGTGTGCTATTTTGGTCACATGTGATTAATAGCCTGTCACACTGTCAGGGGAACCCAGACTCCATCAAATCGACACACAGGGCACATTTTTGTGCAAAAGGTGCCAGGGGGTTGCACTGTGTGTGTGTATATATAGAACACATACCTGCCACTTGCATCCCTTGATCCTGAAATACTGCTGAAATTCCTCTCCCCCCACACACTCCCAAAGTGTGTGTGTTTTGCCATTTCATTCAGCAAGCAGCTGTGAAAGCTATTATACTGCCTGCATAGCAACAGAAAAGGATCTGGTAAGTGTTTAATGAGGGGGAGGTGTGATAAAAGGGATAGGGCAGTTAAATTGGGTAACTCAGGAAAGATTGAAATAAGATAATGAATGTTGTTGTCATGGAAACCAGGTCACAGTCTATAATCTAATACAGCTCTGGCTATAATATTCTATATTCTGAGAAATGGGCAAATGCTTACTTTTTTCACTCATGAGTATTACTTTCATAGATATTAACCATCTAGTCAAAGTACTTCATTTTCCCACCCATTAGTGAAGCGATACATAAGTGAGATATAAAACACTCCCTCTAGAATAGAACACAAAAACCCTTTGTGAGTCCTAAGAAGAATATAATTTATTTTTGTCCCTTATGAAATTGGCTGTCACATTTCTCTTTTCTTCCCATAAACATCCTATCTTCCAGGCCTGCTCTTTAAAGTATATATATATATATACAAGGACACCCAAGAAGTTGATATTTTCCGTAAAGTTTGGCTTTGCAACCACATGTGCCCCAAATTTCTGTGTCAAAAGAGCCTTTCCAATAATCATTCCTGGAAGTTTCTGGGCTGGCTGATTTCCCAGGGAGAACTTAGCACATGGGATTTTAGGTGACTTTAAAACACACAGTATTACAATACTAAAATAGAAATAAAAATTCAGGACTCAAAAATCTAAATCTAAATGAAAGATCAGCATGGGGGAGAGAATGCTACAATACATACTTGTAGCCCTGACCGTCCTGGTTTTACTCGTGGAACCAACAATTTGACTGAGCATCCGGTGGTCAGAGCTAAAGAGAAATCACACAAAAATAAATATGTAAAATAAATGAGAATAATACATGGCATTTTAAAAAATAAGTCAAGCTTTTTAAAACTCACATTAAGAAACATTTCTTACTTGGAGGCTCATATATGGACCACTGAGAGATAGTGTGCCTAGTAACCCAACTGCAAATGCAGCGATGGTTCCAGTAGGTGTGATCCTTTGAAGACAGTCTGGAGGGGGAGGGAGAGAGGTGATGGAGAGAACGGTGGGGGAATAATATAGAAGATCTACAGAGCATGTAAACTTGTCCTGCTTGATCCAAGAATAACATTTCCAAGAACTCCCATATAGTCACTTCCAAATGTTCCTTATTTCAATTAACCTATAGGTAAGAATTGGAAAGTAGGCTTTTTAAAAAAAAATTCTCTAATCTAGACTGTAGATCTACTCTGGCTATAATTGATATTATTATTGACAACTTTTTATGAAAATGGAGGAGCAAGTTCAACTTGTTCCTCCAACCAACTGCCAGACGATGGTGGCATTGCAAAGGCATTATTACAATGGAAAAATCTCTGAGGATGGTTCTAAAACATTCACGCTGCAACTGTGTCACCCTGGAGAACTTGGTCCAATTCATACTCTATCAAAGGCAGAGACCAGTGCTCATCGGATCTTCATGGGCTTCTCTACATTTCCCAGGATCCTTTGCAGTTAGGTTGCGCTCTATGGCTAAATTCCCACCAAAGGAATGTGGGCCAAAAAATGATGTCAGCCCTTCAAAAGTCCAAAGTAACCCCCCAACTTGCTTTCTTCCCTTGTTATGGCAACCTTAGAGGTTTCTGATATGTGTATATAAGCTTATATTCCAAATAACATGACTATAACTAGCTGCGATATGAGCAAAAATAACATTTAATCTTGCTAAGCCATTGAGATTTTAGGGTTTATCTAGTGTGAGAGTAAGCATCGGTTACCTGGATGACTAATACACTGGCCAACAAATGACCTTCACCACTTTTTAAATCAAGTGTTATTAATTTTATTATCTTACATATTTTTGGGTTAAATATTCTCTATAAAAATACAGACTTAAACTTACATAAGTTTTAACTACTGCACTATCTTTGGACATAATTTATTCTCTCTCTCTCTCTCCTCCCCACCCCCACTGACCCATGCCTTCTTAACAGAGAGAAAAAATATAATTAGAAAAAAGAATAAATATGGTAAATGCCAGATATAGATAAATACAGGGAAAACGGATACAATGCTTAGATATGCTTCTGTAAGTTTCAGAGGGGCATGGTTTTGGCATTTACTTCAAGCAGTAAGCATGTAAAGGCCACTCCTGTTAACTTATAAATGTTGGCACTGAGTACTGAGAAGTAGACTGAGATTAGCAGACACAAAGTGGAAGGGAAGTGTCTTAACTCAAATGCAACAGTGCTATTCCAGACTCTGCATCGGAGTCACCTGTCTCTCTACTGCCTCAAGTGGATTATCTTTCATTGACTAAGTCAACTTTTCCAAAACCAATTGTGGCTTAATTAAGGAGGTTAGTGATAGGTCACTGTTGTTGTTTTTCTGTTTCCCAACAACTTGCCGCTTTTTTTTTCTGTAGACGGCCTGCTTTCTTTAAGGATATTTATCTGTTTATTGATTTGCAAGAGTTCTGTATAAATTAAAAATATTAATCTTCTGTCATATTTGTTCAAACATATTTACCCAGTTTTCTTTTAATTTAAGGTAAATTTATTTACTTTCAAATTTTCCTTTATGATTTCATCATTAAGTTCTTGTTCACTCCAAACTAACATAAATATGAGCTTATATTGTCCATGTATGTTCACAGTTCGCTTTTTTCACCTTTACATCCTTTGTCCACCTAAGAGTTATGCTTATAAAAGGCTTCGGATGCTTCTTACTTTATTCCCTTGAGTATTTTTCAAATAATGGGTTTTCCCAATAATATTAACAAATATTTGTACTTTATCTAACTGATTTGAAGTACTTTCTTTATTATATATTGGGCCAATTATGATACAGTTGGAAGAATAGACAATCTTGACTTATAACAAGAATGGCTCTAGTGTCTGTATTTAAGTGTAATGCACATGTTTTGGTCAGATATATTTTTATTACATGCAGGAACTATTCTTCTAGTCCCATCCTATCTAATATAGAATATGCTAATTGACCCTCATGCTGTCACAAAGCTGGCGGCACCCACAGCCAATAAGGAGGGAATATGCTAATTGACTATCCCGCCCTCAAAGATGGTGGCACCCACAGCCAATAAGGGGGGAATATGCTAACTGACTGCCCTGCCCTCAAATATGGCAGTTCCCATAGCCACAAGGTGGCGGCACCCAGTCCCCTCAGCCCCGCCAGGGCAATAGGCACACGGCAAGGCCTGGGAGCAGGCCCAGCTGCCCTGTGCACCTGCCTCTGAAGTCCCCCAGTCCCTTCAGCCCCCCAGCTGCCCAGGGCTGGCCTGAGACACAGGCAAGCCTCAGATGTCAGCTACCCAGCCACCCAAGGCCAGCCCAAGGCACAGGTAACCAGGGCCAGCCAGGCTTGCACTGCTGGCAATGGCAGCAGCAGAGGTGTGATGGGGCGTTGCCTTCCCCTGATCACTGGGTCGCCTCCTGCCCCTGAGGGCTTCTGGACTGTCAGAGGGAGCAGGCCAGACTGAGGGATGCCCCCCTCCATTGCATGAATTTACATGCACCAGGCCTCTAGTTTTACTATAATTTACTTTAAATCAGGAATAGTCACACATTTTCCCCTTACTAACATAATGGATTATCATAATATATGTTTTTATTATTATATCATCATTAAATTCTGGAATAAAATCCACTTATTCACAGCACATAATTTCTTTAATATACTTGATTTCATGCATCCATCATGTGTTTAGAAATTTGCATATTTATTTCTAAGAGAGATTGGTCTGTAGTTCTCTACAGTTATGCTAGTCAGAAGGGAAAAAAGGAGAAACTTATCTTTTTGTGCTCAAGTATTTCCAGTGGCATGGTAAGTTTGTGTTCTAAAATTGTTAGAAAGAACTAATGCCTAAACCCATATGGGCCTGACAGGCTTCTAGGGGTTATTTTTTAGACATTTTTCATAATTTCTATTAGGTTTTATTCAGTTTTTTTTCCTATTTCTTCTATAACTAGTTTTTTATATTGCCCCTAGTCATTCATTCATGTATTTATCTGTACTGGCATATATTGACATGGAAGTCTACATTTTCTGATATGTGTATATAAGCATATACAAATAACTATTTAACTACATATTTTTGATAGTTCCTAATGAGATATATGGCTATTTTTATTTCCATGATCAACTTTATAAGAGCTTATTTTATTGGTCTTGATCTTTAAAAAAGGGGGGGGTATAAGGAGAAAAAGGAAAAAAGAAGCAAAATAAAAAGAACAGAAACTATTATTTATCACTTATTTCTCATATTCATAGATAGGACATGATTCAAAATACAGCCATTAAATAAAGTCCATCAATCCCATTATTGATCTCTCTTTATTCTGTTCCTACTTAATAATTAAAATATGTTTCATACTATTTCCTTGAGTCTTCCATTTTTCTCTTTTTTATTTTGTACATCTGTGTAATTCATCACCTAAAGTTTTGTGATTGTTATATTTTCATTTGGATTTTACCATTAGCAATTTAGACTACTCTCTTTCATATATTTAATTTTTTCATATCATTTACTTCTAATATCAATCTGGTTTCCATTTGTTTAAAATTCCATATATGTCCATTCCTTCACTATTAAGCATTATTCTTTCACTTGTTTATGGGCACCTACTGGGGAACTTACATAGTTGGATTTCATGTTATTTTAGACGTTTTTCACATTTGACATTGACAGGTAGTTTAATGCTCCCTAAATGTCTTTCTCCTTTATTATCCTGCAAAACAAGTTTAAAGTGTGGAAAATGCCAATTAAAATCAGAATGGGGAAAGCACACTCAAGTTTTTGTGTGCACAAAAGCCCATGCAAGCATGCATGCATGTATGTATGTATGTATGCAATTGTGCATGTTTGCATTCATTTGTATACATGTATATGCATGTGACATGTGTGCAGTCTGAAACCAAAGATACTGAAAGGTGACCAACCAGACGAACAAAGACCAAAAAACCACACTGTATCTCATGGGGCATGTTCATTAGCTTCTCTGTGCTACAAAGAGTTGCAGTCCAGTATAACAACGGTAGCAAGAACCTATCAAATATGGTGAACTATCACACTCTTGCTGCGGGAGAGGCATATGGGCAGGACTGGGAGATAAGTTCCAGATTCAGAAGGACAGGCAGAAGCTCATTTAAATCAAGAATTGAAATCCAGGCTTAATGACACTTCCAGGGAGCTGCAGAATTTTGCCTTATATCCTTGAGTGTACAGGTCTCTGGTGATAATAACCGAATAAACAATCTGGCTTGCCTGAATCTGAATAATCAAATCTGTAACAGTGTTGTTATATTTCTATCAACTCCTTTCAAGCTCTCAGAACAATTTCTTCACAGTTAGAGAAAGGCTCATGCTGGCTACCGCTCTGGACTACCTGAACCCTATATCACCCTCCCCTCCCAGTACTGCCCTCGGCTGTTCCAATGAGCTACCTAATTCATCTGAGGCAGGGACCCGAAAGGGCCTCTCTCAAGGTCTTGGCCAACTGCCAGATCCTAGTGATGGGACTGGACCAATCTTGTGTTTTAGAAAGAGCTGTGAAATCTGGGCTTTCTAAAATATGTTACAGAAACGTGTTCTTCTGAAATTCAGTATTCCATGGGGAATTCTCTCTCCTTCCTGCAGAGGAAGACCAGTTACCCTGAGCATAGAGAAACTAGAAGCCAGAACACACCTGCTCCATGCATTTATTCACAAATAGATCCAAAAGAACTATATGAGGTTTTTCCCCTCCATCCAGGTATAAAAGTAGGCCTCTTTTAAAGGAAGAACTATCTTAATGCAGCCGTGGGATAGTCACACAGGTTTTTGAAAGTGAGTTTAATGCACTGCCCTCACTGGGAAGCATTTCTATTTCTTAGGCATCATTCTCTCCTCCACTTTTTATGCTCTGCACGTTGAGCTCACCTGTTCAATCAGCCTATAGTCATAGGGATCAGGGGGGGAAAAAATGCTTAACTACATTTCAGATGTCAATGGACATCTGGGGAGGGGAGCATCCTGAGTAAAGAGCCATCCTCACACACCTGTGGCCTCCTGAGGGCGGTTGCTCTCACAGAGTCCACTGCGACCTTGTTGGCAGGTGGCCCGACAGTCTAGGAAAGGACCCACGTTGGCGCTTGTCCATCTCACCTGCATTATGCTATTGGCAGTGTTATCCTCCTGCGATGGCCCAGCTCCAAAAGGCCCAGACATACTCTATCAAGAACTACTTTACACACCAGTCTTTTCTTCTTAATTGTTCTATCACATACACAACGTGGTAAACATAAAAACCAAGAAATATGATAAACAAAGGCTGAATGAGGCACAGGTGTTCCATGCAGGTCTCACTGAAGCACAATAAAGCCAACCCATTCACGAGGTTTAGATGCATTACTTTCTCCTTCAGCAGATTTTTACACACACACACACACACACACACACACACACACACACACACACACACACACCACGTTCACAAATTAGGGAAAATTGGAAAGTCAGATGTATATTCCCTGATGCAGCCTGGCTAATGGGCCCTGGAGGAGGAGGGGATTGTGTTTTTCCAGGGAAGCAGCCAAAGAAACACTCTCTTTTGTGTTTTCCTTAGTGAGGTCATGAGCAGCAACCCCACGCATCAAAGGTGCAGAAGGTAACATTGCCGAATGCTTCACACAAAGCCTCATTTGCTACCAGTGCTAGTGTTCTCATTCCTCTTTTGAGATTACAAAGAGCCCATTCAAGCTAGACAAAGCCCTCCTGGCTTCCTCGAATGCCAGCCCCTGGACAGTCCTGAAATGCAGCCTTATCCCAGCCTTGAAACACCAGGTTCATTTTCCAAGATCCCCCTGTGGCACACAGACATTGCCTGATAAAGCTTGGCCTACATATGAAATGTGCATGGCTGTTTCCCCCACCCATCCTGCCAGCTGCAGCTGGTTAGAGTGCCAGGCTAATGAGGCCAAGGCCCCCCACAGCCCCATCTCCAAGGGGTTTCAAGAGAAACTGCCAGTTCAGGTCTCCAACATTTGTAAGAAATTGTCATATGGGCAGTTAGCACAAATGCTTCAAGGGGAAAGTCCCTGCATGAGATAGGAGACTCAAATACTTCAACCTTAATGTCCCTTCAACAAAGATGCTACCAATGAACGCATCTACTAAGCCCATCAATTCCTTCATGAATCCCCTTTCTCCATCTTGGCTCAGTCAGCAAAGATAGGGTAGGTCAATCAAGTAAAATTGTAACTAGAATCCAAGTAACGTGAATGGTTATAGAAACATTTTACCTCCTCTCTGGTGTTGCATGATATGACTTTTTTTTTTTCATACAGAGAACAAGATAGTGATTATCTCTGACCTGGAATCTCTGCATCGTTAAAGCCCATCCATCAGAATTACCTCTAAATGGAAACTTCATGAATGAAGTGTGTCTACACCCACTAATACTCCTTGTTTCAGCCATGAATGAGATCACTTCATGAACTTTGCTAAAAACAAAATAGGCAAACCCAAAACTTGGTAGGTCCCTCTTTGTTGCTATGATCAGCAGCAGCGTCAGCAATGACTGAGCTCAGAAAGTAGCAGGAAAACAGGAAACTATCAATAACCACAGCCCTTTTCAGCCCAGGAACAATCCAGCAGCCATCTCCCAACACAGAGCTCCCGGGTGGGCCAAGGAGCAGATGGATTGCTAGCCTTTGTGAGGCATTCTTCTTGTTTGAGAAGGAGCTGTAGGCTAACCATCACATTGCTCTTTGAGCCTCGAATGGAGCCCATAGCTCTTTGGAGCTTAGCTGTATTTTGTTTACACAGCTCCTCAGTGAAGGTTAACAAGGTATAAAATAATACGGCACACAGCCCTATGCACCTCAGTGTTCCAGAAATCCAAGTGCTAAATGCTGTAAGAGCAGAGAAAGAAAATAAGAGGCATTCCTAACAGTGTGGATTTAAATTCCAACACTGACACTATTCTCTTCCCAGCAATTTTTTTTAGGTCAAATTTGAGTCAAAGAAAGCAGTGCACTTCAAATTCTCTTAAAGACGCTGGGTGATTGGTGTTTCTAGAATATTCAACAAAATGCCAGCACTCTGTCAATTTATAGTGTTGCTTGCTATCGATCCCGAGTTGACTCAAGAAAGAAGTTAGAAAATACAGGTTTCGTTTCCTTGGAAGGAAATTAGCATCATGATACTTAATCACATACCAAAACTATTTGAGAAGCCTATGAAGAGAATTTGAGTTGTCTAGAGAATGGAGAAATATGCAGATTAGAAACGTGTTTGCCATACTTTTAATACTCAGGATAGTATACTTAGATGAAAGAACTGAGGCCCAGAAAAAAGGTCTTACACTGAAGGATACTCAATTAAGCCCTTAGAAATCCAGAAAACAAACTGGAAAGAAATGAATAAAATTGATTGAAAACCCATTCACCAGAATAGCTAGAATGAAAAAGAGAACAGTGGCCAAATGAGCATAACGACATGGAAGAACTGGCCCTCTCATAGCGCATGCTCCTGTTGGGACTGTAAGTTGGTGCAACCACTTTGGAAAAGGGTCTCATGATATCTACGAAAGTCGCTCACCTACCTATTCTATGACCCAGCAATTTCACTCTCAGGAAAGCACACAAAAGAAATGTGTGAACATGTTCACTAAAAGACAGGGACTAGAATGTTCATAACAGCATCATTCACAACAGCCCAAAACTGGATACACCCCAAAGGTTATTAAATGGGAGGTTAATAAAGTTGTAATATAGTCATACAACAAAATATATGCAGTAATAATCTATAATAATAAAAACATAATACGCAAATCAACCGAACAGTCGAACAGCAGAACAACCTTCCGGACAACCTTCCAGATGATGCCGGGACTGCGAAGGCCTACTCTTGCATGAATTTTGTGCATCAGGCCTCTAGTAATAAACAACTCTACACAGCAGCACAAATGAAAATCACTTAAGTATTGCTGAATAAAAAAAGTTGAAACAAAAGATTATATATCGTGTAATCCCACTTACGTAGTATATGCAATCAGATCTAATTAATCTACGGTGTTAGAGGGTAAAATGGAGGATGGTGTTGGAGAGGGTAGAGAGTGTGGACAAGAGAGGCTTTGAGAGGCAGATTTCTTAAACTGCATGTTTATTACATAGATGTGCTGAGGGAAATATACTCCACAAGTATTCCTTCAGGTAGAAAGTATAAAAGCAACAAACAGACATTCTCTAGTATGCAATAACTTACAATGTCCAGCCCTTGTGGGCTTTTCTTGCAAAAACTACTAGAGGGTGAAATTTGCTAGCAAAAAAAAATCCATCAAAATTCGTACAACAGGAAAGGAGAAGGCAGGAAATAAGGGCTGCTAGTTAGATTTAAATTCATTTAAATATAAAACTTAGTCCAAGCAACTATGAGAATTATGAAGTCTTTGGTTCTTTTCATTTCACTGCAAATTCATCTCTGCTAAATTAAAGAAAAATTATGTTTAATCCTTTCAGTAAAATTAGCATGTGCTATATGAAACCAATCTTTGTTCTCTATCTCTCTCTCTCCTTCTACCTGTATGTATATTAATAAAGGTATATCTGATGTTGTATTGACCAAATATTAAAAACAGTTGTTTCTGGGTAGTGAGATTTCAGGTAATTTTTTTCTTCTCTGCATGGCCCATTTTACTGTATTTTTTATTTTAAATAATGAACATTTATATGTCCATAAAAAAGTTATTTTTCTTTCAAAAATAAAAAATAAATTGAGAACAATATATATAAACAAAATCTATACACACGAGTCAGGTAAGAAAGCATGCTTCCCTTAGCAACACTAAAGGAGATATTTAAACACAGTCAGCATTCAATGAACACATAATTTAGCAATCAACAAAATAACTGGGAGTCAGCATGTAAATTATTCATATTTTAATTTTTCAACTGTTTACTCTTTTCAAATATTTATTTCTCCTTTAAAGCAAACTCATTTAAGAGTCTAAAATAAGAATAAGAAAATTTTGTATCAAACTGGGTTTAAATTACATATGGAAAATTTGGGTTCAACAGAAGAAACTTCTGATGGCAGAAAATAGTCAAAGCTATCATAAGTGGTTATAGAACTATATAGTTCATTAAAATTGACTTATATAAACCATTTTCTACCTTAAAAATGTCCCTCCCGCCCCCATATATCCACTCCTAACACATCAAATCTTCTGAAGCAGGCCCAAAGCTTCTATCACTTTTGATGCTCCTTTTTCATTGCTCATGGCACCCAGTCAGGGGTTGCTATTGCAACTTCACTCCTGAAAACTCAAACACATCCTCTGATCCATACCTTCCCATTGTCTCCAAAGACCGGCTACCTCTCTAGTCTTTTTACGTCTATTCTCATAGCATTCATTCATTCCTTAACTCACTCATGGAACCTACTACGAGCAGGGCACTGAGATAGGCCATGAAGGAAAGACCTCCTGAGTGAGTTTTCTGCCATCAGTTGGGTTGGAGCTCCATAAGTAAAAGGACGAACAAGAGATGGCTATGATACAGTGTAAAAGAGGGAAGTAGCTGGCCCTAGGAAGGGGGCACTGTCCAGGCTGGGGAAGTCAGGGAAGGCTCCCCCTAGGGGTGAAGGGTGAGATAAATCTGAACCATATGACAGCCAAGTGCAGAAAAGGCTGCACCAGGCTGAGAGAGTGTGGCGTGTTGGGGGAAATGTCTAGTCATTCCTTTAATCTGACACATTCAAGAGGAGAAATGGAGAGAGCAGAGAGGAAGCCGCGGCGATGGCCTGTGGGCCAGAGCAGAACATTCGCCAGGAGGCACCAGCAGACTCCAAGCCTCACACGATTCTGTCTGAACATCACAGCCAGATCATCTTTCCAACAATGTATCTCTAATTTTCTCATTCCCTTGATTAAAATGTGTCAGCATTTCCTCAATTAAGTATACGCATCTTTGAAATAAATGACAATTGTTTTCTCCTTTTGCAGCAGACTGGTGGACAATGCTGCACAGTCTAAGCATAATCCATGATGATCATGAGGAGGAGGTGAGAGAAAATACTAGGAAAATTACCATTTTGGCTCCTCATATGCCATAATGTTAAACTGAAAGTTCTCATGTGTATTCACATGTCCCTAAGTGACTTTAATCACAAAAGCTGCCCTGAAATGACTGCCCTGGCTAATGTGGCTCCATGGTTAGAGCATTGGCCTGCACACTGAAAAGTGTCAGGTTCGATTTCTGGTCAGAGGCACGTATCTGGATTGCAGGTTTGATCCCCAGCCCTGGTCGGGGGATGTGCAGGAAGCAACCAATTGATGTGTCTCTCTCACATCAATGTTTCTGTCTCTCTCCCTCCCCATTCCTCCTTCCTTTCCACTGTCTCTAAAATCAATGAAGAAAATATTGTCAGGTGAGGATTAAGAAAAAACAAAAAAGTTGCCCTGATTGGAACAAAGGGACTTTTAAAGTATAACCATACAACACTAGTTCTGACTAATTAAGAGAAGTCAACTAGTTTATGAAACTTTGGAACAGATTCAAAATTTATCTCCAGAAACCATGGGCCTTTATCATTTCTGAGTAAGGGAATGAATAAAAGTATAAAAATTGAAATATGGACAATTCTTTAAGACATGACATTGCATACTTCCAAGTATGTAAAATGATCCCAAAAATGTTGAGAAAGCCTTATAGACTTACTGTAATGAACTGATAAGTATGATAGATCATCAAAATAGTGATTTAACTAAGAAAATGTAGGTATTGGAAGTACAGATGTGCTTAAAAACACTTTATCTTTAGTATTCAAGAATCTCATTGCAATTTTCTTTCTTCCATCAATTCTGGCAAAACCCAGGCTTTTTTTTACGGGGGGTGGAGGGAGGGCTGTAATCAGTGATGATTCAAACATGGTGATTTCCCCTGGGGAAAAGGCTTAAATGTGCTCATCTCTTTGGGGATTCCATCTAGTCAATGTACATACATTAGCACATATTCCGATTTAATGGAATCAAAATAACTAAGTTGTAGTCCACTCCCCATTCATTCATGTGCTGAAGATGTGATGACAAACAGAAGACTGTCATAGAGTCATGAAGGAGATAAACATGAGCCATAACAGAAATATGATTAGAGCTTTAATAAAAAAAAATATGTACAAGACACTGTGGGATCCAAACTGATGCATCCCAAGTCTGTCTGTAGATATTCTGAAAAGTGGTCTAAAGAAGACAGAAACTGAGCTAAATGTTGGAGAACGAGTGAGTTTCTCAGGCAGGCAAGGGCGGGAAGGGCATCGGAGCCCCAGCTCAAAGGTCTGAAAGGTGAAACCACCTGCCTTGACCACAGGGTGCAGGAGACAGGAAGCACCTAGAAAAGGCAGCTAAAATCAAATGATCAGCCCCGGGGAACAGTTTCGGGTTTGCCTTTTGAAAAGTTCATTCTGGCAAGATTGAGGAGTGAGGGCAGTAAAGGATGAGACCAGTTAGAAAATGTCAAGATAAACCCCGTGAGAAATGATGAGGCTTGAACTCCTTAAACATGAGATGCTGGAACCTGGCCTTTTTAAATAAAGTGTTTGGTTCCATTCTCTCTCAGTGGGAGCTTGTTGACATAAATGGAAAACTTCAAAAGCAATTAAAATTAGATCATCTGACTCTGAATTTTCATTCTTGGATTTCTGGGAGAGATTTCTAGTCAGACTGTGACTCTGGTAAACACCGCAGGGCTTGCTAATCTGTCAATGACTCTAAATTGAGGCATGTCCAGGAGTGACCAAGATGCAAACAGAGGAAGCCCAGTAAGGGAGGACCGCCCCCCCAAAAGAAATCTAGTGTCCCCATGGTCCCTCAGTTTATCATTCACATCCCAGTCCATTTGGAAACCCTCTTGGAATTATCCCCACTCTGTACAAATCCTTCCAGACCTTGGTTGGAAACTAACGTGACCATAATTTGTTCCCTATGCATCAATTGCTGATAACCAGTTCTAATTTCCAGGCCCTGATGATTCAAGAGGAAGATACTGAGCTGTTTGTTTTGCTTGCCAGAGGTATTCTTAGCTTCTTAGGTAGGTCACTTTGCTCTATGGAGAGAATGGGAGCTTATCAGTTTTTCCTTCTCATCTCTATTGTTTCTTGCCAAAAATCCTTAAAATTTTAAGATGACAGCATTTGCAGATTTATACTCATGATATAGAAATGTCTTTGTTATTAGATTATAGCCGTGAAGATGTGAAAGACTAGAAGAATCAGTCCTGTGAATTTAGGTGGCCATCAGGACCAGAAGTTGGGATAAATCCCCATTATTTGGTTCATTATCATAGGTCTAATCCATTCCAGGATGCCCATAGTTCAATGGGGTCCAAAGCAAGCCAATGGAAAATTTTTCAGGTACATGAGATAACAAAACGATCTCTTATATGAGACCTTTGGGACACATCCCTTCCTTCTAGAGCTCTGCCTGTCATCTCAAGAACATCAACAGTTAAATCACTCTGGAACCAGCTGGTAGGGAACACCAAAAAAACGGAGTTGACTTTCCCAAGGTAATAGTACTGAGTACTCTTCTCTGAGTCTTGCCATGGCTCTGAAGCCAAGCTGCTCTCTCTTTTTTTTCTTTCTTTCTTTTTTAATATCAGAGAGGAAGGGAGAGGAAGAGAGATAGAAACATCAATGATGAGAGAGCATCATTGATTAGCTTCCCCCTGCATGCTCCACACTGGGGATCGAGCCCATAACACGGGCATGTGTCCTGACTAGGAATCAAACCGTGACCTCCTGGTTCATAGGTCGATGTTCAACCACTGAGCCACGCTTGCTGGGCCCAAGCTGCTCTTCTATTTAAGGTCTTGAAGCTACATAAACTATTTGTTGAAATATATATTTGATGTAAGCAGTTCATTCACGCTACACCCCCTTTCTTGGCATGTGATTCAACTTTGTAAACATTGTCAATAAGGTTTATAGCATGATCTTTAACCTCTGGCTGCTTTACATATATTGAAAATTCTTATCGCATCCTGCTTTGTGTGTTGGGGAGGTTGGTTTAGGGGTGAGAGTTGGAGGCCCAGTGTGGTAATCAGTGGCTACTGTCTTTGTTTCTAGTTCTGTTTAACCACTGACAAAAATGCTGACAAGTTAGCCACACAGCAAATTTCAAAAAAAATGTGTGTGTTTACTTGAGTTATTTTTATGTTTGAGCTCCACCTACGCACACCTGCTGAAAGTGTAGAGGAGATGTAGGACATGTGGTGACAGTCCTTGGGCTGAAAGACCTCAAAGGAACTTAAGAGAAGCTTAAGGGCTCTGAGATCCCCTTGTGGGAATTGTAAAGTCTGTGAATATGCTTCATCCAGGTGTCTTTCTTCTATTTTGAACATTAAGCAGTCAGAAAAAAAAAACAAAGTGCCAATTTGCATTTTCAGTGGGAAGCAGAAATGTAGACCTTCAAAACAGACTATCCCACTTGAAAAGACCAGCCAGCCATACATATTAATAGTGAAGAGATCAAAGCCAAAAGAGGTTAACAGTTTTATTCCCAGCTGGGTAAGCAGTTAGTGGAAGGGGTAGGAGTAGGTCAGATGTGTTCTAATTCCCAACCCAATGTTCTTGCCTCCACCCTAAGAACACTTCTCCATATTACCTATGATCAAAGGGAGTTGGCCATGATGGTCTTGGTCAACATGCGAGACTTCATTTTGTAAGACTGTTACTTAAGTTCCAAATCATCTGTGCTAGAAACTCTGAGTCATCTTTGACTTTCCTCTCACATGCATTCCTCTATCCCAGGGCTCCTCAAACTATGGCCCGCGGACCACATGCAAATACAAATATTGTATTTGCTCCCGTTTTGTTTTTTTACTTCAAAATAAGATATGTGCAATGTGGATAGGAATTTGTTCATAGTTTTTTTTAAAACTCTAGTCCGGCCCTCCAACAGTCTGAGGGACAGTGAGCTGGTCCCCTGTTTAAAAAGTTTGAGGACTCCTGCTCTATCTACTGAAGATGGCTACGACATATCTGCCTCTTCTTTTCCTACCCCCACAGATGCTGTTTCACTTCAGGCCTTCAGCATTTGGGTCCTGGATTCCTACCATGGCCGCTTAAGGCATTTCCTTTCTTTCAGCCTTTCACTTTTTCAGTTCTACATACTACCAGTAGATTTCTCTTTCTCCCAAGTGATTGGATCACTCACTTTCTGAAATACCTGTTCTGGATTCTCATCGCTTATAGAATCGCATCAGAAATTCTAAGCACAGCCTCCTAGGGTCTGAACTGAACATGCTTCTCTGACTTAATCTCCCACCATTTGTTTTTAGCAATTCTGTGCTGTTGACACTGGGCCCTGCTACACCTTCCCAGAAAAGAAAAATATGTATGCTGGCCTCCGTTTATGTCCCAGGTATTGATACATGCTGATACCTCTCTCTGGAAACTATGCTTTCCCTTTCAGAATATCACTATTTAAAGCAATAGGTTAACTGAGTGTGAATGAATAAAACAACAGTTGAATTCAGTACCTGTTCATTCCACTTTGTTTATATTCCATAATTTACTCCTTCAATTTCTCTAGATAATTAGTTCCTTGAGAGTAGGGACCATAGATCTTTGCCCCTATGTCATACATCTTCCTGGAGATGAAGGCTTACCCTGCTCTGCCCCTGCTGCTGTGACATCCCACAAGCAAGTCTTCTGTCAGGGCTTCCTGAGCTAATGGACATGTGACCTGCATACCCCAATGTCCTGTCACTGCATACTCCGCTGGAGGAAAATAGTCAGGGTCACCAATACAACAAGGATCTGGTCCATGCTCCCTGCCACCACTGGTTCACCCCCAAAAGCCAGTGCATACCCAAGGTAAGGAGAAGGCCCTTGGCTAATTGTGCACAATGCCAAGAGGGGCTATATTTGGCCAACAATAGGGACCTTATCATCTGGCTGAAGGGTTTCAAAAAGAGAAATTCCCTAAAAATTTGGTGATAAATTTCCAAGCGGGTCTCCTGAGGCTACTTCTGGGTGTAAGAGCCTTCAAGAAGCAAAAGTTCTGGTGGAGAAATAGTTCTTTTAAATCAAGGACTTCGTGCAGAAGGGTCTTCCTGGGGTTAATATTTAATAGGGAAAATGTCTTCTTGGAAAGATTAGTACTCGGATAGAAAGGGTCTTCATGGGAAAAGGGTCTTTTGAGGGGCAGGGTTCTCGTGGAAGGAAGGTCCTCACAGGTGAAAGATCCTTTTGAAGGAAGGGCCCTTAAAGGGAAAAGTTCTCACGGAGAAATGTCCTCATAGGAAAGAGTCCTCATGGGGAAGGGTCTTTATAAAAGAAGAGTCCTCCTGGTTTTAGAATCCCTATAAGAGAAGAGTCCTAAACTCCTATAGAAAGAGTCCCCCACTGTGAAGAGCCCTTATGGAGGTTATTCCTCTACCAGGACCTTTCCTCCATGAAGACCCTTCTTCATGATGACCTTTCTAAGAAGAGAGGGAGCTGTGAGGATGAGGCTACTGGTTTCCGTGCTTAGGAACAACATCAGGGGACCTAATAATAGCAAGTACACACTGAACACATACTATGTACCAGGCACAACCTACCCCCCTTTACAGTAGTAGCTCATTTAATCCTTAAAATAATCCCAGAAGGCCGATACCGTTGGCATACTATCCATTTAACAAAAATGAAACTGAAGAATAGCAAGGCTAAGTGAGGAGACTAAATCATACATTTGGAAAAGGGCAGAACCAGAGTTTGAGCCTAGAACTCAGCTTCTGACCCAATACGTTATCCTACAATAGGGCCAAAGGCTTTCCATTAATCTATCTCAGAAAGGTCAGAGGTTACGTGCCTGGAACCAGGACCCTCACAGATCCATAGACTTGATTACTCCCTTATCCTGTTAACTCTGAGATATCTTATGCCCCAAAGAATAAACAATAAAACATTAAAAACACAAGGTTTTGGACTTTAAAAAAATAAATAAAAACAGGCTTTGGAAGAGGAGAACCCAAATGTGCAGTATTGAGGAATAAAATGTGGATTGGGGCAAGAAAAAAGTCAGCTCCCTGAGCTGGTCTGAGCCTAAACAGAAGCAGCTTACCAAGCGTCCTTGACCCTCAGCTGCAGCTCCTGTGACATGAGCAACTCCATTATAAACCCAATTCCGAAACACTGGCGAAGGCCTCTCTGATGGAACACCCGCTACTTGCAACTGGTCACCAGCCCAAGAAATAAACCCCCACCTTTAGATTTGCACTGTGTTCCTGCCTAGACCCCAGCTGAACTGTAATTCCAAGTGTGTGGAAACAGCACAGTGACTCGCTTTCTCTGAGTCTGGACAAAGTGCTCTCTGAGACGCCTAAGCAAATGAGACTTCCAGAGATAATGCAAAAAGAAAGCAGGTGGGGTGCCAGACGATGGCCCAGAAAGCTAATGAGATAAACATGGAATTAGGCTGGACGACACGGAGCTTCAAGAACTAAGGGGAGAATTAAGGCCAGGGTCAGGCATTTCACAGACTAAATTACAGCATGTTTAAAGTCACAAATTCTTAACCTAAGCCACAGACATCTTTGGCTCAGTCCTCACTCCCCATACAATAACTAGTTGACTCCACGTAAAGATGAGAAGATGAACCATAAATGAAAAGGGACTATATTTATATATAAGACAAAAAAAAAGGAAGAAAGAAAAGTAAGCAAGATAAAAGTCATACATAAAGAAAAGAAGAGCTCATGCAAATGACTCTTCAGAGTCTCAAAGAATTACTTAAGACTTTCTTTTTAAAAAGGCCCTTAAAAAAGAAGTAAAGGTTCCAAAAGCTTCAAAGGAGATAGTACGATAATAGAAGGCGCATTAAAGTGAGCTGACAAAGCAGAGATAGAAGCAGAAAAGAAAATGAAAACATTATAGAGATTAAAGTCATATTAGAAGCAGAAAACTATTGAATATATATAACTGAAAACATAGCCAGGTCCCTGGCTGACAAAGTTCGGGTAATCACTCAAATGGTATGAGAAAGAACAGATATTTAAAGGACTATTAAGGGGAGAACAATGGTGCAAGATTCATAAAGTTATGAGTTAAGTAAGACATGGCTCAACAACTGTACACCAGCCAAGTGATTCTTCAAGTAAAATTGCAACTGAGAAATATTCTAATAGATTCAAGAATGCAGGAAATATAACACCTGTGATTCCTTTATGAAGAAAATTATTAGAATATTAAAGTGAACATAAAAATAAACCAAAATAAAGAAAAATGTGAATAAAATGGCAAGGTAAAAGAAATGCTTATGATTTGTTTTAAAATAGAAGAAAACTTGACAACTGTGGATATTATAGTTAAAGACTTGTAAATGTTATAAGACTTGACAAAGTTAAAATAGTGAAATTAGAAGTGTTGAGAAAATAGAGATAGAAGTATGTTTGCTAATCGTTCATCTTTTATAGCAAAGATTTCCAAAGATACCATTTAAAGTTAAATTATGTAGTTCAAAAATTATTCCAAACTCATAAACTTTTTTATAATAAATAATCTTTTAGGATTAACATATTTTGTAATGAGAAATACCGTAAGTATAGTCATTTCAATAACAACTATTGTATTTTTAGGCAATTCTTCTAGTCTAAACTTTGACCTACCTATCTAGTTAGTTTTCTCTGTATATGCACAGAGAAATGTCTAAAATGAGTTTCATCAGAACTTTATTATTTCTGGATTTTTTGTGTGTCTTGTTTTGTCTCTGGGGAGTGGAATTTGTAAAAATGTTTATATTTCTGTGATCTTTTATTGGTTGAACGTTTTATGATGAGCAAGTAGCATTTTTTACAATAATAAAAGTTACTTTTCATAAAAGATAAACAAAATGAGAATAATATTTGCAACATATGTGACAAGCAATAGTCCATATAAAGCAACATAAACATTAACAGTAAAAAGATGAACACCAGAAAATATAGGCAAAGGACATTAAAAGTCAATTTGCTAAGAAAAAATACAAATGTTAAAAAACCAATAAAATGTTACTCAACTAATTATCAAAGCACAAAAAATTTAAAGACAGAATTAATATATATAAATATTTGTTTATCAATTTGGCAAAAATTGGAAATATTATCAGTCTACATTTGGTGAAAGTGGGCAAATGGCCTCCTTGTACATTATTGGCACATGATTCCTAGTACACCATTCTTCCAAGCATATAATTTGGAGAAAATAAAATGTATTGTGCATTTTTAAATATAGTGAGTTTCAGGCAAAATCAGGACATTCAAGAGGTAGTTTTGGGGCAATAATGATCTTTTCATGTTCTCATTCTCTTCCAAACTATTCAATATTCGTCTTTTATCTCATGTTCCTTAAATGAAATTGTGCTGCTTTACAGTGATTTCCAACATAATTTCATTACTTTGAATCACCAAAAGCAACTAGGATTTTTATGCACTGTTAGTAGGAATGTAAAATGGTAAATCGCTTTGGAGACTTATTGAGGAGTTTCTAATAAAGTTGAAATATGCACTACAACCCAGAAATTCTGCTCCTAGCCGTGTACCCAAGAGAAATGAATGTGTATGTCCATAAAAACGTGTATGAATATTCATAGCCTTATTCATAATAGACAAAAACAGAACACAACCCAAATGTCCATCAACAGGAGAACGTCTATGGTTTATTCACACAATGAAATGCTACTCAGAAATTCAAAGGAGTGAGCTACCGATATACACAGCACACATGAATCTCACTGACATTATGTGAGCGAAAGGAGCCAAGGGAGTTCACGCTATATGCTTTCATGTACATGAAGTTCTAGAATAGGCACAGCACCCTATGGTGGTGCTAGGTGTCAGAATAGTGGTCATATTTGAAGAGGGGGCTATTCACATGTCCATTAGCTATTGACTAAAAAGCGACATGAGAACATTTTCAGGGGTAAGAAAAATGTTCCATAAGTTAATCTGGGTTTGGGTTGCACAGGTATATGCAAAAGTTAAAATTCTTCCAACTGTCCACTTATGGTTTCTGCATTTCACTTAAGTAAACTGTACACAGCAATGGACTACTGGCTTGAAAGAAAGGCCATTTCCCCGTGGGGAAGGATCAGTTCCATCCCAAGCACCTTCTCTCCCAATGCTTAGATTCCTGGTTGCCTGGGAGCCTCAGAGGCTGGGGAGGATCTGAAGAGCAGGGTGGATTCAATCCAGGGAGAGGAAGGGGTCACTGACCTCATTTCCTTACTTTGGATGGAGCTGTATCTGTGCTGTTGGGTAAAACAGCACAAATGTAAACGAGGTGTAAACTGCTTTCACATCTCATTTAGGCAACAGATGAGGCGTGAAATGCATTTCACAGGCACAAGTACTGGTGGGGTATGCTTAGCATGGCACAATGTAGAACATTTGTTCCTCTTCCCTCAGGAATGCTGGATTATTTCTGAACATGGCTCCTGTAGAGGGTAACGGAGGAGGGGTGGCGGTGTAAGTGCAGGAGGAGGAGGAAGGGCTCTGCTGTCTCCTATACCTATGGCACCTTCCTTCCTTTCTCTGCCTGACCACCTCCTTCCTACACATCTGTTCAAGTCCAGCTCAAACATCACCTCCCCGCCCATCGCTGGCTCTCAGGATCTGTGGCTCTCTCCCCTGGTCACCCACAGCACTTGGCTCAGCATTCAGGTTTGTCACTGATTTCCCTCCATTTTATGTTAGAAGGACCAGGAGTGTGTATTGCTCTTATAATCCCAGGCTTGGACTCAGTAGCTGCTCAATTAACCTTTCAGGAATGGCAGTAAGCTGAAGCAGGGGAAGTAGAAAGGGCCAAGAATGTATTCGGGGAGGGCAGTTTAGCAGCCAAACCTTCTTCAAATACCCAAAAGAAATACAAGTTCCAAAGATGATTTAAGAGCTTAGAGGATTTATATTATTTTAGATCTCTCAAAGAAGTACATGTCTGTACCCTTCAGGGCGAGCTTATTTGTAAAGATAAAAGTGGGAGTTAATGTGTTCTGATCACTGAAACAGTGTTGTGGCCCCTCCTGAGAGAGGAACTTTGATATCTCCGGCTGATAATTGTTATATCTCTCTATCACCTATTCTAAAATATGTGACTGGGTTTACAGGCCTTTGCCCACTAACAAGATAGATCTTTTTGAAGAGAACAGGTTGGGTTTAAATTCCCAATGCCTCTCCTGATAAGAGCTGCTTATCTCTGCATACACTGCAACATACATGTTGAATGTTGACTTCTTTTTTTTTTTCTTTTAGAAAAGCAAGCAAGAATTTATTGTCTGCAGCAAAAACATACTTAGGGCAATGAAACAAGGAAGGGCATAGAAGAAGCAACAGGAGAGCCTAGGCTGGGCTGCTTTGGTTCACTGGGAAGTCAGAGAAAAGGGAGGGGAAAGGGGCCTGGAAGACAGGTTCAAGGGGTTAGCCCTGGACAAGCTGCCACTGCCCATTGCTCCCCTGATTGCAAGTCTCATGGGGTCCCTTAGAGGTTAGGGGATACATGTGGGTGGGGGGGAGGTCTTAGGGGTCAATCAACAGAATATTCATCAGCTTTATGCTGATGTACAAAAATGAGATTTATTCTCTTAATTTGTCTGTCCTTGGGTGTGGTTGGCAAATGGCACTAACTGCACTTCTGTTCTTTGTCTGCCTGAGTAGGGTGATTTAAGCCATCTACCCTCTGGCTGGGGAGGAGAAGTGCAAGCAATTTAATCTCAAGTGTCCTTGGTTGAGGGAGGATAGGATTTACTAGGTGGCTGCAAACTGCTGTTTAACTGTCTTAGTCTCCCCATTCCACTTGCCCTGGAATTTTCTTAGGGTCTTACTATTTACTTATGGTGGCCAAAACAAGGCCAATTCCAAGCTCTAACACAATTAAACTATCATACTAGAGAAACTGTACTTGGAAAATTCCAGGGAACTCAGGGAAATTGAGATGGCAGCATACTGTGAAATAACTCTTTCACCAAGATTGAGATGTGAGATCAAGCCTAGCCACAAACTTGACCTCAGAAAATTGTTTAACCTCTGCAGATCTCTGTTTCCTCCTCTGTAAAATATGAACAATTCGGAATTCAGTTTGCGCTTTGCCTACAACCCAATGATTGCTTTCCTAGGAATGTACCTCAGACAGGTACTCAAATTCAGATGCACACTAATATTCATGCACTGGTTATAAAAACAAAGGGTGGGAAACAATGCGAATGCTTATTCGTGTGGGCATGGATAAATAACATTTGCATATGAAACAGACCTACATAGCCTACTTAGATGGGTCTTAAAACAAAGGATGCACAACATATTAAAGGTACAGTTTTGAATTTATAGTACCATAGCATTTGAGTAGAGAAACAGTCAAGATAGACGGGGATAAGAGAGTACTAGGGATGAAAGAAACAAAAATAAAATGTCAAAGAAAATAAAAAGAGATAGGAATCTAGAGACATTAAATCTTGGTTTAGCAAGACAGAGACAAAAAGATAGGCAACTATTTCTAAGTGGACAATGTTTGATTTTTCCTGTTTATCTCAAGTCAGAGTGAAAAAAAACCTAAGATTTTCAATGGCTTTACATGTGGCCTCACATTTTCACCGGATCATCTACTCTGTGTTTAAATAACATGCTGCACAACGTAAGCGGTAGATAGTCACCGATTTTGCTCAGTATTGACAATCAAGGCCTTTTTTCTGATAATGCAATATTAATTGGGACCATGCTAACATTTAATTAATTTTAAGTACAAATAGATCATTTGTCAACAAAGGGGGGTAAAAAATATTAATTGAAACATGTGAATGGTTATTTGCAAGTGGAGGAAAGATCCCACAATTAAAGTTAATCACAGTGTGATTAATTGATTTTAATTGATTCAGGATGGTTTCCTGTGGCAAAACACAAGTCTGTCAATAAAACTTACAATTAAGACTCATTATGGAAAACAAAGTTACTAAGGCAAGCAGCGACGGGACAGGGCACAGCGGGCTGCTTTCCTTATGATGCGGAGAGGCCAGCATCCCAAGCAGGACAGCAAAGGCCCAGGGACTGGGCATTCTGGGAAGGTGGAAGATGTGCTCAGGAAAGTCTTCAGCCAAAGGTGGGCGCATACTTGGGTCTGAGAAATGGAAGCTTTGGAGATGAGAGGGTTGGGTAGGGAGTTGGGTCCAGTGGTGGATGGAGATGGAGGAGAATTGTGTCAGCAGCTCTATCCCTCAAGTATAGAGATAAGCAAGGCTCGGCTACCCCATGAGGTATACAGGTGCATGGAGCCAGAGGTTCTAAAACACAAGATCTGTAAGTCTTAGGAAATCAAAATGGAGTCTCCCTACAAATGGGGATTAACACAGACAGGGTTCTGAGAGCCTACAGGGCCCCAAGCCTCAGACATGACTGCTGCTCAGAACAACAGGCCCACAGGGCACTCCAGGAAGATGCATGCAGGCTCCCCTGCTCTGCAGATGATTCTGGTGGGAATTCAAGGTCAATCTGTTTACTCAATTATCCCGTTCTTGGGAAACTGAAGAGATTGTCACTTGTTTTCATTACATGCCTGGAAGGTGAGGCCTTCCATGATGTCGTCCCATCAAACTTCTATGAATTCCTCTCCCTCACACCAGGGGAGAATCTTGGAACCTGTCAACAAAGAGCTTTTTTATAGATGTCGGGTACAAGCGTAAAAACTTTTAGTTTTAGTTTATTTTTTTTAATTGATTTCAGAGAGGAAGGGAGAGCGAGAGAGATAGAAACATCTATGATGAGAGAGAATCATTGATTGGCGGCCTTCTCCACGCCTCACACTGGAGATCAAGCCCACAACCTGGGCATGTGCCATGACCAGGAATCAAACCAAGACCTCCTGGTTCAGAGGTCGATGCTTAATCACTGAGCCACGACAGCTGAGCTGTTTTATTTTGCATTCTCCGCAGAGTACAGCTGTGATATAACAAATATATCTGGTCTTTGTCCCCAGTTCCTGGCATAGTTTTAAAAACCCTTGGAACTTTGACTGATAGGAGTGTCCTTGTTATGGTTACAAGGTGATTCCTGGCTGAGGTCCTACACAGCTTCAGGATGGGAGCTAGTCGCCAGGAAGACGAACCAGTCACCTGGCAACTTTAGGCCAGTTCAGCCTCTGGGGAGGGGAAGATGGCTGGAGATTACATTCAGTCATGTGGCAATGAGTGGATCAATTTCCATAAAATAAAATAAAACCCTAATAAAAACTCTGGATATCAACCCTCAGTGAGGCTTCCTGGGTGGTGAACACATTGATATGCAGGATGGGTGACATGCCCAGATTCCAGAAGCAGACGTCGTGAAAATATGGAATAGGACTGGAGTCCGGCCCCCCTCCACCTTCCTTAACACTTGCCCTATCCACCTCTTCCATTTGGCTGTCCCTGAGTTGTATCCTTTATAATAAAAATATAACCATAATAAATATAGCACTTTCAGAGAGTTCTGTAAGTTGCTCTAGCAAATTATCAAACTTGCGAGAGTCATGAAAGTCTCTGAATTTATGTAGCAGGTAAGACAAAAGGGCAGGTGGCATCTGAGATGGGGCAGCATTGTGAAGGGCTTTGCCATTAACCTCTGGGGTCTATGCTAATACCAGGTACTTAGTGTCTTCACTGAATTGAAATTTAGGACACCCAACTGGTTTCAGAGAATTGGTGTCAGAACACAAAAGCCTGAGACAAGAGCGTGGGTGCAGACAATTTATTTAAGAGGCAGTCCCAAGAGGCAAATGAAGGGAGTGAGACAGAGAAGGGAGAAACGCCAATGCAGAGTACACTGAGTGCTGGTTACCTCTATGGGAAGTGGGGGTCAGTGCTGTTGGGGATGTTCTTGGTTTTTTTTTGTTTTGATTTGTATTTGTGTGTGTGTGTGTGTGTGTGTGTGTGTGTGTGAAGAAAATGCTATTCTTTTGTCTCTAGAAGCTACTTATCTTTCCTGTTTCTTCCTCCACCTATTTTCACCTACCTTTTGATATATAATTTCAGAGAGGAAGGAAGAAAGAGAGAGAAACATTGATGGGCTGCCTCCTACACACTCCCCACTGGGGATTAAGCCCACAACCCGGGCATGTGCCCTTGACTGGACTCGAACCTGGGATGCTTCAGTTCGCAGGCCAACACTCAATCCACTGAGCCAAACCAGCCAGGGCTGTTGAGGATGTTTGAAAGAACCAGATAGAACACAGCTCCAAGAACAAGGAAGCCAAGGGGCTCCTCCGCTGATTCTCTTCCCCGGCCTGTTAAGGGTTCCTCTGGGGAAGGGGCTTGTTAATTTCTCTACCACTCTGGTGGTAGCACTTTCCTTGGTGCAGAGAAATTTCCAAACCAACAAACAAAGAGACACACAGGTATGAGCTTGACGTGAATACTAAAAGCAAGCAGGAATTTGAAAGGACATAGTTTGGTGCCTGACAATTACCTGTTGCACTCAAGAATCTCAATACCCTCTATAAATTATTCCAAGCTGCTTTCGTGGAGTAAAATTATAAACAAATCATTTATTAGGCAAAAGTAAAGCTTCGGAATGCCTCTCTTTTCCTCCCAGTTCCACCCTGCAAGAGAAACAGCCCTAGGGGGTACTTGCAAATAAGTCACCAGGCTCATACCACGTAACATGGGTCTCCTTGCCAAGAATGATTGAATTATGGATGGTACCAGCCCCTAAGAAGCTAATCCATGGGCCAGTCAGAGACCCATGAAAGTAGTGAAGGAGAAGCCATGCTGTCAGTGCTGGAACTGGAGCAGAAACAAAGGGAGCATACAAAGTCCTGACAACGAAGAAACCCCAGTATCACAAACAAGGATGTTCCAAGATGGCCCAAGGCCAGAGCGACCTTGGGCAGGGCAAATATCTAATGCCCAAATCGCATTCTAATATGCACAGAGCCCGCGCTATGGCTGTGTTCCGCAAGAGGCCTGGGTCCCTCCCTGATAACACAATGGTAGCCTGAAGGAGTGCTCTCTATCCCCGGCCACCATAAGAACCCAACACTGCTGCCAAGGGAAGGGCTCTCACAGATGCCCCATCTAAAACCTTCCGAGGCCACCAGAACCTACTTTGTCCACCTTGACTTTTACTTTCCTCATCACATCCTTGGGCCAACAGTTGTCCTAAAAAACACATCTCACAGATATTCACTGAGTAAAGGTTTGGAGGAGGAAAAGACTCCATTCAACTGTAGGTGAGGTAAGACGCATGGGTGCTCGCCAAGGAGAGAGGAAGAAGGATTAAGAAGACATGAATTTTGAGCCAATTCTGTACTATTTCTTGAAGCACATACACCTACTGGGACATTGGAGTTAACAACCAAAATGAAACCCCCTTTCTGAGGCAAGTCACCACTTTCAACCTGCCTTTATTGACTGGAGCAACAGTACTTGCTTATAAAATAGTCAATTTGACTCTTTGAATTACAGGAAAATTGAATTATAAATACTGTCTTCACTTCTCTCTGAATGTTGGCTTTATTCTTTCATATTGCAATCAGTCTTACTCCATATACTGGAACATCTGGCCAAACTCACCCCTTCCAACTTTGGGGTGGATCACCATAACCAGGAGGATATAAATTATGTCGGCCTCATCCTGAGTAATTTGCCCAACACTTTGGCTAGAAACATGGGATATGGGCCCAAAAGAGAATTGGCAGTGTTCAAATAGGACAAACACAATAACCATACCCATCTCCACCACTTCCCCACGTATCTATCGCATAAGTATATATAGTACCTACTATGGGCCAGGTACTAGGTTCTGAGCTTATGATGGTGAACAAAACCAGTATAGTCCCCACCCTCACTGAACTTACAGTTGAGGGTTTCTATCTAACTTTGGGAACAAGCTACCTAACATCTCTAAATTGCACATCTCCCCTGTAAAACAAAGAGAATCATATTTACCTTTCCTTGTTGTTGCAGGGAAAATTTGACATGGCTTCCGGTGTTCAGCATTAGCAGCTCAGCTGTGGCACTGTGCCCAGGTGGCAGCTGGGATGTCCCCGTTACCTCCAATTCTGCAGTGAGATTCTGGACATTGCTCCTGGCTGCACAGCTTCCCAACTCTGTCCTTCAGCCTTGCTCTGCACATCCTAAGGTCCTTTCACAAATTACCCTTCCGCTCAAACCAGTTTTTCATTGTTTGCTACTAAAAACCTTAACTGATAATGTGCTTGATAAACGGTAACTATAGTTACTAATCCCTCAGCTCCTTGTCCCTTTAATAAGAAAAGTACAGCTGAGAGCCATGCAAAGTGGAACCCGAAAGGAGCAGTCCTAAGAATTAAATCAGACCCAGGGCCTGGCCGTGGCAGGTGTTGACGACAGCCCCACGTCTGATGCACAGGCAGGGGGAACTGTCCCTGTCATTTTGCAGGAACCAGAAGTAGAGAAGCAGTTCTTCTCTCCACGTTCAGAGGTAAAATAATGATCTCTACAAAGGAGCTTTCATGCACTGCACTGATTAAAAGTAATAAGAGGCGGCTGCTTCGACTCCAGATTTAATTTCAGACACTTAAATGTGTTATGGCCTTTCAATTGAGTTCTGTGTATTCAGTGGAGCAGGAAGGCAGGGAATCTTAGATGTTTCCTTGTCACTCAGCAGACATTAAGGGGAAACAGGTCCCCATCTCTGACCTTCAGAAGGTGGGCACAGGACATGATTATCTCTTTGGCTCCAAACCTTGATCTTGGTTTCCACAGGGGGAAAGTCTCCGAATTTTGCTAAACTGACCCCGAGATGACGTGACTATCAGAAAACCCGTCAAGGGCAGCTGGGCCACTGCTCAGAAGTCTGGGCAGGTCACTCAGAACCTGCCTGTGAGGAAACGCCTGTCTGCCCAGAGACACCTCTGGCTGAAGTCAAATGGCTGAGATTCACCTGGTCTCATTTCTCCTGCTCCAGCCTCACCCAGCCCAGGATTCACATCACCCCCGGTTCCACCACTTATGCCCTGTGATACTTTACTTCTCCTGACCTCAGTATTCTTACCTTTTAAATGGGATGGTTCTATTTAAGACACAGAGAGTATTACATGCAATGTCTATAAAATGCTAAGATGATGGAAAGTGGTTACCCACTATCTCTTACTGAAAGGCCAATAAATGCAACCTAATGTGCCAATACCTAAACCAGGGCAGAGAGTTCAGACAGGGGCGTGGCCTCCTTGCTGACTTGGCCCCCGTGGCTCTGCCTCGCCTCTTTTCTCCCATATTCTCATACAGAGAGATGAGAAGACCAGCAATAGAGACTGGGTCTCCTACCCCATGTAGAAGCTATTAACATTTTCCAAGGACACAAAAGACGCAAAACCAATAGAGCAGAAAAGCATGGTTTGGATGTAGGAGAAGTATGAAGTCAATTTAGAAGTTAGAGTGGCTCTCTGCTTAGCTCCTGGGCAATAGTATTGCAACCCCACACCTGTCACAGAGGCCACGAAAAAACCTGGGCTGGGCTGGGCTGGAAAAACAAAGCAAGGAGCATATTATTGAACACGCTGAATGGAAAGTTCCTCTGCAAAAGATAGATATCCAACACAGTGCTGGTGATGAGGCAGGGAGCAGGGTACACTGTTACGTACATTTCTTTTTTCTCAAGGTAAGCTATATTTTTGTTATTATTAGGAAAGTAATACATACAGATAATAGAAAACCGAGACACAGACAATTACAAAGACACAAACACACAAAACACCCAGAACCGCCACAAAAATGGCAATCACTATTTCTGTTTAGGAATACGCCATGCCCAAGGTGCTCATGGGCTGGAAGGGGAGAGGTGAGAAAAGGCATCATTGTAACTAACGGGATGGTTGCTAGGTGACCGTGCTGGGCAGATGCTGAGGAAGGACCAGGGGGAGCAATAACTCTGGGAGAAAGGGGATGAGGAAAAAGTCATCCAAGAAGTGACGTTTGAGTGAATTTAAAGTATGAGTTTGCCTGTTGTAAAGTAGGAAGTTTAATGAAGAACAGTAAGCCACTGGCTGGGAGGAGACAACTGAATTGCTCAAGAGTATCCATCAAAGAATTTATATCCCCTAGAACTATTACAAAGCAGTAAGAGCAAACAGAACATCTAATTTTTTTAATGGACAGAAGACTGAACAGGTACTTCACTAAAAAGGGTATTTAAATTGACCAGTAAACATATAAAACAGTGGTTCTCAACCTTCCTAATGCCACGACCCTTTAATACAGTTCCTCATGTTGTGGTGACCCCCAATTTCATTGTTACAAATTGAACATAATTAAAGCATAGTGATTAATCACAAAAACAATATGTAATTATATATGTAGTTTCCGATGGTCTTAAGCGACCCCAGTGAAAGGGTCGTTCGACCCCCAAAGGGGTCACAACCCCCAGGTTGAGAACCGCTGATATAAAAGATGCCCAAGTTAATTGGTTACTGAAGAAATGCACACTAAATCCACAATCCTCGATCAACACTCACCCACCAGAATAACTAAAATTAAAAATATCAAATGTTGGCAGGGCTGTGGAGCAATTAGAACTCGTGAACTTTCCTGGTGGGAGTATAAATTGGTAGAGCAACTTTAAAAAACAGTTTAGTGGTATCCACTAAGTCTGACTAAATGCCAAGCTAAGGAAGAGCATTCCACTCTTATGTATAAATCCAAAAGAAAGAGGATGTATGTTCATTGAAAAGCCTGTAAAAAATGTTAACAGCAAAAAATTTCCTAATAGTCTCAAATTGGACAAACCAAAATGTCTATAATAGTAAAATGAAGGCCGGCCAGTATGGTTCAGTGGTTGAGTGTCAACCCATGAACCAGGAGGTCATGGTTCAATTCTTGGTCAGGGCACAAGCCCAGGTTGCGGCCTCGATCCCCAGTAGGGAGTGTGCAAAAGGCAGCTGATCAATGATTCTCTCTCATTACTGATGACTCTCTCTCTCTCTCCCTTTCCTTTCCTCTCTCTGAAATTAATAAAAATATATTTTAAAAATAATAAAATTGCTTTAGCTGGTCTGGCTCCGTGGATAAAGTGTTGGCTTCTAGACTGAAGGGTCCTGCATTCAATTCCAGTCAAAGGCACTTACCTAGGTTATAAGCTCAATCCCTGGCCCTGGTGAGGGCATGTGCAGGAAGCAACCAATAGATGTTTCTCTCTCTCTGTTTCTCCCCTTCCCTTCCACTCTCTCTAAAAATCAATGGAAAAATGCCTTTGGGTGAGGATGGACAATAAATAAATAAACAAAAATAAATGTTACAAAATAGTAAAATGAATAAAGTATGATATGTTCTTTAAATAGAGGCAGTTGGGTGGGGTGGCGGGGAGACAGTGCACAATGAAAAAGAACAAATTACAAGAGCATGTAACAACATAAACGAATTTCACAAAAATAATATTGAGAAAAATAGCTAGACATAAAATATGAATGATTCCATTTATATAGAGTTATTAAACAGTCAAAATTAACCTGTGGTTTAGAAGTCAGGAGAGTGGATATTCCTAAGGGCAGGACATTACTGCAAGGGCGCACTAGGCGCTTTTGGGTCATATTCTGTCTCTTGATCCGGGTGCTGGTCACTCCGTATGTTCACTCTCTGAAAATCCATCAAGCTGAAAGTGCATGCTATGTGCATTTTTCTGTACCCCTGTTGCACTTCAGGAACATTTACATTAAGCAAAACAGAAGTGAAGGTGGGCTCATTTTGCCTGAAATGCAAATTGCCTGGGGAAGCTCTAGAAACTGAACCTTGTGTTTCATAACCACCTACCCAGTCTGCTCTTAAGAGCCAAAGACTGGAAGGAAAGGTGGATAGAGGAGCAGCAATCTGAATTCCTCATAGAGAAAAAAAGAAGAGGGAAGCGGCGAGAAAGTACAAAATGAAGACATGGAAGCAATCAAAACAAAGGCAAGAGGAGAAGCAATACTCAGCAAGGCTGCAGAGAGGGTACTTTCAGGGGTCTTCTATAGTTGTTACTAGAAGGCCTGCAGGCTAGACATTAACAGACAGAAGCAGGACAATGACTTGAAAAGTCCAGCGGTTTTGTTTTCTAACTTTTATATGAGGCAAATGCAAGCCAATCTATTTAGAACACACAGTCTGCAGGAATTGTTCGCACTGCTTTGATTCAGGTGGGGTGGGATACATTCTGAAGCAAGTGGAGTTTTCATGAGATTCTCCCATCCGGGGAAAAGGGAGGTCCAATAAGGGTCTAGGATTCTTAGGACAGAAGAAAATCCTTCCATTGTTTCCCACCGCTCCCTCCTCTCCCACGATCCATCATCCCCTTACCCTCATCCCTGCGTCTTGATGCTTCTTTCCCTCCCTCTCTCCTCCTTGCTGCCTGTCAGCTTCTCAGATGTCTTCCTGTCCTGCAGATGCCTTGACAGGAAAGGCCGGAGGGCCTGGGCTCAGTGCCTGAGGTCTCCACCCTGCAGGCTTTGATAGAATGTAAGTGGAACCCAGCATCATTCATCACTGTCAGGTCTGCTGGGCCCTGAGTGTTCACGTCGGCGAGTGCAAATCCAGCTTGTCCCATATCAGAAAGGCCCTCACACATTTGCTCTCTGTTCCAGATTCCCAGGGAGGTAATAGCTCTTCTCCTCTCAAGGTAAAAGGCTTGAGGTCAGAGGCTGGGCTTCATGAGAAATCCTGGTGTCTTTCCATATCCTCCGCATGCCTTTGGAGTAGCTGGAACCCGAGGTCATGGTGAGGAAGGCAGCTTGCTCCTACTCAGACAGAGACTCTGAAGGGCCTCTCTTAAAGGAATAGCCTTCCTCTGGGAATGTGTGGATTTTATGCCTCCTTTTGTAGAAAGACTCACCTGTTAGCATAAGAGCCCAGCTTCTGGGTCATGAAATCATGAAGGCCAGTGATTCTCAAAGTGTGGTCTCCTGACCAAGACCAACAGCATCAGCATGACCTAGGAATCTGTTAGGAAGGCAAATTCCTGGGTCCCACCCCCCGATGTA
The DNA here is from genome assembly GCF_000327345.1 of Myotis davidii. Classification (NCBI taxonomy): domain Eukaryota; kingdom Metazoa; phylum Chordata; class Mammalia; order Chiroptera; family Vespertilionidae; genus Myotis; species Myotis davidii. Next base: position 2,879,107 of record NW_006287904.1, on the reverse strand, counting down.
CAGAATCAGAAACTCTGGGAAAGAGGGCGGGGGGGCGGGGGGAGCTGCAATCTGGGGTTTAATAAGCCTCTGGTAATTCTGTGCAAACTCAAGTCTGAGAAACACTGCTCTACGCAGAAGACTTAGACATCACTTACCTGCCCTCTATTCTAATTAGCTGGATCTTCTGAATTTCTTCTGAGGAATGGGGCCATTTATGCAGTACCTGCTTGAAGACCGAGGAATCCTAAATTAGCAGATCTCTGGAGGAAGCTTCCTTTCAGCTTTAATATCTACGATTCCATGACTTCAAAGTACTCTCATCATGATTTTCCCAGGGTAGAGCTAGGAGGAGTTCATTTGTTATTCAAGCCAGGTGCAATTATCCAGCCGCGGGGATCCGAGTCAACACCAGAGCAGTTGAGATACAGCGAGGAGTAACCAAATACTAGGCCATCGTAGTGTCCTACAGTGACAGGTGGACCCTTCCAAGCCTCCACACTTGCCCCCCACTATTTACAAACTTGGCACACGCTGCAGCATCAGTCATGAGACATGGATCCGGGGAGAGTCTCCCCATTTTGCTGATGGGTATCTCAAAACAAACCACAGAGAGGAAAAAACAGACTTCCGGGATTTCTCCGCCCCTTTATTCAAACCAACTTCTACTCTATTGTCCCCAAGACTGGTAGCACTAAAGCCAGCCTATTTCAAATAAATCTACCACAGTCTGATCCAAAGATATTTGTTTGCCTGATTTTGTCCCAGACTGAAAACTGCACACGTCCAAGGTTTAAGAGCTTATGTTAGGAGAAATTGAACCTTATCTCAGGATAATGTTTTCCTGCCGCTACTTAAATTTCCAGAGGCATTTACAAAAATTAAACATCAATGGGAAGCCAAGTCCTTTATTTATAAAGCCAGCAATAGACATTGATCCAGTGATAATGTTATTATTTTCCTTATTGCTCCTGTCAGTGTGTATTTCATCATCATTGGGTTGGATGAGTATAGGGTGTCACGGGAATAGAATGTTTATTGGCTCACAGTTTCTTGCTGCTTTGAAAAGGTCTGTGGTTCTGTCTTAAGGCCTTTAGAATGCTAGTTATGCACAAACACATATGAGCATACTAAAACTCGTAGATAATTGGTGTTTCTTATCATTACTTCTTGGCTTTTTTTTAAGTGACACATATTTTTTTTAATATGGTCAGCATTTTGTTGACATTATAGAACTTAGTCATGCATCTTGAAATTAGCTTCCATGACACTTGAGCCACTTAGCAAACAGGTGAGGCAGATGGGCTCCTTTTAGGCAAATGGGGAAAGTAACTTCATTTATAAGAAAAATGGACAATAACACTGGAGAGTGCTGACTCATTCTGGTCCTAGACACAGAGGAGCCTGAACTAGACCAGGGTAAATGAGACCATAATACACCCTGCAGTTGTCTAATGGTCTGAGGGGAGGGAGAGAAAGAGTCAACTGTGGTCATAGGAGGTGAACTTAGGAAGTCAGGTAAAAAAGGAAACTTGGGCATGAGTAACTCTCCTGCTCTGACATTGTGTAAACAGAGGCAATAGAAGTTCAGTCTCAATCACTAAAGAAATGCCTACGAAGTCTCCTTCCATCTGACACACACACAGAGTTCAGGCTGCTGAGAACTGAGGTCTAGATAAAAGGTACCTAGCAGATACTGTGGGGAGGGTGATAGAAGGAGAAATAGCAGCTGGCCCAGTGAATTCGTGTGGTTTCCACAGCAACACATGTATTCCTGAGGTTGCATTCAAGGCAGTGTCCTTCTCCGCCAAGGTCAGTTTCTCCTTTTGAATTCTTGATCTCTTCCCTCGTTGTTTTAGCGTATCAATTAGTCCATCTCTCTGCTATAGAGTCTCAATCACATCTTTCCCAAAAACACTTAAAAAGACTCAAGTCTTCCCCATCTGAAATGTATCTCCCTTCCCCTCCACATTTCCTGAAGCTACAGCCCTGTCTCCTCCTCCTCACACCCAAAGTTTTCCAGAAATTTTCTATCCTTGCAGTCTCCATATGCTCCCCTCCCACTCACTCCTCAATTCACTCCATTCTGTCTTCCACCCTCATTACAAGCTTCAAAAAGCTTCTGTGAGCATCAGGTGACCTCTCTGTCGCTAAAGTCCAAGGACAATTTTCAGTCCTCACTTTGCTTGAAATGTCAGCAGGGGTGATGACTGCTCCCCTCATCTCTAATCATCTGGGCTCTCAGGATTCCACAATCCCCTGGTTTTCCTCTCACCTCCCTGGCTGTTTCTATATTTTCTTTGCAGGGTCGTCCTCTCTATCCAACATGCTAGAGTTCCTACAGTGTCTAAGGGTCATTTTTGAACTTCCTCTTCCTTACCACCCCCATCAAAAACATCACCAAATCCTGTTACTTCAGGCTCTTTGGATTTGTTTGTTCTGTTCACATCTGTCTGTCTTTACTCCTTTCACCTGCTGAGAGCTGCAGAGCCACCTCCAGAACAAAGAGAGAAATTTGCCTAAGGTCATACAATTCATTAATGGTCACTAGCAGTAGGCCTGGGTATTCTAACCCCTGGTGCACTGGTGCTTCCTCATTACCCTAATATAATCATACTTTATCCAGAAGAGCCAAAAATTAATTATGAATATGATGTCATTTATCATCAAGACATTGTTGAGGAAGAAGAAGGGAATATGAGATCCCTCTAAGCAGAAATATCCTCTTTTGAGTTGGCAGGATTAGAAAAACAGAGCCAAGATTTCGTGTATGTCCTCAGAAGACCTTCCTGAAGACCATTCTCCTGGGAAGTTAACAAAAATTGAGATTCCAACTTTCTCCATCTCATCTGGGTAACAGAGGGAGCTGGCGACAACTGAGGAAGGAAGCAGACAAGCAAGACTCAAACTTCAAAGGTTTGACTGCAACTGTCAGCACGAGGTGAGAACAACAGATGAGACAGTAACACTCCCTGCAATAATCAATCCTTAAGGACTGTCTCATGGAATGCAGAGCAGACTTGTGCTGAGTGGCTTCAGGAGGCAAAATTAAGACTCAAGGGAGAAGTTACTGATAGACAGAGTTCAGCACAGTAGAAAAAGCTCTGTTGGAGCTGTCCAAGGTGCCAACTGCAGGACTGGGCAGAAGGAACACTTCCATACGCTGTACACCACTTTTTCATGGGGACTGTCACACAGACTCTTGCACAAGGTAAGTGAGATAAAGGAAGACCCAGCTTTCATACCCTGCCTCATGGCTAAGACAGTGCTGGGTGGCTTGACCTTCACTAAAACCATCGGCTAGGTGTTATTGCCTACTTATACACCTGAGAATTTAGGCTCACAAAAGTTAGGTGTATGACCTTAATTACGCAGAAAAGTAACAGAAGATCCAAGATTTTATTCATCCACTCAACATAATTTTATGGAATATTATTATGTTATACCTACTGAGATGGGGATGATAGATAGTAATTGGAAGGGTATTCTCATATCATCAAGAAGATAACAAATAGAGGCGGTCCATTAATATACAGTGAGCTGAGGTGGAAGTTAGTAGGTGTAGGAGGCTATTGGACACAGACGAGGGACACCTACCTTGCTAGAAAGAAAAGAAGTGGTCAAAGAATATGTGACCAGAACCAGGTCTTGAAGACACAGTAAACAGAACTTGAAAAGGTAAAAAAAGGGGGGGGGGCGGGGAGAGGGGGAGTAGAAGAGATGTTTTTGATGCTCCACCAAGATCTCCTTTACCAGGACAGTGCTCCTACATTGTTCAGCAGCTATGCTGACTGGTATGGTTCACACGTGTCCCTTTCTCAGGATAACTGCTTCTGGCCAGTGGCAGCCTCCTCACATGGAAGGTCACACACCCCACTTACAGGCATAGTCCTCTCCAACGACTAACATGGAGGTCTATGGGCCTTGCCTGAAATTGGGACAATCTCTATGGTGCAACCATAGTCAGAGCTCTCTGTAGGATCAATTGAGACCACATGCTTGCTTAGCTCCCTCCCCTAACTTATCCTACTTCCTTCCCATCTCCTGAGACCAATCCCTTAACATATCATATGAATCCCTGTCATTCTCTCTGTTTTTAGAGAACCCTACCTAATCCTAACCCTACCTAAGTCGAGGGGGAAGGATGTTCTAGGCCAAAAAAAAAAACAAAAAACCAATACATGTGAAGGCATGGACATAAGAAAACACAGTGCAATACAGAGCAGCAGTAAATTGGAGCAGTGGGGTGAAATACAGTGTGCATGATAAAAACTAGGTAGGTAGAAACGGAACACAATCCTATTATTTCCTGACATCTAGCCAGTGACAGTCTCCCTCTCCATGCGACCAGACTGACCCGTGGTATCCTACATGGCTGCCTCAGAGCACATCTAGGCAACAAAGTGAGTTTGTAGAGGAAGGAGTTAATAAAGCAAGATTCCTTGATTTATTCTGTGGCATTTCACAAAGCAGGAACAAAGACAAGCCCCCTGGAATTGCCTGATTCTCAGGCCACACTGCCTCTATGGAACTCGTCACTGACTCCACTGGTGGGTGAGCGAATGGTCTTGGTAGGCTATTTCTGTCCTCCTCTGCCTCTCCAGAAACAGTGGTCTCCCCTGCCCCTTTCACTGGATCCATCTGCTTTCCCTGCTTTCAAATCTGGCCTCTATTCATAAGGTCTTGCCCCCGAGTCTCTGTCAGCACTCGGCGTTCAATCCTAAAACTTTCCAAAGCCAATGAAGCTCTTTAATCACAAAGCTGGGCTGCCAGGGAAAGAATGCCAATTGGAAACTTTCTCTTTTTTAAATATATTTTATTGATTTTTTTACAGAGAGGAAGGGAGTGGGGTAGAGTGTTAGAAACATCGATGAGAGAGAAACATCGATCAGCTGCCTCCTGCATACCCCCTACTGGGGATATGCCCACAACCAAGGTACATGCCCTTGACGGGAATCGAATCTGGGATCCTTCAGTCCGCAGGCCGACATTCTATCCACTGAGCCAAACTGGTTAGGACTAATTGGAAACTTTCATTTCATGAGGTCCTAGGGAGTTGAGAGAGGGATGTGTTCCTTTTGTCTATCATGCCATTAGCACAGAATAGACTCAGGAGGGGCAGAAAATCAAATGCAGGCCCAGTATGAGAAATTAATCCAAGAAATACACAAATCCCTAAACAAATGAGAGGCCTCTGCACATTCAAAAAGGAAGCAAAATGGCCCAGTTGGAGGCAGCTGAAACAGTTATTTTTTCGTTGGAAGCACAGGACAGTCAAAGGTGAGGAGAAATAGACCCCAACCAGACAGGTTGGGTTCACAATGAGGTCGGGTCCCAAACAAAGTCCAACCCCTGCATCACTGCTCAGGTTCAGAATAAAAACACAGAGTTTATTCTTGTACTGTTATTAATTAATTAATTAATTATTGTGTTGAAAAGTGAATAAAACTGTAAACCTACTTTTGCCCCACCCTGTATACTCCCATTTCGCAAGTAGCTCTCTGAATTCTAACACCCTCGTTAGCTCCTGGAATGACAGACAGGAATAAGACACAGTTCTTGTGCTCAGAGCCTAGAAGGAGAAACAGATACACAGAGAAGTATTCACAGCACAGTTGCCTAAACTCAAGAGAGAAGAAACACATTACACCCTCTGGGGTGGAGGCGGAGGCCAGTGTAGACTCCCTTTCATGGACCTTGCAGAAAACAGGCCTTCATTTCCTTCCTAGGCATAACATCTAACAAAAACCAGAACACCAGACACATGTCAGGGTTCATGTCCTCCCCTGCCTCTGTTGGTTTTACCACCAGAACAATTCTGGCTGACTTCGGCCATAAAGTAATCTATCTGAAGAGTTTGTGATGCTTCGTAGAACAAAGGAAATGATTGAAGGACTGAACTTGGACAAAAGCTGGGAACAGCAAAGCTCTGAGGACTTAGGCAGCAGAAGTTACTACCAGCTGGACAGCATACCCCTGCAGAAGCAATGGGCTCCAACAGACTTTTCCTATTGTCACCCCCCTCTGGGAAAAACAGCATCCAATTGGACCAGCTAAAGGCATAAGACCAATTATTGCACCCTTCTCTACTCCCCAGGATGAGAAGAGTAGTTCTACAAAAGAACGTGAGATGTTCTTGCCAGAGGAATGGAGGGCAGTTCCTCTCAGGATTCCATATAGGGCGCATAAGCCACATGGGCCTGCCTGAGACTTTTAGCCAAGAAGTGCATCAGAAGAGTTCTTATTAAGAAGGCAGAAATTAAGCCCTTTCCCTGGATACAATGACTCAGAAGTCCCTGGATGGAGCCCAGGAATCAATATCTTAATAAGCTCTTAAGTGGCTCTACCAACCAAAAGTCATTGAAGCTGGACCATCTCCTGGATGAGGTCTGCCAATACCAGGAATAAGCTAAAAAAAAAACTGCCATGAAAAAGATGATTTTTCCCCAATGGACATAAGACACTGGGGAATAGGGGAGGCTAGGGGACTGTCTAGGGCGGGGGGGAAAAATGGACACATATGTAATACCCTTTGTATTAAAAAAAAAATTAAAAAAAGAAAAAAAAAGAAGAAAAAAAAAAGATGATTTTTCCCTATCCTTTTGAACTGCCTATATTTAAATCCAGCATAACCATGTTATAAGACTTGAGGAAAACAGAGCTGAATTCCTCCCTATATTTTCCTGGTCCTGGAATATCACCTGATTCAAGAAAGACAAACATGGGGATATGGCTGACTCTTCACTGTTTTCCACAGAGATCCACACGTCCGCCTATCTGGATTTCTAGCCATAACCAGCAACACTGGTGGGCTGTAGGTTCAGGGGAGAGCCAGGGTGGATCTTGCACCCAAACTTATAAGGCTCCCTGATACATACCAGACACCTTAGAACAATGGCTGTTCCATATTAGGCTTTCTTTGTTAAGTGGAGGGAGGTAAGAAGGGAGGAATTTTCTGAGCCACTGTCCAAAATTTAGCTAGAGAATTAATCAACTGAGTACTTTTTCACCGAGACCTAAGGAAAGCTCTGTGCCCTTTCCCCAAACATTGCCCGATGTGTCTCTTCCATCTGGTTGGTCCTGAGTTCTATCCTTTTACAACGAACAGTGATCTAGTCAGGAAAATGTTTCTTGGAGTTTTGTGAGCCATTCTAGCAAATTAACCAAACCCGAGGAGGGGGTCTTCAGAACCTCTGATCTCAGAAGCACAGGCATCTGAGTGGGGGAGGAGGAGACTGAGCCTGTGAAGTCTGGTGCTACCTTTGAGTAGATAAGTGTCAAAAATGAGTTGAATGGAGTTGAATTTTAGGATACCCATCTGAGAATTGCTTGTTGGTATGGAGAAACACTCTCCCACCCCCATACACACACACACACACACACACACACACTGGAATTAGTTCCAGGGACCTAATTCAGAACTGATTATTTACTGTTCATGACTGCATGGAGATGGAGGTTAAGGAAAAATTCTTCCCCTCTGATCCTCCCTCCCAATTTAAGCCACAATGCAAATGGGGGGCGATTTCATGGTTTAGCAATAGTCTCCAACTGATCTTTGCAGGACTGCAAATAAAGGAGGCTGTATCCTCAGGAGTGCTATTAGAGCTAAGGTCTCTCAGCTCATATTGTTAAAGAACATTCATTAGCAGGCTCATATAAAATCCTGAGAAGGAGGCAAATATGAGTCTGCAATGTTCTCTGTAGTTCTTATGCAATTGCCTCTTGGGGCTCATTAGAGCTGCTTTTGTAATTCGCCAGTTATAAATTCCTTCCCATGCTCTCATAGCACTGGGAGATCGGTCACCCCAAGTCATCATTTGGTGCTGACACTGCAGGTCCCCCTTGGTGGCCCAACGTCCATGGCAATCTCTCTGATGACCACCTGTGGGTGGTGGCCCTTGGACAACCTGGGATGGCTTCCCAACTTGTTAATGGTTGTCCTGTTCTCTGCTGATTGGGTTAAATGATAACTTTGCAGACTGTGTTAGGCAGCACCTGCCTCATTTTCAGCTAATTTATTTTAAATTGGTTTAGTACAGATTTTTTTTACCCAGTAATGTCTACAGAGCTATGAGTTCATTTCCTCACCCACCCTCTTGGATGTGATCAAGGAATGAAAGTGGCTATAAAGCTTTATGGCAAGATTTTAGAAGAACAGACAAAGGGAACCAAACCAAGCTAACTCCCAACCTGGAAAACAGACGTCTTTCAAAAGGTTCTTGTCCATGGTGGGAAATGATGGGATAGGCAGTTACACAAAATCTAACATCTGATTATGTAGAAGAATACATTGTACTTATTTACTGAACTTCTATAAAATATATGGCCCTTTATATATTTTCTCCCTTTTTCCAACGCTCAACCACTGAGCCATGCCAGCCAGGACATATTTTCCCCCTTTTATGTAATCCTCCCAATAACCCAATGGAGGTAGGTATCTATGAATATATTTAATAATAATAATAACAACTAGGGTTTAGGGAAATTAAGTAATTTGCCCAAGATTACTCAGCCAGTAAAATTTGAACATGGGGCAGGTAAACTTTATATCAGAGTCATTCCTAGATCATCTATATTTTGTTTTGTTTTGTTAATCCTCACCCTAGGATATTTTTCATTGATTTTTAGAGAGAGTGGAAGGGAAGGGGAGAGACACACAGAGAGAAACATTGATGTGAGAGAGACACATCAATTGGTTGCCTTCCATACAAGCCCCAACCAGGGCCTGAAACCGAGGAACGTGCCCTTGACCGGCATCAAACGCAGGACCCTTCAGTCCGAGGGCCTACGCTTATCCACTGAGCCAAACAGCTAGGACTACATCATCTATATTTTGAAATCCTTTTGCCTTGACCTGCCAAGCAGCTAAGACAGGAGGTGATTTGGGGCGTTATGAAAGGATTCTTTACTTTCAAAAAGGATTCTCTACAGGGTTCTTTGAAATTGCCAACTCCCCTATAGTGCTGAAAATATAATTTAAGTTACAAAATTCCTATTTACAAGAAACATTTCTGCACCACTTCTGCTGTGAAAAGCAGAGCGGGGTTCTTAAACCGTCACTTTTTTTTTTTTTAACAGAAGTACCGAAGATGTAGGACTGAGGAGGTCAAGTGTCATGAGATCATGTAAATTCAGTGATTAGTGTGATGTCGGGTACATAGTAAACATTCGAAACTGTCATCTGTCATTATCACTATATTTCCTCATGTGTCTCAAAATGCACTCTGTGCAAAAATGCTCATACATTTCTTCCCTCCCATCAGGATATTTCTTCTCTCTTTGAATCTTGAGTTGTCCATATCATTGCTTTGGCCAATGGAACATTAGCAAATGTGATATAATCGGAGACTTGAAAAATGCTTGAGCATTCTGGCTTGCCCACCTACTGAACTTGGAACCATGAGACCATCATGGCTTTCAGTCTAAGCTAGCCTCCTGGAGGCTGAAAAGTCATGTGGAGGAGCACCCTTCCACCCCAGGGAGAATCCAAGCTGATAAGCATCCAGACCCTGTCTGCCAACCTGCCAATCACTAGACATGCAAGGGAGGCCATTCTCCATCGCCCAGCAGACCTGCCCACTGACCGCAGATGCCTGCGGGCCAGCCATGATCAGCTGAGCCAGCCCACGCCAGGACTGGATGACTCACAGACTTGTGAATGAAATGAAATGGCTTTTGTTTGAAACCACAGAGTTACAGGGTAATATTTTACACAGCAAAAGTTAACCAATACACAGTCCTAGGGCATTTTCTATCTTGTATGTTCCTAAGCCTTACAAGAAGTAGAAAAGAAAACCACAGAATAACAAGAAGTAGAAGCTATCCACAAGAGAAAACAGTGCCCAAAGTATGAACTGAATCACTGGGAACTTAAGGGGCTCAGAACATGGCAATTAGCATTCAGCTCTTCTCTCTCCCCGTCCACTGATCTCTCCACCATACCAGTCTCTCTCTGTGAATTTTTTTTTTCAGGCTAACTGGACCAATTCTATGCTTCCATTGTCGTCTCCAGCCCCGAGGGAAGCAAGTCAATTGGAGTTTTAAGTTCATAAATGCAGAATTTTCCCAGTGTGCTTCTTCATTTCTTCTTCCCTCTTCAGATCTCTTTTGCGGGTTACGCAAGTCAGCTAGCAAAGCAGGGGGGAAAGTGGATGAAAGACAGACAGAAGCTGCCGGAATGTTGTATGACTAGAGGGTGTTTCTCACCTTCAAAGCACATTGGCCATAAACTATGGGCTACACTTTCACAGTTCACGTTTCTATAGAATGCCTACTTTTGAGTTCCCTGGCAGAGGAGAATATGTTCCTTAAATTAAAAAAGTATAACACAGATGACGAATGGTGTGTTCCACTCAGCATGGAGGGGAAGGCAGTGGACACGCAGGAGGCATCTGTTTGGGCAGCGGTCAAGTGAATCACTCTACCTTCCACCCTGCAAAGAGCTGATAAACCATTCTGATGAAGAAGGAGAAAGTGGCCCATCCTCTCCCTCAACCATAAAAATCCAATGGCCCCGGAATAATGAATGAAGTTTTCATTCAGGTTTGAGCACTATATTTCAGCTCCTCCCTCCTGAAGACATTTAGGGGTGGAGGGAAATGTAACACAACAGATATTCAGTGAGTCCATACCATTACACGCTATTCAAATATTTAAACCCCTCCATATTGGCCAGTAAACAGTAAAACTGCCATAAATTCCAGGATTAATAAATAATGTCAATTCTGGTTTATCTCAGAAAGCACACGTCGTTGCAATGTCAAAATGCTTTTCTATTTTGGGTTCTGGATCTGCTGCCATCCACTGTTATTTGTTTAATGAGCTGAGAATTTGTCTCCTGGTTCAAAAACCTTTGGGAGAGAGAGGGAGACCAATCAGCCATCTGTACACACCCACAAGAAACACCTAACCCTGCTGGGCTCAGGTTATGGCTGAAGAATGTTCAAGGTCAATGGGCCTTAAAATATGTCAGAGCCAGACCCCCGACTTGAGCTCAGGGAGCTTTAATTTATTTGACAACACATACCCCTGTGGGGAGCAGCCATCCCTGACATTCGGAACAAGTCTTGGAGGAGACTCTTTCCGGATGTCCCAGCTAATGTCTCCATGACCCCCCTGTGCCTCCTCAAGTGACCTCTGTGCAAAGGAGCCTCATACCCACCCCGCTTCCCCTCCCACACCTCACGCTCCCCAGGGCAGACTGAGCCCATCCAAACAGCCTGTCAATAACCACAGTTCATCTTACTGTTTGTCCATGTCCCTTCTTCTTGTCGCTGCCCTTCTGTCTTTGTTCCACTTCATGGACAGCAGCCTAGCCAGCTGTCTCCCTCTCAACAGTGCCCGCTCTCCTGTGACTGGCCTAAGCAGGACCCACCGTCATTTGGATTCCCTCCATGAGAAAGGCCAACAAAAGGTCCAGGTCCTGCAACCAGGAGAGGCCAGTTTGCCCCTGGCCTGCTATCTTCCACTCCTGCCTTCTCTTCTCTGCCTGTCCCTCTGGGCCGCTTCCCCCAGAGGCAGCCCCTGCAGGAGCCAGCGCCCAGGTATCAACCTGACTAACTGCAGGAAGGAGACATGAAAGGAGAGGGATCAAGGCCTGGGGACCATTAGAGACCTCAATGTAAGATGGGGCAAAGGCATGAACCCCACTCAGGCTGCAACAAGATTGCCAGTCTCCCAGTGATTGTCGTCATAACGGGGAAGATGTTGGAAGAGTTTGATGCACTTATCAAACCATGGCTCTGACAGAGCACCTTTGAGCTGGTGAATGCTGTATCTGCCAGAAGAGCATACTGAGAACCTCAAACACCCGACAAGCAACTAGGAAATTATTCTATTGATGGGATGAAGGATTTGTGTTACACATATGGCACTTTGAAATAAGTTTTTAGGTTATATAAAGTGTGTATGTATGTGTGTGTGTGTGTGTATATATATATATATATAATTTAGATATAGTAACAATATAGTATATAAATATACACTATGGTATATAAATATATACTATGTAATATAAATATACATATATGGTATATACTGATATAATTTATATGTCGTATATATAGTTTAGTTCTAGAAATAAAAGAGGCTACATATATTTTTTATTTTTATATTACATATCAGTTATTAAATGTTCTACATATTGTGGTATAAGTAACCTCCTAATTGGCCATAAGTAAGAGATATAAAGAGCAGATAATGACCTTGCACCATCACAGACGTGGGACCTTTAGTGTCATGGCAGGCTACAGTGGGGAGAGGGGGAAGATAGCATACAAACACACAAAAAAATAGTGAAAAAAGGACTTCCTGATGGTGATTTCTTACAGATATGACTAAACCAATCTAATCTTAAGAAGAAAATCAATAAAATTTTCCAACTAGAAATTATCAAGACAGAATTCAATAATTTAATTATTGAAGTTGAGATCATGAAAGATTATCTAAATGAAAGAGCAGTTATTAAGGGAGCTACCCCAATGGGAGAGTGTGTGAATGAGAACAATCAATCTGAGAATGGCAATAGGGATTAGAAAGTTGAATTATTTAGACATAATATTTTTAGTCCTCATCTGAGGTCATGTTTTTATTGATTTTAGAGAGAGGCAAGGAGAGAAATGAGAGAGAGAGAGAAAGAGAGAGAGAGAGAGAGAGAAGAGAGAAAAGCATTAATGTGAGAAAGAAACATCAATCAGTTGCCTCCTTTCTTAAACGTGCCCCAACTGGGAATCGAACCATCAACATTTTTGTGTCCAGGACAATTCTCCAACCAACTGAGCCACCCAGCCAGGGCTAGACATAATATTATTTTTAAGTATATTTTTATTGATTTTAGAGAGAAAGGGAGAGATATAGAGAGACAGAAGCAACAATGAGAAAAATCCATGGGCTGCTTCCTACACCCCCGCTACTGGGGATTGAGCCAGCAAACCAGTGATCTCCTGCTTCATGGGTGGATGCTCAACCACTGAGCCACACAGGCCAGGCTACACATAATGTTCTTTAAAGAATGTAACATAGCTATGGCTGCTCCTAGGTAATATAGCTATTATTGGTGCCTTTGAGATGGTGTCAGGGATATTGTAGTTGAATGGAGACAAGTGCTCAGATGGCTTTCCAAATAATAATAAACAATATGTTAATGATATATATTTGAAGAATCATGGGATGCTATGTTACAAACACCCACAGTAGTTTTCCTGCTTGAACTGACCCGCACATTGACTATTTCCCCTGGACTGACTTGGTCATTGACTGTTTGACCTGAACTCATTCTCTATGTTCTGTGGAGTGATTCAGATCTGTTGTCTTCCCTGCATTGATGAAATCATTGCTTGTCATTCTCTTTAACCATTTTCCTTGGAATAACACAGTCATTTACTGTTTTCGCTTCACTAAGGGTATGTTAATGTCATTTTGTCATCAAGTTCTTCCTAGATTGACTTATCTAGTGACATAGTCACCAATTATCAAATCTTCTCCTGGGGTGGTGGGGGGGACTTCATTTCTACTATCTTCCCTGACTCAGTCATCTTTTTCCCTTGGCCCAACTCCATAATCCATATGTGCCCTGAGATGCGTTTCATCAACTCTTTTTTTTCCCTACATTGACTTAGTCATAGTTTTCCTTGGAGTCCCTGGATCATTAGTTGTTTCCCGTGGACTAAGGAGATCACTCACTGCCTGCCATCTCATTATTAATCATTTTTATTGGAGTGACTTGCTCATAGGCTATTTTCCTTCAGCTGAGAGATTTCAGCCATATCCATCAACTATTTCCAGTGGATGACTCGGTCTTTGACTTATTTCCCCTGACTGACTGGTTTTCAGCTCTTTTGCTCTTTTCTCTAGACTGCCCCAATCATTGTTTTCTCGAGAGTGACTGGCTCATGAGCTGTTTTCCATGGATTAAAGGGATGATTCACTGCCTGCCATCTCAATATTAATTGCTTTCTTGGAGTGATTTGCTCATAGGCTATTTTCCCTCACCTGAGTAGATTTCAGTGATTTTAACCAACTATTTCTTCTAGTTGACTCAATCATGAACCTGTTTTGCCTGACTGACTCTGTCATTGACTTTTTTTCCCCTGGGCTAACTCAGTCATTGACTTGTTTTCCCTGGACTGACCTGGTCATCAACTTGTTGTATCTGTCTGCCTAGACCAGTGGTTCTCAACCTTCTGGCCCTTTAAATACAGTTCCTCATGTTGTGACCCAACCATAAAATTATTTTCATTGCTACTTCATAACTGTAATGTTGCTACTGTTATGAATCGTAATGTAAATACCTGATATGCAGGATGGTCTTAGGCGACCCCTGTGAAAGGGTCGTTCGATCGCCAAAGGGGTCACGACCCACAGGTTGAGAACCGCTGGCCTAGGCTATTGACTTAGTTCCCCTAGACCAGTGGTTCTCAACCTTCCTAATGCCGCGACCCTTTAATACAGTTCCTCATGTTGTGGTGATCCCCAACCATAAAATTATTTTCATTGCTGCTTCATAACTGTAATGTTGCTACTGTTATGAATCATAATGTAAATATCTGATATGCAGGATGTATTTAGGCAACCCCTGTGAAAGGGTCGTTTGACCCCCAAAGGGGTCGCGACCTACAGGTTGAGAACCACTGCCCCAGACTGACTTGATCATTAACAGTTTTTCCTGGAATGACTCTGTCATCGACTTCTTTTCCTGAGGTTGATTATTCTTTACTATCTAGGTTATAGTTTGTGTAAGTGGGGTTTCTAAGATTAGAAAATAGTAATTTTAAATTAATGTATGTGAATACACACACATATCACACATACATGTATACACATATGTATGTGAATTTTCTTCAGAAGTTTTATCGCAGGTTGTATTTCAACAACAAAAAAATATGAGGAGGTCTTTCCAAAGTCTGTGTTGCCAAAATTTAATTTTCCCCCTCAATATGATAGATGAGGAATGGTGTATTAAGTATATGTAATGTTTTGCTCATTTTTGCAATTTGTTTATTTGGACTTGTGTTTAACTTTGCTTTCCTCTAACTTTCAGAGTGCTTGTTAACACTGCTCTTGAGATAGAGTTATCATTGTACTTTTATTAAATTATAATTTATCAAAATATAAATATACAACATATTTTCAGTATGTAAGTTTTATGGGGGATGCTTGGGGACAGTAAAATAACAGAAAGTTATACATAGGTTCCAATATTCTCTTGGCTCAATCAATTAAGATTGAACTATCCAACTGGGTACCAATCAAATTGCATCAGTCAATGATGTCAATCAATGGAATAATCAATGATACTGGCTCTGTCAGTCACCTGACCCAGAACTCACATCCCTTCAATCCCACACTCACATTTGCCTGTGACATTAAACTCTAAAGAACATGCTCATCTCACACCCAATTCATATAGTTTTAAATATCTGACTGCATTATAGTGGGGGGTTACTGACTATCATGAATAGCAATTCATATAAATAAACTACACTATCTAATACAAAAGTAGATTGTTAGAATGGAATTGAAATGTACAGTGGTTTCCCTGGAGTGACCTGGTCATTGACTGGAAACCCACCAGAGGATAAGGAAATGCCTCTCTGTCTAGGGAAATAAAATTCAATTCAATTCAGTCTGGGTGTGACATGCGTATAAAATCAATAATATGGATCTACAAGCAATAATACAAATATCAATAACACATGAGATCAAACATACCTTCAAACTCCTCGGCTGTTTCTTATTCCTACCCACGGCTACCGTATTGTCGGTCTGCAGAAATAGGAAGAGGGGCATATCTTGACGCATCTGTGGGCTACTGCATAACAAACAGGCATCCTTCCAGCTCACCCCTCGCCTGTGGAGGAATAAGAAGGAAATAGCACTTTAGAGTCACAGAGAAGGCAAGCATTTTACCTAGTTCTCAGACCCTGAAGTCTAGAGGAACAGGGTCATGGGCCACTTTGCTTACTAGTACTTCCTGCGGGGTCATACTCTGTGATATTTTATTAAAGTGAGAATTAGATTCACCAGCAAGAGATGTTTTCTGGCTTATTGTCTGCATATGGGCTGAACGCAGCACCAGTGGTAGACAGAGCCCAGAGCCCCAAATCTATCCAGAAAAACTGTCCCCAAACCTCGGATTTAAAAAGACCCCTAAAAACATTGACAGTATATATGAAAATTTTTCAACACTAAATTTTAACTTTATTTTTTAAAAATCTGACATCAGGTCCCTGCCAGTATCTTCCACGGATAAATATGAATGAGAGAAGGAATATTTTTGCTCTCCTCCAAACACAGCTCTCACTCAGCAGGTCCATCTTCTGAGGGTGGGAAGTTCTAAACTTCCCTGCTCTGAGTAAAATTTTGAAAACAGTCAGAGTTAATGAGGCCATGACAATGGACAACTCTTCAAGAGAAGAAGGGTGAAATAAGGACTGAGAGATGGCAGACCCTGGTGGTCAGAAATCTCATCAGAAAGCCAGCAGCAGGAACAAACCAGGCTGATAAATTAATCCAGGGAGCCATGTGATCTGGGGGAATGGCAGACTCCTGTCTCCAAGACCAATTTCTCTTCCTGCTCAAGCTCATCATTCTTATAGGGATAGGAAAGAGAGGGCATCTGCTTCACAAGTTTGGCTTTCATTGTGACAGGCAGCCAAACCTCTTTTTTGTTTTTTGTTCAGTTACAATTCAAGGAGGCAGTTGATCATGGATCGTTAACACACAGTTTCCAAAACACTCTAAAAGTACCTCTAATCCAGGCAGTTGGAAAGGGTGAGGAGCCTAGAGGAACTTGCATGGGAGGGTTTATGCGCTTGGTGCCCATCATTCATTCTCACAGTCCATTGGCTGGGGTTCAGTCACATGACCAGACTGAACTGCAGAGAAGGCTTAGAAATGTTGTCTAGCCTTATGTGTGAGAAGAAGAAAAAACATTTTCAGACGCAGTCATTGGTCTTTGCCTAAGGACCAGTCCAGGGATGATGATCAAAAGTTCCTAATGTACTTCTTTGATTTTCTATGAACCCATAAGAGGAAAGAAAACCCTAAATAGCCACTTTAGAACCTACTTTCATATATCATTACATTCACATAGGAGCAGGAGGCTATGAAGGTTCCCACCTTTCTGCTTTGGCCTCAAGCAGCTCAGTGTTTTTATAAAGTCTATTCGCAACTAGGTCTGGAATTCCAGTTTCTTTTGGGGTTAACAAATAATATAGAAGCATCGAGATGTTTTTTCATAAGAAATGGGAATGTGCTATACAAATGTACTTTCCTGAGCCTGACAATACAAGAAAAGAGAAAGCAAGCACAACAAAATAATACTGTTCAACTATAAAAATAAGAATGCTGCTTATCACAAACCTGCTGTACGTTTTTCATGATAGAAAGTGTAGAGGTCAGGTTGGAATATTCTTGCTGCTTAGACCATACAGACTTCTTTTCATTTTTAACTTGTAGCATGGTATAGTGCTTATTTAGATATTTGGAAAACAGACTAAGCTCTCTGGACTACTGGCTGTGTGACTTCAGCCTCCCCATCTGCAAATATAGGAGTGCAATGAAGACAAGTAAGATGTTACAAAGCACACAGCCCAGCATCGGCTTTATTGTAGGTGCTTGATAGCTATTACAATTAGTTGTAGACAGAAGGACGTAGAAATGGCCACAAAGAAGGTCCCCTTTGGGATTTTGACAGTGTATGGAAAGGTGGGCTACAATAATTCTACCTAAATTTCAATGGGCAAAGCAAATAAGTTGTTGCAAGATAAGCTCTTTTCTGGCCCTTTCTATAACTGGAAAATTCCTATTTGTCGTTGAAAGAAACTCAGGTGTCACCTCCTCCAGGAAACTTCTGTGATCCCATTAAGGCTGGGTAGGTGCTTCTGGGCTGTGGTCTTAACAGTCTACTTCCAACCTGTGTCTGTCACTGACATCATATTTACCAAGAAGGAGCCCATAATTGGTTATTGATCTCTAAGATGTAGTGATTTTACGGCAGTATTATGTCTTCTTTATTATATCCTTGTCGCCTTGCAAAACATCTGGCACTTAGTAGACTCTAAGTGAGTAAAGGGATGTATGCTTGAGCCCGGTAATGACCCAGTAATGTTTAGGAACTTGTCAAGAGGAAGGTGTTTGTGCTAGGCACGGCCCAGCAGACCTTGGAGGAAAGCCATGTTCACGCCCCACTAACTCGGCTCCTTCCAAACCAATCATTAATGTCCCCATCAGAAAGCTTTTAACCAAGACTTCCAACAGCTTCCTCCAGGATACTATGGAATAAGACTCAGGGCTGGATTGAGAAAAGCAGGGAGGATAAGAAGGCCACAGTTCCTTTTCATTGACACCATGGAAAAGATTCTCATCCAATGAAAAAAATATATACGTATCTTGAATGGAGTTAATTTCTTTCCTTTTCACTCACATCTGAAATAGGGTTATTTTCTTAATAGCTTGTGGCAGCTTGTTTTCTATAGCAGCTTTTTCAATTGAGCTCATACAGTAACAATTTACTTCAGAACAACTGAAGCAGTTGGGAAAAATACCGGCTGAGGAAAAAGAGGAGAAAGGCACTGGCCAGGGGAGCTGGTTGGATTGTTTCCTCTCTTTTGGAGATTATTTATCATTAAAGCGCAATATATTTCTTCCAGACCTGGAAGATTCACACAAAGACTAACAAATCACACAGTAAACCAGCAATAAGCTGAACAATTACTCCAAGCCAGAAGATGTATTTCCTATGGGAAATGTGATTTGAATGGTTGAGGTTTTTAAATTCACCTCAGGATGCTCCTGGGCCATGCTGCCAGTAACAGGGAAATTCCGCTATTTGGTATTCTCTCCCAAGTGAGCTGGGCATCATTATGACATGATCACTGTTGTTATTTAACATTCAACAGATATCCACAGGGGTTAGGTACTGCTCAGATTCCATTAAAGAGAGCTCCTGTCTCCAACCCGTTTGCATCCTAGAATGACAATAGAAAGAAACTTGGGAATGAAATACATCTTAGAGATACACTGAGTTTTTCCTGGGATCCTTTACATAACTTGCATTCTTAGGCATATGTGTTAACTTCCACAAGGAGTGAAATTTCTCTCTCTTAAGACAGGTGACTCCAACACTCAAGTCATTTTATACGTAAGTACCAGAGGCCAGGCAAGGAAGGCCTTATCACCCCCAGAGTCATTAAAATTAGCATCAATGTCATTTGTAGAAGAAAACATTTGGTACATTTTTCTCTTTTTGTCACGGCCAATAAAATGACCAGTTAGCCTGAGTGTTTTGTCAATAGAGGTAGCTAAACAAGCAATCTATTAAAAAACCAAACAATGCTTAGTTAGAATTTCAGAGCTAGGTAGAGGAGGGAAAACCAGGTGACTTGCCACAGATCACACAGCTATTTAGTGACAAAGGCTATTCAGGTCTAGAATTAAAAACACACATCTATAATAATAAAAGCATAATATGCTAATTAGACCAGAAGTCCTTCCAGATGAAGCCGGGGCTGCAAGGGAAGCCCAGGTCCCGGGTGCCAGAGGGAAGCCGGTACCAGCAACCGGGAAAAGGAAGGCCTATTCTTGCACGAATTTCACACACTGGGCCTCTAGTATGCTATATAAAAAAAGAGATAAGTCCAGTCAGCATGGCTCAGTGGTTGAGCATTGACCTATGAACCATGAGGTCATAGTTTGATTCTCAGTTGGGGCACATGCCTGGGTAGTGGGCTCAATCCCCAGTGTGGGGCATGTGGGAGCCAGCTGATCAATGGTTCTCTATCATCATTGATGTTTCTGTCTCTCTCTCCCTCTCCCTTCATCTCTGAAATCAATAAAAATGTATTTTTTAAAGAGACAACATGAAGAATATAAAAGAAGAGAAGTTAGGGAAGAAGGTAGCAATTTGGAAGACTTTATCCAAGTGTTTGTATTACTTATCTGTATAGATTTCCTGGGATAGTTCAGCCATATTCGATATCTGAGGAGCTTGGGAAAATAAACTTAGTCCATCCTCTATTTGGCCTCATCTCATTAAAAACCAAAAGTGATCTGGGATAGGTTTCTCTTGCTCTCATCTCATTAAAAGTCCAAAATATTCCAGAATCATTATCTAGACCAGCCGTGGGCAAACTACAGCCCGCGGGCTGGATCCAGCCCATTTGAAATGAATAAAACTAAAAAAAAAAAAAAAGACCGTACCCTTTTATGTAATGATGTTTACTTTGAATTTATATTAGTTCACACAAACACTCCATCCATGCTTTTGTTCCGGCCCTCCGGTTCAGTTTAAGAACCCATTGTGGCCCTCGAGTCAAAAAGTTTGCCCACCCCTGATCTAGACTTTATCTCATCAGAAGCCCAGAGTAATGCAGAACAGAGTGTTTCTGGAAGGAAAGAATTTTCAGAAAGTTCTGAAAAGACAGTTTTTCCTATTGAGATGTGCATGACTATTCTACAAAAGTAGAAAAATAATGAATGGATATACTAAGGGCAAAGCTGGAAAAAGGCAGTGGGCTTTTGTCTCACATAAGTTTCTGCATATAATCCCCAATTTTAGAAAAGATCTCCAGTTCTAGGATTTCTTTCCTTTTGATATCTAAAGATTAGCTGAGGTCACTTTGGTTCCAAAAATGACATAAAATATATGGGTCTGATCGCATTTCACACACTGTGGGAGATCCATGCCCTGCCCAAGATTTCACTGAATTCTCTGTGGCTTTTTGTTCCCATGGCCACAGGAAGCCATGTTGGCAAACACTCTCCACCTTACTTTCATTGCACTCTCTCAATGCCCATGTCCCTCTGCCTGCTGCTGACCCAGCGGTAGAACACTAGGACTTCCCTAAAGCACCATTCCCACAACCCTGTGCATTGCATACATTCACTCACGGACTCCTCACAGTAACAATGGGGAGTATTACATTGCATCAAAGTATAGACTAGCAAACAAACTTGATTGCTAGACAGCCTTGTGCTGACATCGTGCCTGGGCACACCTGCTGCACCCCACAGACCCGCACACTGGCCCCCAGAGATGTCCACCTCAAGCCTGTTGGACACTTGTGGTGCTCTCCTTCCAAATTAGTTTTGCATCTATTTACATGGCTACTTCCAGCTCCCCAAAGTTCTTTTCTTTTTTAACCCAGGATAATGAATCCACGTACAGGTTTTCCCCCAGCATGCCAAAGGGTCCATTAGGACATTGTCTTCAACCGTTCCTAAAGTAAGACTTTTTCTCTCCACCATTCCCCCTTCAATTCCCAATCACTACCCTGGTTCAAATGTTCATTACCTCCCGCCTAAGCAGGATTCTTCCCTCCTTCCAGTCTCTCCCCTTTTTAGTTTGCTCTAGTGCTAACAGATGCATATTCTAAACACCAGCTTCCTGTGAGCCACACACTCCTCCCCCTCTCAGACACCTTTAGTCACTCCTCACTGCCACTCATATTTGCACACACATTTTCAAAATTTAATTCTCTAAAGAGAAATCTTGAAAGGCATGAATAAGTACCTCAATATATCACCTCCTAAGGAGAATTGAAGCTGATCGAAAAATAAAGCTACAAGGAATGCACCATTAAACAGGAGCTGGTAAGAGCACGGAAGTCAAGAAGTTCAGTTATGTTTCCCATGCATAATCATAATTAATAACACAAGCTATCTGTGGCACTTCATGCTCAGAACACTTTACGGACATAGGCTAATTAATTACACAGATAAAGATATTGCAGGTCTGTCTTTTGATATCTGTGAGTTCATTAAATTCCCCATTTGGCTAACAGAGTAATTTCCTGTACTTTCCAATTCTGATGTAGGGTGGAAGGAAAGGAGAAAGCAACAGAAATGTCAAACAAGAATTAGCCTTATCCTCCCTTCACTTCCTGGGAATCTGTAAAAATAGGTTTGCAGGGGCCCTCACTCATCTTTTGGGGAAGGGGATATAGGGAGGGCTTTCCTAGCCTCAGCCAACCTCTATGTTAGAGCCCACAGCTGCCACCCTGACACTAAGGCCCGGGGTGGAAACACCTGTCCATCAGGGTTACCCCCGCCTAGGACATGGCAAGAGCGTGGAGGTCTTCCCTTTGGGGTAATGAACCCAGGGTCTTTCTGAGACCCTCTCCATGCCCTGGATCTCAAACAACTCCTGAGAAGATGCTAGAACTCACCTGACAGGCCCAGACCCATTCTATTTCTTTCCTCCCCTGGATTGTCCTTCCCACCCCACACAGACCCTTGCTAGAACTTTAACATTCCTCTGTGAACTCCTTTTGGGAACCTTGACCCTAGACTCACAGCTCTGGACATCTAGCTTCACAGTAACCCCTAAGACGGGGGCTCCGTCTTCCTTGGGACCTGGACCCATAGAAACCTAGTTTACCTATCAGACTAGAACTGAAATACGGTACATTCTTAATGAAAACTGTTGGAGACAGTCTCCCACCACCACTGCCTAATTACCAAGCAGTATAACAAGGGTTATGTTATCCTGTGCCATATCAAAAGGCATAAATTTGTCACAGGTAGGATCATCGCAGGAATTTGATAGAACTACAGCACAAACTTCTACACAGCCCTAAGGGACAACACTGTATTATGGAAAAGGTTTGGCTCTGTCACCGACTGGTTCTGGATTCAAATCCTACATATGCCAAGATGAAAGGAATAAACAAGTTTATTATACTTAGCCAAGTATAATATGTCTGGCATATAGTAACTACTAAGTAGAGGGATTTGCTTAGTTCAAGTCAGTTACTATTACCCTACTCAGGAATATAATTATGGGCCCAGCGGTTCTGGAGTAGCACAAACTAAGACTGGCTCAGTGGTTGAGCATTGACCTATGAACCAGGAAGTCACGGTTCGATTGCTGGTCAGGTTACAGGCTCATGCAGGAGGCAGATGATCAATGATTCTCTTTTATCATTGGTGTTTCTGTCTCTTTCTCCCTCTCTCTTCCTCTCTGAAATCAATAAAACTCTCTTTTCCTCTCTGAAATCAATCAATTTTGGGGGTCGAGAGAATTAAGAATTATTTTTATTTTGTTTCCGTGGAAACAGAGGAAAAGATTTGTACAAGGTCTTCTAAGCTCCAAAATTTCAAAATCACCCCTAATTGCTCCCATCAATTCTACTTGTTTCAATATAATCCCACAGTCACCGAGTTGTTCCTTTAATGTCCTATGAGTGGTAGAATTAGATACTTGAGCATACCTTTCCCTCCATTCAGTTTTTCACAATAGGTTGATGAGACAAGCCTAGAGGGAGTTATCTAAATATAGGACCTGAAGAGGCAGCCTTGATTCCTTCTGGTTGGTATGTGATAAGCAGGGGACTTAGAAGACTTGCTGTGTCCTAATGAGGGGATATGAAGGTGCCAAGAACATTAGTGAATCAAGTGAGTCTGTGGTCTAAACACAGAGGTCAAGGAGAACCAGGACTTTGTAATAAGACTTCAGGTTCAAGTGACAGCATGCTCCTGGAAAGGCCAGACAAGGTCAACCATAACCAGTACACCTCCCAATGGCTCAAGAACCAGCCAAATTATCCAGTTCATGGCAGAGGCCAATAAGAACCCAGAAAAAGCATATGAATTTCTATTAATGCGTGTAAGGATCTCTCTCCCAACGCCATGAACAGACATAACCGCCTCCTGAAAGAAAATACCCAGTAACAACTTGGGAAGGACAAAGAAAAAGAATGAGTACTGTCTTTTTCCAGAAAAATACTGAGTTACCTCAAAAGCATAGTTTAAAACTAAGACAGGGAGGGATATCTCACCGATGTATTTTGTAACTTCAGTGATGGATGGGGAGAACAGGGTGGCCATTATTAACATCAGATCAGTGATGGGAATAAAGAAGCCACACTGTCTTCGCCATCTGAGAGAATTGTGTGCATGTACAGACCCCTACAGATGTCACCAAAGCCCTGCAGCTTAGCGAAGCTTCCCAGCATCATGTGGGTCCAATTGATTATTTTCTTCATATTCTAGGGTCTTCATTCATTGTCCCATCTGCAGTTGCTACTATTTCATGTACCTCAACTCATTTTCTTATATTTCTTTTTCTGATTCAGGAAAACTCCTCAAGTAATTATGTTCAAATTGGCTACATGGGTGGTAAATATTTTGAGTACTTGATTTCTCAAAAACATTTTTAATCAAAAGCAGGGCTGGGGACATTCAGAATTTGAAGTTTATTTCCTTCAACAACAACAACAACAAAAAGTATTTCTTTACCCTTGACTGTGAGAAGTATGATGTCAAGCTGATGCTCATTGCATCTCAGGTAACCTGCTTCTTATTTGTAGAAACTTTCCGGATTTTCTTCTTATCCTTGGAGTTTTGTATTTTAATTTGGTTGTTTCTAACTGTGACCTTTTTTCTTAGCAGCCTGCTTCATGTGTGTTAGGCTAATATACTCTGAAAACTATTTTCTTTCTTCACCTCTGAGAAACTTTCCTCTATTTTTCATTGCTTTCTTCCACTTCATTATATCTCTCATTATCTAAGAGTTCCTTCTGAAATTCTTAATGCGTGAATGTTCAACTCTTTGTTGCTCAACTGTCTAATTTCCTTATTTTCCAAATAGTGAAAACTGAATCCATCCTATCTTTCTAACAATAGAAGATTGATTAAATGAATCATTACACATTTGTTGTTGAGAGAGGAAGTCATTTTTAAAATGATGATTTGTAAAAGGAAATCTAGACGGGCATGCAATTTAATCAACAACTACAACAAAATTAAAGAACAAATGTACTAGAAGACAGCACCAAGAGAAATAAACTTGTAATCTCAGACTAGGTAGGGCTTTCTGAATATGATACAAAACCCAGAACTATCAAAAATAATTTCATAAATTTGAATGCATGAAGCTTTATATTTGTTTTGCCTCTGTTTTTTATGAGCCTTAGCCAAGTATAATATTCACAGTCCTGGCCAGGTGGCTCACTTGGTTGGAGCGCCATCCCATGCACCAAAAGGTTGTGGGTTTGATTCCCGGACAGGGCACATACAGGAGGCAAGCAATTGATGTTTCTCCGTCACATCAGTCTCTCATATTCTCTCTCTCTCTCTCTCTCAATATACCCTTGGGTGAGGATTTAAAAAACTATAATATACACAGATAAAAGTGCACAAAAGTGTACATTGATGAATTTTCACAAACTCAACATCTCTGATCTAGAAAGAGAATGATACCCATACCCAGAGCCTCCTCCTGTCACCACCTTCCTGAGGGTCACACTTGCCTGTTTTGGGGATGGAGAGATAGATGATAGACAGATGATAGATAGATAGATAGATAGATAGACAGACTTAGAGATAGATTAACACAGCATGTGCTCTTTATGCCGGGCTTCTTTTGCTCATCATTGTGTTCCTGAGATTCACCCACATTGTGTGTGTGGTTACAGTTGCTCATTCTTACTGCTGTCTGCTTTTCCACATGCGAATATAATCCAATTCAGGTACATTCTATTGTTGATAGGATGATCTCTTAGACGCGTTTTTCACTATGGAAGATTTCCTTGACTACTTATCTTCTAGCTTTGGTCTTTAATCTTGGCTTTTCTCTTTTTTTTTCCTCTCTCTAATATATTTTTATTGATTTCAGAGGGGACAGGAAGGGGAGAGAGAGATAGAAACAACAATGATGAGGGAGTATCATTGATTAGCTGCCCCCTGTACACCCCCACTGGGGTTTGAGCCTGCAGCCCGGACATGTGCCCTTGGCCGGAATCGAACCCGGGACCCTTCAGTATGCAGGCCAACACTCTATCCACTGAGCCAAATCAGCTAGGGAACCTTGACTTTTCTTAAATATTATTGATTTATTTTTTAAGAGAGAGGCAATGGAGAAGGAGAGAGAGAAACACTGATGATCAAGCCACCACCTGGGCATGTGCCCAGAATGGGAATCAAACCAGCAACCTTTCAAAGGTGTACAGGATTATGCCCAATCAACTGAGCCACACTGGCCAGGGCCTAAGTTTTCTCTTTCTTTTAAATCAGTCCTTTGATTTCTTTTTCCCAGTTTTATTGAACATATTTTTAGTTTCCAGGGATTCCTTTTTGGCTAACGGCTTGTTCTATGTATAAATGTATATAAAAAGGCTCCATGTAGGAGGTAGAGACTGGTGACTTGCAGACATCCCTGTGGGGCTCAGGCTAGGGAGCTGTCTGCAGGTGAGGTCTCCCACAATCGTCATGTAAAGAGATCTTGGGTTTTACATTGAAATGATTTCTTGGATGGAGCTGCTTTGTTCTCGATGCCCTTATTTCTCTCTTTCTAATGTTAATTTCTGCTGAGTTCATTTCTGATCTGCTCAGCTTTTCGGCAGATCCCCAAAACCACAGGAAGATGCCTTCCTGGGAAGATCAGACATTTTCTTTAGAAACTAGTTCTTGGATTCTGTGCCATTGTCAGAGGCCCTGTGCATGAGGGGATGTGGGAGGAAGAGGGACACTCCCCAGGAGACTCGGCTGTGGCCATTTCATATTTTTAAATGCTAACCCTGAGGATCATCCCACGGGCAGAATTTTGTATCTGCTGACCTCGACCTCAAAGCTTTTTGTGTTCTCCCTTGGAGAAGACTGCTCACAACTCCCATGTTTCAGGCGGCCTTTCTCCAGTTCTATTGTCTCCAGCAAACCGATCACAGCTGTCTTTTATCATCAAGGATTTCCTTAAACTTGTTCTTTCGCTGTCGGTTTCTGCCCTTGCCTTCTAGCGCTATTATGTTTAAGTTATTTTTCCTAAAAATCTTCCTTTGTTCTTTCAGGGGGCTTTTGGGAGAAAGGAAGGCTAGACATATCAGTCTGCCATCTTAAACCTGAAACCAGGGGTGCACTTTTACAGGTCACTCCAGTGGAATGAGGAGACTGGCTGGTAATGAGGCAAGAATGGCTTCAAGAAATCCCGATTCTGCCCTGACCAGTTTGGCTCAGTGGATAGAGCGTCGGCCTGCGGACTCAAGGGTCCCGGGTTCGATTCTGGCCAAGGGCATGTACCTTGGTTGCGGGCACATCCCCAGTGGGGAGTGTGCAGGAGGCAGCTGATTGATGTTTCTCTCTCATCGATGTTTCTAACTCTCTATCCCTCTCCCTTCCTCTCTGTAAAAAAATCAATAAAATATATTTAAAAAAGAAAAAGAAATCCCAATTGTGATAATTCAAGCATGCTCTGACAGCTTCTTATGTTCGAATGGGGATGGTAGCAATGTAAATAAGTGGAAAGACTTATTAAGAATCATGGAAGTGGTCCAACAGGCGTGGCTCAGTGGTTGAGTGTTGAACCAGGAGGTCACAGTTTGATTCCTGGTCAGAGCACATGCCCAGGTTGTGGGCTCGGTCCCCAGTGTGGGGCGTGCAGGAGGTGGCTGATCAATGATTCTCTCTCATCATTGATGTTTCTATCTCTCTCTCCCTCTCCCTTCCTCTCTGAAATCAATAAAGATATATTTTTTAAAATAAAAAAAAAGAATTATGGAAATGGAATCAACAGCAATCAGTGAGGGATTAGACATGGGCATTGAGAGTCAAGCTTCTGTTGCTGATGTCATTTATAATTATGAAGAGATGACATTCTAATGCATCAAAATTGTCCTGATTGCAGCCTAAACATTGCATAAGCTATAAAGCTAAGGATGTCCAGGTTGGACCCAGTTGAAGAGTATGCATTTTCAGAGTGAGCCTTGCAGATAAGATGCAGCTAGGACTCCCTGGAGACTTCACCAGGCAAGCTCGGGAAATAGACATCAATAACTTCCAGCAGGTTTGGGCCCTGAATTGTTCCTTAGGCTACTAAGCTGCTAAGACTATGTCTCCTGAACAAGTTTTATGGTAAAGTGCATGCATTTTGAGAAATGGAATGTCTTGGGTAGAAGTTTAATCTTTGTATTTCCTCTGGTGAACTCCAATATAATTAACTTCATGTCAATAAATGCTCTACTTTTATAGCATACAAAATCTGGACTGTTATATTCTGATGTTGTTTGCACTCCATATGGAGGCAGTCTTTGGGGAGGACGCTAATATCTGATTTCAAGTGGGAATGAGGGAAATAAGAGTATATTTTCAGAAGCAAGAAAAAGTGAAAACTGAACTCGAAGGAGGTAGTCCTCAAACCCAGACATCTTCGCCCCATCACCACATGCTCCCTATCCCCTTCCTTGCAGGCCTCCAATGCCTTCGCTGCTGTGTGATCACAGCGGACTGAAGGATGATTTTTTAAGAAGAGTGGTTCTTTAGTTCCAGACGTTTCATAAAAGAAATGCTGAGCGCTTTGGGGGTATTTTATAGACAAATAACAGGGCTTGTTCAATATCTTGGTTGCAAATAACAAAAAAATCCTATTGCAGAATAAGCCAAAATAAAAAACAAACAAAAAAAATGACACACCTTTTAAAATCCAGATTTGAAGCATCTATAGTAATTAAAATACCTGTAAAATTCCAGCCAAATCAGAGCATTATTAGATCATATTTCTATCTTCTTGGTCAGATTCATGAGGAAAAAAAAAATTGTTAAGAGACTCAGAGTCCCTCAAAGAAATCATAGAAAAGGCTTTTTTGGGCTTTGCTGGGTCGTGGGGAAAGAGAAAAGGGCAGCAAGTGCTGGGTTTGGGACAAAGGTGAGGAAGGGAGAAGCTTGACCAAAGGCAATGGATGCTCAAGTGATAAAAAGTGAAAGTGATACCTCCCTCTTCAGCACCTTGTGAGCTTATAAAGCACCTTCACGCTAATCATTTTATCCTTGTTTTCTGGGATAGGCAAGGGAGGGTATATTACTAGCCCCATTTTATGGGTAAATAAGCCAGAGATTTTAAAGGGACATACCCAGGGTTTCACAGCTGGCCAGTCGGGGGAGCCTCCAAGACTTCTGAAGCCCAGTTTTGTGCTCAGTGGTAGCTCTTTAAGGACCACAGTCCTTCTTCATGGTTTTGTACTGGCCACAGTGGTTCAGGTAAGCCAAGCAGCAGCCTTATCGATGTTCTTCTCTGCTGAAGGAAAAACAAACAATCCATTCAGCTCAATCAGTCTAATTTAAAGTTGACTTTGTGTAAATGGGGAGGCGGGGAGGCTGTAATTTTGATTTCTAGCTAAGATGTTTTGCGACATTTAAAATTGCTTTCTAATCACACTATATTGATTATCTCAAAGCAATGTCCCCAAACTAATGAGACCCAATCTGACAGGAATTCATAACCATTGATCTGGGCTCCAATCTGTCGTTTGTTTATACACACAATGGAAAGTCCCAACCGGCTACTTAGGGTTGCCCTGTCAACCATCTGCCATGGGCGCTGTTTTTGGTGTGTGAGAAGGGGAGCTGGGTGGTGATGAGAGTGTACGAGTAAGTGTGTGTTTGGGTCTCTTTGTCTGTGGGTGTACAAGTAAGGGTGTGTTTGGGTCTCTATGTCTATGGGGGTGAATGGGGTGCTCCAAGGAAGTCTGTGTGGAGTGTAGAACTTTTCTTCTCTAAAATGAATAAGTGAAAGAGAAAGCGACATGAGCATGTAGCTTTGCACAAGTTCCCTAGTCGCGGAGTCTGGCACAGGGATTCAATGCACATTGTTTATGGAGGAGATGCTCTCAGGAGACAGGGAGTAGGGGATGAGGATGGGGCAAGGAAGGGAGCTAAGCAAGAACATGCTCTCAGGTGGAAGAGAGTTTCAGCCTGATCCTCCTGGGAGCTCTGGAGCATGACTGGTGTCAGAGGCCTGGTCCCACCTTGAAGCCTAGCACAGGCTTTATTTGCACCAGACTGCCATTGGCTGCAGACCACAGGCTGCGGGAAGAGGGGACGGGGACAGAACATCCTGGGCCAAGCAGCTCTTGCTTAACTGAGAGCCTATTGTCTAGAGGAGGGGAGCTATAAGCCAGTAGCACAGACACTAACAGCGGCTGGAGACAGATACTGGCCCGGGAAGGGGAGTCTAGTCAGAGCATCAATAGTGCCCTACAGGTATCCCATAGGTTTTTATTTCGCAAAAAGCAAATGCACCCAGAATACAGTTTGTATCTCCTGCATTTTCTGATCAGCAGCTCTGATCCCAGACGTCAGACGCCGTCATGGTTGTGAGGCAGTATCAAGGCTAAGTGAGGTCTATAGGTCCACTCTGGTGGCTTTGGGCTGTAATAAAGAGTCCCAAACAGGTGAAATCTTAGCAAGGTCTGTAGTCCAGTTAGTTGTACTGTGCCAATGCCAGTTTCCTGGTTCTGATAACACACTCGTTTTGTAAGATGTTACCTTAGGGAGAAGCAGAGTGATAGGTGCACAGAAACTAACTCTCTGTACTATGTTTACAACTTCTTGGGAGTCCATAATTATTTCAAAATAAAAGTTCTTTAAAAGAATAACATCAGGAATGAGGACACGAGGTTTTAGTCCTGGTTCCAGCAATGGGCTGTGCAATCCACTACATTACAGCCATGTGAGGGGAGCTATCACGCTTTATTCTTCCGTGTATTTCCTGTCCTATCACAGGACCGTTAAAAAACAGACACTAACAGCAAGAGTGAAGAAATCACTCAATGACTCCATGAATGAATGAGTGATTACACAGTTAAACTTGAACAAATTACTTAAGAGCCTCAGCTTCCGCATCTGGGTATGGGGTGATTGCAAGAACCCATGGTATTCACATAAAACAATGTGTGTCACCCAACTGCTGTCCTTTATACTGCCCGCAGGCCTCGGGCCAGGCTGGAAGGCTCAGAATCACCCGGAGAGAAGCTTATAAATGCAGATTCTCTGGCCTAATGCAGGATATCTACGGTGAGGTCCCAGAATCTATAGCTTTAATCAGCTCATCCAAGTGACTGGGTCAAGTAGCATGTTTGGGACCTAGCTATGGCAAAGATGCCAGCATGTTATTAACCTGCCAAGTCAGAAGGGAAGAAGAGGAAAGTGAGAGAGGAGGAAAGGACAAGGAGACGGAAGCGTGACTTGATGCGGGGAGCTGTCAGCATCCCCTCCAGCCTGATCTCTGCCCAGGCCTCCATCATACAGGGAATCCACAAACACACTGGTGAAGCAATTTGCAGTCCCATTGCCCGTGAGCCCACTGATTTGAAGATGTGTGTGGACCCCTTCTGACTATCCTCAGAGTAGCTTAGGGATTTACCAGATATAAAATGACTCAGACTCGCCGAAACCGGTTTGGCTCAGTGGATAGAGTGTCGGCCTGCGGACTGAAGGGTCCCAGGTTCGATTCTGGTGAAGGGCATGTACCTGGGTTGTGGGCACATCCCCAGTGGGAGATGTGCAGGAGGCAGCCGATCGATGTCTCTCTCTCATCGATGTTTCTAACTCTCTATCTTTCTCCCTTCCTCTCTGTAAAAAATCAATAAAATATATTTAAAAAAAAATGACTCAGACTCGATTCCAGATTTTTTTTTTAGGGATTTACCAGATATAAAATGACTCAGACTCAATTCCAGATTTTTTTTGGAGTAGGTAGTATTGTTTTGATATATAAAAAGTCTGTCGTCATAGAAACATATCTCAAATAAAGCTCCTTTTAACAGAATAAAAGTCTTCTCCTTTGCATTTGCCAATATCAATTCATACGAAGAGAAGACATCAGGGTAAGGAAGACATTAGGGTAAATCTGTGGGGGAAATGAAATGTGAAGTACCTTAACACTCAGACTAGCCTGTTACTCTCACACTGCTAGGGTTAACCCAGCAAGTCTTTCCCTCATAGCTAGTCTCTAAATCAGACTTTCCCATTATGTTTCTCAAAAAAGTGGTGATTAGCCTTTAGAAAGGCCATCTTTCTTTTTTAATGGATTATAAGCAGGTACTTGGCAAATTATTTTAACGAGCTGTCAGGTTTTCTTTAGGGGTGTGTGTGTGTGTGTGTGTGTGTGTGTGTGTGTGCGCGCGCACGCACATGCATGCGTGCTCTTTGAGCCACAGAAATGAGAGAAGTGGTGGTCTCCTCACTTTTTCTATCACGGGAATGATTCCTTTGCTCCAGAACTAAGATCTACCTTAGCTTCCTTCCTTTTACACCCAGCAGTGCTTGCTGGTACCTTCAGGGATGCATCAGGATAGCAATGCGCTTGGCATGAAAAGATCTAGGTAAACAAATCTCTCAACTTTCTCATTTCTCACTTTGAAGAAGTACCACTTGCCTTGACATCCTCAGGAGCTTGTGGGGGCACCGTGAAAGAATAGTGTGATGCTACATTGCCAGCTCCCACGCTGGATACAAATGCCAGCTATTTTTATGGCTGGACTCGGTTCCAGCACTCTTATGCTCTAGAGTCCTTATCCCCTGTGACGCTTTGGAAAGACCCTCTCTGGGTGTCCCCGAGCATCCTGGTACAGAGGATAACACTGAAGGAAAAATACCACCTGCCAGCCACTGTGCTAAGTGCTTTCATGTTTCCCACATTTACCACCTTACACAAGCCCCGAGGGAGGCATGAGTACCCCCCTTTCAGAGAACAAACAGACTCAAGGAGGATGGGGCTCCCAACCGGGTATCACCAATACGCAGCTGGGCGAGTGGTGGTCCCCTGTCCTGTGCTGTCCCCACGAGGCATCCTGATCTGTGTTCCAAGTCACCACTGTGTTGGGGAAACTGGACAGATACGGGTGGTGACACTTTATCTCCAAAGCTCTTTGCACAATCTAATTACCAATTCATCTAAAAAGTTAAAGCATTATTTATTTATTAGCTGTGCACTCTGAATGTGGAAATGTCTGCATTTAAAAGTAAGGCTGTTAAAACTCTCCCAGGATGCTTTAAAGTGGGGGATGAGGGGTTCAAATAACTCCCAGAGAAGGACAGATCACAAGTACGTCAGCGAGATGAGACGCCCTCAGATTACCGTATTCTGAGAACTGTTCGTGTCTCCCAGGGAAACGCTACACAAATGTTCCGTTGGAAGTTCGCTGGAGGCGTGTCTCCCAAAGCAATGATGCTCCTCAGCTGAGCAATGAGCTCTGCCCTTTCATTCAGAGTCTGCAGGCCTCTGTCCATGGCTACGCCCCGAAACAGTGCTTTACCGAGAGGAGGCCAATTGGATTGACCCAACAGACAAATGAATCATCACATCAAATGAATGGGGGAGGAAGGGGGAGGGGATGAGAGAATAAGGGAGAAAGAGAGGGGCAGTTGAGGAAGTTAGAAAGGAGGAAGGAAGTTCCATGAAGTTGGCTGAGGTGGCAGGGACAGTGCTTGGCATTGCTAAAAACATGGACTTTTCTGCAGAAGAAACACGAACTGCGAGACTTACTGGGTCTTAACTTTCATTTTAAGATACGAAAAGTAAACTCTGTTCCAAGACTAATTTTTTTTCTAAGTAAGCCAGTTGGCCCCGTCCTCATCCAAAACAAGCCTCTCTTTAGCCCCACCTGGTGGTCTGTCTGCCTTCAAACCACAAGTTAAACTCAGAGCTATAAAAAATGTGCAGAAAATCCATGTACAGTCCTGGGTTTGGGGCACATGATGGACTGGGAAGATTTTTTTCTAGAGACTGAAATGAGAAAATATATCTAGAATTAGGTTCTCTCTCCCCCTTTCTCTTTTTTCTCCCTCCTCGCCTCCTCCCTTTTGCCACAAAATGTGGTCACAATTTATTTCAAAGGTGACAACAGAGCGAAAAGCCCAGATGACACCTCTGGACCCCTCCTGGTGGGATAGTGGGGCCGCAGAGCAGACAGGAATTCACAGCTCAGCAGGAGCAAATCTGTCATATCCAGGCTGTGAAAAACCTTCCAGTTTCCACGATGCAGAGGAGCAAAGCAGCTGAACTAGAAGCATAATTCGGACTGTGAAAAAAGAAGAAGATACATTCCAGCTCTGAACCCTGGAGCACACAGCTTCCAGGCAGGGATGCTTAGCTGGTACATTATTAGGGTGTTTTTAGGTGGACATATTGATTAATATTTACCCACAGGGTCTGTATTACAGGTACAAGAAAGGGTAGAGACATCTATGGATGGTTTAGGAGATTCCCACCCCTTCCAGAAGTATCAATACCTAGGCCTGAGGGGGGTCTCTGAGGACAGGTGAGGGTATGACTGCTGGCTATAAAAGCTTTGACTGGAACCCCCCACACTCTTGTCCAACCTCTGCTCCCTGCAAAGTTGGCCTCCCAGGGCCTGCTTCCCTGGTTGCACCGTAGCTCCGGCAGCAACACAACTGTGGGAAAGAAGCTGGCGCAGCAGTGAGCTGACAAACATCATTTTTAATTAAATAGTATATTTGAAAAATGTGTTTCACACGTTAAGAGCACAGATGGTGAGGCAGCCATGCCTTAGGAGAGAGCCGTGCCGAGGAGAGAACCGGTGGGGACTGTGGTTCATCGGCGCCCAGCGTTCTGACTCGGATCTCCCAGTATTGCTGTGACCTGCTCTGCCTCCGGCCCTTGAGCTGGGGATCCTGATGGCAAACGCAAGCCCACCTCGACCACGTCAGAGTTCCTTGTTGTCCTGAACCGGGGTTGCTTCCAACTAAGGACAGTGTCTGAAACCATCTTACAACACCCAGGTACACAGTTTTTGTCTTATGTTGTGTGTGTGGTGGTGGTTATTCTTGTCTAGGGTCATTTTCATTGTTGTGCATTTATTTTTCTTTCTGTTTGGTTATTTTTACAAGGAAGAGGGAAAGGACGCCCAGCCGGTATGGCTCACTGATTGTCAGCCCACGAACCAGGAGGTCATGCTTTGATTTCCAGTCAAGGCACATGCCCAAGTTTCAGATTCGATCCCCAGTAGGGCGCATGCAGGAGGCAGCCTATCAATTATTTCCTCTCATCATTGATGTTTCTATCTCTCTCTCCCTCTCCCAAATCAACTATATATATAAAAGAAAGGAAAGTGAGACAAGAGGGGAAGCAGTGTGATAATGACCCTGATGAAATGCCAGCTACCCCAGCAGATTCGCAGCATCCAGAAACCACGGAAACCATGCTCTCCTCCCTGTGTAACCCCCAGATTGGCCTGAGGAGTGGTTTTCAAAGCGGGGGTCCCTGGATCTACAGCATCAGCACGTCGCTTTGCATATGCCCAGGTCCCACCCCAGACTTACAGACTCAGCAGAACACTGGGAGCGGGGCCCTGCCTGGGTGTCCAATACCT
The DNA here is from genome assembly GCF_000327345.1 of Myotis davidii. Taxonomy (NCBI): domain Eukaryota; kingdom Metazoa; phylum Chordata; class Mammalia; order Chiroptera; family Vespertilionidae; genus Myotis; species Myotis davidii. The sequence goes on along the minus strand of NW_006287904.1, from coordinate 2,844,026 downwards.
GTTTGTTCACAGGGAGATATATAATGCCCTGGTCTGGCCCATTCCAGCACTCTGGGCTACCAAGGGTCTGTTTCCTACTGCAGAACTCACACATTCCTGGCTAGCCCAGCTCCCTGGTCTGTGAGGAATTCCTGGAGTTCTAATTCATGGGCAGGTCTGGATTTCCGCGCCTGCAGGTAATGGGCCAGAGCTGGAATTGTGGAGAGGGTGTCAGAGTTTAGCCATCTTCTAACTCTTTCCACAATGTCTCTTCCCAGCTTCTCCACCAGGAGAGGGTGTCAGAGTTTAGCCATCTTCTAACTCCACAATGTCTCTTCCCAGCTTCTCCACCATCAGGTTCTGTGCTCAGAGGGAACAGAGGACAGAGAGCTGACCTGAACGGAGAAACACCCTTGGGAGCAGATCCTTGTGATGCAAACTGACTAGCACTAGAGAGAGGCCTGAGCCAAGCCCCGGGGCACAGAATGTAGCCCGAGGGAGCACAAGGACGCAATCTACCCTTCACCTCTCCAGCCTTGGCAGAGACCCAGCAGCCAGGCAGGGAAAGGCACAGAAAATAAAGCATCTCGATGTTCCCTGTAGGAGCCTGCCTACCCCCTGGAAGCAGTTAGGGAAAGGAGTCGAGGAGGCCTCCCCAGCTGTCCCAGCAGCAGTGCAGTCTGCTCTCTCTGAGCTCTGGGTGGGGTGGGGTGTGTGTGTGTGTGTGTGTGTGTGTGTGATGGTGGGTGCATTTGCTAGGAAAGGGAAAGCCTGTCTCTTCCCTTCATACCCTCAATTCCTAAGACGCAACAACTGAAACTAAATTTCTAGAGTTCTAAGACCAGAGTCATCTCAGTCTGAGGTTTTGCCATGTCCCGCTCTTTTTGGGCTTATTTCTCAGTTAAATACTCATCACACTACTACCACGGTAGTCATGACCAAGCCAGGGTCTTCTACTTCAGCAGAGGGGCCATCTCCCACAATTCTGACCTCTACTGAAAGTAAGGGGAGCTTTTTTCTGTCCATCCGCACAGATTCAGGCTCCCCATCCCCCACCTGCAAATGCCCTCCACCCAGCATTCCACAGCACTCCTCCTGGGAGCTCTGGGTCTATGAGTCGGGAGGACTGGACCCTGTCCCATCCTGGTTCCACCATTTATGAGCAAGTCCACCACCTCTCTGAGCCTCCTTGTATCCGCAATGAAAATGGAAGCAGTCATCCTGCCAAGCCAGGGGCATGTGGTGAGGATGCAATGAACGATCTATAGAACGGGGCCTGGCCCCTGCTGGGACTTGGTAAGTGATGGTATTAGGAAAGCAGTTTTCACGAGGAGGGTGTTGGTCAGGAGCCTCTGCTTTGAACCCATTCAGACGGAATAAAGGAAACCGTGGTGCTGTGCTCTCTGCCTGGCAGTGCAAGTCTCTGGTCTCTGCCTGATAGTCACCCAAGGACAAGCTGCCTCATGACCATAAGAAGCCCCAAGTCAGGGCAGAAGAATGGAACTGGGGAATGGCAAGCCAAAGAGGGAATGAAAAGACTTGAAAAAGAAACCAGCTGAGGGTGGCATGGGGAGGGCACCCGCTTCATGGATTTCATTTCATCGCCAGTGGACAGGAGCCCAGGGCTGCATGTCCTCTTGCACTGGGTGAGCCGAGCCTGGTGGAAATGCCTGCCAGCTTTGTTCAGACCACCAAGAGTCATTAGCATGCCCGGGGCCCAAATTATCTAAATGGGCAAGGCTTCCAGGGGCCAGACGTCGGCATGAAACCTTGGCATACCCTTTAGCCCTCTCACAGTGGCTACACCAAGACTGACTGGGGCTTCAGAGTCACCAGGAGAGGGTGCTTCTGGGCTAGCTAGAGACTACACCCCAGTGCTGGAGAGAGACCTTACTCCTGGGAGCCCAGGGATCAGGCTGTGTAGTGAAGAAACCAAAGTCTCCACAGTCATCCAGGGCACCCCTCTGGGAAATTTCATGGGGAAAGGGAAGAAAACAATTCTATAGGGAGCCTCCTATAATGAACAACACTGTCCTATCAGCCCGATTATTGTTCCCATTCTACACACGAGGGAACTGAGGATCAGAAAGGTCAGGCAATTGCCAAAGGCTACAAAGTGGCAAGGGATAGAGGCAGAATCCTGTGCCCTAAGTTTCCGTAGGTCCCCCTAAAACAGTGTTTCTCAACTTTCCTAATGCTGCGACCCTTTAATACAGTTCCTCGTGTTGTGGTGACCCCCAATTTCATTGTTACAAATTGAACATAATTAAAGCATAGTGATTAATCACAAGAACAATATGTAATTATATATGTGTTTTCCGATGGTCTTACGCGACCCCTGTGAAAGGGTCGTTCAACCCCCACAAGAGTCGCGACCCACAGGTTGAGAACCGCTGCCCTAAAACATCCCCTTGCCTGTTGCACTCAGCAGTTAATCAGAAAGATGGTCGTGATCATATGTCCTGCTCCTTTTAACAGAAGTCAGCCCCCAGGTCTATTAGACAGCACCTGGGCAGGTGAGGAGTGGTGGGAAGTCCATGGGTTAAGGAGCCAGTGTGCCCTGTGTCTAAAACCCAGCACAACCACCGACACCCCTCAATTCTTCTAACCCTGGGTCTACCAAAATGTCAGAGGTCTTTTTAGCAGTTTTGTTCACTCATAACCACCTTTCCTCAATACAACTGTGCAGGACTGACCTCCCTCTTCCAAAATTCTTTGTAGTGATTTCTCTCTTCCTCGCCACCTCAATGGCTTTATCTTTCTTTCTTTCCTCCCTCTCCATTATCTCCTCCCACTATCTCTCCTTTTCTGCTTCTCTCTTATTCTCTCTTTTACTACTCTCCTCTCCCCCACACTTCCTCTCCCTTACCCCCTCCCAGTTCATCCACAAGAACAGGAGCTAAAACGACGAGACAAAACAAACCACAGTGTCTAAGGTGATCGAGGGCACCTCATATAATCCCTCAGCATCAACCTGGACCTCGTACCTTACAGCTGCTCCATTCAAGCACCAAAGGAGGTCTGGTCTGGAGGTGGCTTTATAGTGTTTGCTGAAGGGGGTGGTTGCATTTTGTCTCCATGCCAAAATGCAGCAAAGCCTTTTGGAAGAGGAAGTAGAAAATAAAGATCCCAGCCAGACCCTCTTAGTATTGTTCCGCATGCCAGAAACTGGATGCTTTTTCCGTGTGGGAGGGGAGTCACTGCAAATGCCACCCTTGGCGCGGGCCCAGGCTTCCTCGGGCCAGCACAGTCCTCAGCCTGGTGAGGGCCCCTGTGAACAGAAGACAGCAGAACAATGGGAAAACCAGGCTCGGAGCCTTCCACCCAGACGCAGAGGCTAAAAATGACTTCCACCCACACGAGTTGTGGTTTTTAGCATAAAGGGGACAGAAGGGAGCCGAAGGCTTTGTAAAGGTGGCTTAGAAAAGGGGGAGCGGTGAGCCGAGGACACATTTTATCTATTTCTGCAGCCCACAGCCTTAGGATCCACCCAGGCAAAACAAGGAGGTGGATGGTTTTAGCATTTGCAATTCCATTTCAGAAGATAGCATTTAAGTGAGGTCTGGGAGAAGCTAAGATTCTGTGGTCCCACCCTTCCCTTTTCAGATGAGGGTCAGATAAGCAACTCCAGGTTCATTGCTTAGGCTTCGCCTACTGAACAAGATGAGAAGAGTGAGGGTCACTTACTTTAGACCCTCACTCTGCTTTCCATCACCTCCCACATCTGCTTGGCAAATAGCTGAGCAGCGCCCCTTGAATCTTGGAATCTTCATCAAAGGGGATTGGAAGTCAGCCACACAGACACTGGGGGTCCCACAGGGCCGCTGTGATCCCTATACCTCAAGAGCAGAGTGCCTACACAAGATGCCGGATTCTCTTTCATAAGCTTGGTGAGATGACAGTCTTTCCCCTCAGTTCCATTTACCTACAAATATGATATTCTCAGACTATATTTGCTAATTCTCATCCCTCAGGTGGGTAGCTCCTTGGTATTCACACCATTTCCTCAGGTTGGTTTTGAGACAGGACTCTGGTGCACATGCTCTATTAAGCGAGAGCTCTCAGGAGAAACAGGAGGGAAGAAGGATAAGGCAGAGGGCAGACGAAGGAGCAAAGCAAGGACGTGGTGTTATGTAAAGTCTAGGCTGGACTTGACCACGGTCGGCTCCGGAGATAAACTACAACGCCAAGTTGTCTTCACCTTTAGCTTCCTAGATGAGTCTGTCATGGGCTGTGGGCTTCCCCAGGATGGAGCATGTGTATCTCCAAGGACCAAGCAGCTCCCATCAATTGAAGACCATTCTCTGAAGAAGGGGTCTATCTCTAAATTTTCAGCAGCTTACCCTCTCAGCAGCTGGGGGGTGGGTGTCCAGCATGATGGAATCTGGGCAAGGCACCTAGAGGATCTCCTACATTTGGCAAGCCAGCAGGTGGGCCTTTCAGATAGTTCTTGATCAGGGGTGGGCAAACTTTTTGACTCGAGGGCCACAATGGGTTCTTAAACTGGACCGGAGGCCCGGAACAAAAGCATGGATGGAGTGTTTGTGTGAACTAATATAAATTCAAAGTAAACATCATTACATAAAAGGGTACGGTCTTTTTTTTCAATAGTTTTATTCATTTCAAACGGGCTGGATCCGGCCCGCGGGCCGTAGTTTGACCACGGCTGGTTCTTGATGAATCCTACCTTCACGGTGCCCCCTCCTGGACCCTAAGCCGAGCAGCATCAGAAGTGCAAGGTGCCATCCTTACTGTCTTCTATAACAATGCCGGGCTCAGTAGCTCCTGTCTTAATCTCTACTGACCGCTGCCCTAATGCAAATCCCACCATCTGTTTCCTAAACCAGTCATCCGTCTCCCCACCAGTCTTTCTGCTTCCAGTCTCTTGACTGCTAACCCACCCTCCTGCCAGCTTCCAAAGAAAACTGGGTCATCAGTGCCTGTTGCTCCCAGCTTAAAACCCTTCAAAGGCATCCTATTATCCTCAGTACAAAGCCCAAACTCCTCAACATGACAAACAAGACTCCTTGTGACCTGACCCCAGACTGCCACTCCAGCCACATCTCCACTTCATTCTTCAATCATACTTTATTCCTTTTTAGTATCTTTTTCTCCAATCCAAGTATGCCTTTATTTTATACCTCTAGGCCTTTAAATGGCGTTTCCGTGGCCTGGAATGATCTTTATCCCTTTATCTACCTGGTTTATCACTTGCCCATTCTTCCAGATTAAGTATAAATGCTTCCTCCTGCCTGAAGCCTTTTCTGACCTCCGTCACCATCACTTCACCTTGAGCAAGCCTCTATATTAAAATTCCATGTTGTATAGATGCTATTCTTTTAATCATCAATATCCCCCACTAGACCATGCGTTTATCACTTGCCCATTCTTCCAGATTAAGTATAAATGCTTCCTCCTGCCTGAAGCCTTTTCTGACCTCCGTCACCATCACTTCACCTTGAGCAAGCCTCTATGTTACATACAATTCCCATGTTGTATGGATGTTATTCTTTTAATAATCAGTATCCCCCACTAGACCATGTGTTTTATGAAGGCTTGATCTATGTCTTATTTTTTATATGTAACCCCTTCTAATCCAATACCTAGCATATGGTAGGCATTCACAGATCTTCCTTGAAGAAATGGATATACTGGAGCAATTCTATCCAAGAATCTGAATATTTCACCTCTATATCTCATCACCAATCCTAAAAAGTTAGGGAATAAGTCTACTGGGTAGTTAACAACTCTCTCAAAGACTCCTAGCATGTGGTAGGCATTCACAGATCTTCCTTGAAGAAATGGATATACTGGAGCAATTCTATCCAAGAATCTGAATAGTTCACCTCTATATCTCATTGCCAATCCTAAAAAGTTAGGGAATAAGTCTTCTGGGTAGTTAGCAACTCTCTCAAAGACTCACATCTGAGTGGTTTTCTAATTTCATGCTAATCATAGTATTTATAATCATTCCTGTCTCTAAGTCACTGGTTACGTGTCCCAAGGTCTTGAAACATTTCTTTTCACCTCTATCCAAATTTTATGCATTGTTAGGTCATAGTCTAGCAGTTGTTCTACCAGGAAGGTACCCCCACTAAATATTAAATATGTGAGTTTATTTTTCTCTTTTAGACAGAGAAGATTCAAGTTATGCTACAGTCTTGGTACAGAAAGCAAATATCTTTTTAATTGCTGGAGTAATATCCCTTTGACAATAGGTACAAATGAATAGTCTCAGTTTTCTGTGCAACAGAGTCATTCTCTTTTGGAAGTTGTGGAGGTATCATTACTCTTCACCCATATCCACTTCTCCTGCCCATCCTGAGTTCGTGGAGGATCGT
>NW_006287904.1:2829543-2837637 GCF_000327345.1 Myotis davidii | reverse complement strand
GAGGACTGAAGGGTCCCAGGTTCGATTCCGGTCAGGGGCATGTACCTTGGTTACAGACACATCCCCAGTGGGGAGTGTGCAGGAGGCAGCTGATCGATGTTTCTCTCTCATCGATGTTTCTAACTCTCTATCTCTCTCCCTTCCTCTCTATAAAAAATCAATAAAATATATATTTTTTTAAAAAAACACAAAAAGCAGCGATTCTGGAGAATCACCTTGACTTTGCAAGAATAATAAATAAACTTCTCTTGCATTAGTGCTGAGACTTGGGCAATAAAATATATATTTTTTTAAAAAAACAAAAACAAAAAACAGCGATTCTGGAGAATCACCTTGACTATGCGAGAATAATAAATAAACTTCTCTTGCATTAGCGCTGAGACTTGGGGATTGTTTTTTCCTGTAGCACAGCCTATCCCATCCTGACTAATACAAGAGGATTGGAAAAGAAACCACCACACAACCTGTGTGGACAAGCATAACTTTGAGTCATAAAGTACTTCACCCCAACAGGGTCTTGATCTAGTACCCGGAGACTAGCTTGTATCCTAGCAAATGTATCTGTGTATAAATTAAGAAGCCCAACGCTGACAATTACTGACGAGGGCACCCAAATTGTATTCACCCTTGGCCAAGCTTGGCAAAGAAGAAATGGGGTCTTTCCTCACATGAAGGATCCTTGTGATCTGTACTGAGATCTGAACTAGCAAAACCTCACAGCAGGAGTGACTAGTCATCTATTGGAGTGGGCAGAATCAGCGGGGTGGCCAATATGCATCAATCTCCTTGAGTTTGCACGAGGACAGCTAAGCCTTCTCAATATATACATAAACTCCTTATGATATTTTTAATCTTTGACAGACTTGGAAGGTGCTGGAAAGAATCAGACTCAAACGTTCCCCCAAAGAGCAGTCCAAGCACTCCTGAATGACAAGAGAAAAGCTGGCATCAACCAGGTCGGGGAGGCCCAGATCTTGCCCTGCCTCTCCACAATGTGGGAGAATATTGGCTCTGACTTGGGTCAGAAGTAGACTAACTATGAAATTTATAATTCATTCAACAAAATGTTAATGAATGACTCTTGTGATCTCAGCAGTATTCTAGATGCTGAGGATTTAGCAGTGACCAAGACACCATCCCCGATATCATGGAGCTTCTGTTTGGGGTTGGTGAGACATATCAAATAAACAGTAGAACATACGCTTAAGTCAGATAATGCCAGGGTGTGCTAAATGTCATGAGGTCCATAAAACGGTGAAATGATAAAGACTACGTTGGGTTAGAAATGACTGCTTTGGATTGGGCGGTCAGGAAAGGTTGTGCAGAAGGGGTAACTTTGGAACTGAACCTGAATTACAATAGCAATAGTTATCAATAATTGAGGGATGTCTTCATGCCAAGAAATGTTCAAAGCACTTTATATGTATGAATTATTGTGATCCTCTCTACAACTCCATGAAGTCAGTACTAGTACCTCCATTTTAGTCCTGAAGAAACTGAGGCAGATAAGGGTTTGGATACATGCCTAAGTTCCCACAGCTAGAAGAGAAGGAGGCAGCAGTTAACCCCAGAAGTCTAACTCAGGTCTGTGCTCTTAACTACCACAGTAAAGTGCCTCTTAACAAATGCTATAAAAAAATAAGTCCTGGGCAGACCTAGGCAAGTACTCCAGGGCAAAGGGTGGAATAAGTATAAAGTTCCTACATTTAAAAGCAGACCTCCTGGCCCCAGCAATTTTTGTTGGGACCCAGGAGTCATTTCCAATTCTGGCCACACCCAACAACTGTTAAAATAGCATATTCTCATGCCTCTCACCATCATGCCTAACAAGCTCCAACAAAAAAAAAATTACATAAAAGAAGATGTTACATCTTTTACATGATTTTGATATCAAGCCTAACGTAATTGCTCTATGGAATATTAAAGCCCTGCTATGGCTCCCCCAACTATGCAGGACCTTATAAAATTTAATTTCATCTTGGCAAAGTTCCTTTCAAGATAAACACAAGCCTACTCAAGGAAGCCGTAATTCAATAGCATTCATAATATGCCAGCAGCTGCTCAAGTCAGACCTGGAGGCTCTATAGAGGTCGGATATGCACTGAGCATGTCCATTCCACGGAGATTTATTGAGTAACCTTTACTGTGCCAAGTACTGGACACAGAAGGAATACAGAAATAAGGATGTTCCAATAATAACCTTAAATGTTAATGGATTAAATGCTCCATTAAAAGACATAGGGTAGCTGAATGGATACAAAAACATGACCCAACTATATGCTGTCTACAAGAAACCCACCTCAGAACAAAAGACATACACAGGATGAGAGTGAAGGGACAGAAAAAATTTTCCATGTAAATGAACAGAAATAAGGCTGTTCATGATAATATTCAGGATCCCAACTTTAAATAGTACAGTTATAGGAATTTGGGGTGCTCTGCTTGACATGGTGAGAATTTCCCTTCAATTACAAAAGAGGTGACAGATTTTGGAGCTGGAACATGAGGGAAAAGTTGGCATATGCTCTCAACCTCTCATCCGGGAAAAACACTCAAGACTATTAAAGTGTTCTGCAACACTTGAAGGGTTATTTTTCCCTCTTCGTTTTGGCAAAACATAATCGTTTCAAGGACTGACAGGATGTAAAATACAAAGTAAGAGGAAAACTACAATAAAGCTTATGCCTCATAATCCAGATGCAAGGCTGTGGGGGAGCTAAGAGGATGGCTTACCCCTCCCCAGGCTGAGGCCTTGCCAAGTTCTGAGCACCACAGGTGTGCTGGGCCAGGCACAGGTGAGAAGACGACAACGCGATCATTTGGCAAGATAACGTTTCCACCATCGTGTGGGCATCTGTTGGAGACATGGGTAGAGATTATAGTTGATTTCTCTGCCCCAAGGTAGGTAAGCAGACCAAATAGGTAAGAGCAATGAGAGTTGGAGTCCTTAGACTGATGGTTTCAAACTTGAGTCTGCCTCACCTATAAGGCTTGTTCAAACACAGGTTACTGAGCCCCAGCGCCAGTTTCTGATTCAGTAGGTCTGGGTGAGGCCTGAGAAGTTGCATCTCTAACTTTCTAATTTTCCAGGAGGCTGCCCTTTTTTTGCCATCAGCAGGGCTGTTGGGAGAAAACAGACACCACCACACACGTTTTCTTACACTTTAAAAAAATGTATGTTTTTATTGATTTGAGAGGGAGAGGAAAAGAGATGGAGAGAAACATCAATTGCTACCTCCTGCATGCCCCCAATTGGTGATTGAGTCTGCAACCCAGGGACTGTGCCCTGGGCCAGGAATTGAACTCTTGACCTTTCAGTGCACTGGACAACGCTCAACCAACTGAGCCACACCAGCCAGGGTGGTGATGCTGATCTGATGTTCTCACTTTAGGGACTGCGCATTGAGAACCGCTGCTTAGTAAAATGGGAGGTGGTGGTAGAGGAAAGAGAAGATTCCCAGAGGCACAGCAATTATTAGAGTTGTACAGAAGCAGGTGGAAGTAAAGCTCCAGGAACTCTGTCCTTCATGGGTTGTCAGGGAAATCCTCTGATGGGGACCCATCAACAAAGGTACTTCTCCCCTGAGATCAAAGAAGGGAACTGGCCCTTAGGACATAGGCTGTGGGTGGACACTACGCCCAATGTGTCCACAAGGGTTATTTTTCTTAATCTCACAACAATATTATGAGCTAAGTATTATGTTCTCATTTCAGACATGGAAACCCCTGAGAAGTAGACAGATTCATCAGTATTCAAGTGCTCCAAACACTAAAGATAAGCTCTTCCCTACAATATATTTAGCTTTCAGGTGCTGCCTTTTGTGACATTTCATACATATGTATCAATAAAATACTAAGGAAAATTACCAAGGCAGTTGCAATGTTCAGTAATCAGGATCCTATCTGGCAGATGAACTTGTTTTGTCCAAATATGTGTTCAAAGCATCAGTCCTTTAGGGGACTTCTGGGGTTCTGAAGAGCAAAGCATTGTTTTACTGGGGCCTGAGAGCTTAAGAATGGGGGTGCACACAAATCTTCAGCTCACTCATGAGCATCCTGCACCACAACCACCACCATCTTCACCTTCACTGTCACCTTCAGCTTCACCCCACAACCATAAGTAACAACGTAAGGAGCTGTTATTTACATATCCTCTGGGAAAAATTAACAAAAAAGGGGGAGTAGAACAGAAGATGACTGCCATTGAAAAGATAGCTATCTGTTTCTTGGTCTTGGGAATTTCTCAGGTGACTCCTTCCTTGGCCACTGCAGGATGATAAAGGATGCGGTGGTCCTCCCTTGGGAATGTGGGCCCATTTTCTCTCCTTTAACTTGTACAAGGCTGTTCGGCCTTGTTCTTACATGGTTAAGTGAAATGACTTAGAAACATCATAAATACTGCCTGGGTCAAGGAGAGAGGGGTTCCAGAGACCATCCAGGTCCCACCGGGGACCCTTCTCTTCTTGTTCATAGACACCGTTTTCACAGGTTCTGTGGTCGGGAGCTCTGACGATGGCAAGGCCTATGGAGTTCCTCCCATTGCAGGGTCTACCACAAGATTCCTGTTTGCAAAATTTCAAAGAGTTTCTAAAACTGGGAGCTGTCACTCAGAATTGTCCCTAACTATGTATTTTGGGGGCAATCAGAACTCACCGTAAGTGCCCTTCCAATCACCATTGGCAGGACCCCAGGTAGCAGGTAAGGTCTGGGATTGGCTACTACCAGAATGACCAAATAAGCTGGCATCACAAGTGGGCAAAGTAGGAATTGCCAAGATTTTGTGGGCACTTATATGTGTGTGGTTGGCCATTGAGATAAGCTGTGAGGACTACCTCATCCCACCCTTTCCCAAAGGTGTACGCAAATATATTTTGACCCATTGTTCCTCTCTGTTAAGCAAATATGCCATAACTTTTGGAAAGAAATTTGACAGTGAGAATCTAAAGCCTTAAAATGTTTATAGCACAGGATCCAGTAATTCCACTCCTGGGAATCTAGCCTGAAGAAATCATTCAAATGCATGAGAAAGTTTTATGCATAAAGATATTCATCATAACAGTGAAACAAGTAAAACAAAATAAATATTCAACTCTAGAGAAAAGGAAAGCCTGTGACTCTGCGTGTTCAATTTGATCAAGGAGGAATCACCAAAACCTGCATATCTATGATTTCCCCCACTCCAGTATATAAATTAAGGTACATCTATGCTCTGAAATATATAGCAAATAAAAATGGTTTTGAAAGTGTAATAATATGAAACATGCTTACATTGTTATAATTTTACACATTGAGTAGAAGGTCATTTCTACTAGTATTATGAATCTCATATAAATGGAGGAAACCGATATAAAAATATATGAACAGCTGTACAAAAAGGATGGCATATTATAAACATTGATTTCCTTTCTTTTCCAAAACTCCGGTAGGGTGAGAGACAAGGCAAATTCACAAGGAGAGATGAAAAAGCAGGTAGTGTCCCAGGTCCCATGCTCACCCCACACTGCAGGATGACTTCCTACCCAGGAGGAAGACTGGAAGTTTCTTTCTGAGAAGGTTAGACAGGAAGCTCCTGGGTTGACACTGATGACAGTGGGAAACTCTGCCAAAGGAGTTGAGTCAGTAAAGTGATGTGAACTAAATGCAGAGTCCAGGCCTCTTCTCTCTCATCTCTGAGAACACTGGCAGCCCTGCCTTTTCCTCTGCCCAACCCGAGAGGAAGGACCTGAAAAGAGACATCAGGGGTTCCCCAGACAGACCACCTGATCGGCTCAGGATTTCCAAGTTCTTAGTCCCCACACAACCAAGAATCACCAGCCTTCTAGGAAAAGCTCTAATGAAAGAAAGAAAGGAAGGAAGGAAGGAAGGAAGGAAGGAAGGAAGAAAGAAAGAAAGAAAGAAAGAAAGAAAGAAAGAGAAAGAGAGAGGGAGGGAGGGAAGGAGGGAGGGAGGGAGGGAGGGAGGGAGGAAGGAAGGAAGGAAGGAAGGAAGGAAGGAAGGGGCAATTCAAAGGAAGTGAAACCTCTGCAGAAAGACAAAAACTTCTTCCATAAAATACGGACTGTCAATCACCTCAAAGAAATAAGAAATGAGATTGCATTTATGGAACAAGAACAAGGTGCTAAAGAAGGCGCTCACTGCCACAATGTTTCCCAGAAGATCCTATCTGTCTCTGCATGACTAATGCCTCACATTGCTCTTATTTGCCACCAACCTTTTTGCAGATCCTTCTGCCTGACAGCATCTAGGTCACATGAAAACCTTATTGCAAGGGAGTCTGGGAAATGTAGTTCTTAGCTTTTCAGTCTCTGTTGAGAGCTGAAAGAGGGCTGGAATGGGATCTGGCTAAGCCAGTCAACATTATCAGCTACAAATGATGCCTGTGCTATAATTATAATATCAAATCTTTTGAACTACATTCCACCCTTCATCATGGTTTTCTAGCCTTATTACCTATATATAATCAGGTCAAATATAGTTCAAATTTTATTTCTTCCACAAGAAATATACAACATGGGCCCACATTCCTTCTTCACTGACTCCGTCCACACCTTTGGGGACCCCTGGACCTGCTGGGGTCAACCACGGTGACAACTTGTGGGAAACTGATAATAAAAAAAAGGGTGAGATGTGGGAAACTGATATAGGGTTAAGCCTCGGACTGACTTGCTGGCAAAGTCACAAACAAGTCCCAGCTTAGAGGGCTCAGTCCTTTTAGCATAATTAGGCTTGACCTTATATCAGTTTCCCACAACAACTGAATCCTGGATACACTTAAAATTCCTGACCATTTTTTCCTGATTTCCACCCTCTAGGAAAAATATCATCCACTTGTAAACCAGGGATATGCTTTCCTGACTCATATTTTTCCCATTGCCTTTTACAGTCTGTCCACACTGAAGAGTCCCCCAAAATGCTAAAGCATTCCTAGCTGAAGGAAAAAAAATTAATATTCCTGAAAATGTGGAGGAGTCAGCTGATGTAACTGTAAACTCTAAGTGCAGTATGGATGGCGCATCAGACGTTTGTTTCAACAAATGATCCTCTGGAGTCAGCAAAATTCAGAAAAAGTAAGTCTGTCTGTGGCAAGGAGCAATCAGCTCCCAGGATTTCATAGTGGGCCCAGTTCCTTTCTTCTCTAGCGCTCCTCGGTCCCAGACTTCCCTACCCCATCCTACTTAGATCCTGAGTTCATCAGCCTCAGCCATACCAATCAGTGGGAATATGGATTTAATTGTGCTGCCAAAGATCTCAGATCTGCAGAGCCAGGGATGAGCCATGGACATCCAAGTTCTCACAGAGGCATCTTCGCCCTGGAGATGGACAGAGATGTCTTATGCTAGAGCCCCAGCTCTTTAGGCTTGGCCACAGCCCCAGTCCCTGCTCCCCCTCAGGGCTGAATGGGCTCTGCCTATAACTGGCTGGTCAGCTGTGCTCTATTTCAGGCCCTTGCCACATCCTGAGTATCATCAGCCTGTTAGCATGTCTTCCTGACAAACTGAACCACCCAAACCAGCGCCACTGCTTTGAAAACACACTGATAATCCCTCCTTCCGCCAGGTCAGATTCTAAACCTTGATTTCTCCTTCTTCCTCTTCCCCATGGACCCATGAAACAGAAATCTCTGCAGACATTTTGAAGGACCTCCCCCCTTAACTATGATAATAGAGGTCATTCAGTCTCTGCTCTCGCTGCCTTGCAGGGGCCACATCTAGCTGGAGTGGAGGAGATGGGGGTCAGCACATGACAGCTATTCACCCATTACTCTTCCTCGTGTGGAAGAGGAATAGTAATAACTCTTTACAGTTAGCTATGTGTCAAGCACTGGGCTATGTGCTTCACAAGCATCAATTCATCTGATTCCCATAGCAACCCTTCATGGTTGATATGACTATCCTCATTTTACAGATGAAGAAATAGAATTAGAGGAGCTCAATGAAGCTCTCAGAGTCACACAGCAAGTTAGAAGCATTTTGTGAACTAAAACAACACTCTGAATCCTGGGCCTGCATCCCTTGGATGACCAATACGGACATATTCTGCAGCATGCTGCGAGGATCTGCACCCTGAGGCCTGCAAAGCCACTGGATTAGAAGA
>NW_006287904.1:2828353-2829470 GCF_000327345.1 Myotis davidii | reverse complement strand
CCCCCCCCCCCCCACCTATCCATTTCCTGAGAGATAGGCAGGTCCTCACACAGGAAATAGAAACCTAGGAGGCAAGCTGGAGGCAGACAGAAGATTTCTAGCTCTGGCTGTTTTCGCTTGGACCTACATCTGATCATTTCGTCACGTTGAGATTGGACAGAACGGCCTCTTTACCACTGCTCTGCATGGAACATGGCCTCGCTTCCCATCCCATTGTGTGTTTCTGCCTACACAATCAGTATTTCCTCTCCCTGTGGAAAATTACTGCTTTCGAGAGCCTAATCCTCCATCGCCCTCGGCCCCGGGAAGAATTAATCCTTTTTTTTTTTTTTTTAACTTCGTGCTCTCTAACACAGTGCTGTATTATAACCAAGTGTTTCCAAAGAGGCAGTGTCATATTGCAGGAAAAGCTTTGCAGGGGGGTTAGGTGACCTGGATTCTGCAGTTGACACTTGCTAGCTTTGCGATCTTCAACAAGGGCCATTGTTCTCACCTGTCAGGTACAGATAACACTGGCCTCGCTTGCCTTGCAAACAGGGCTATTTGAGATGTTTGTGAAAGAGCTTGGAAATCCTCCAGCCCGGTGCCGGGGTTAATGCTCTTTGTTCGTTTGTTTTTTTGTTTGTTTGGTTTGGTTTTTGCTTTTCCCTCTAGACCAGTAGTTCTCAACCATTCTGATGCCGCGACCCTTTAATACAGTTCCTCATGTTGTGGTGACCCCCAACCATAAAATTATTTTCGTTGCTACTTCATGACAAATTTTGCTACTGTTATGAATCATAATGTAAATATCCGATATGCAGGATGTATTTTCATTGTTACAAATTGAACATAATTAAAGCATAGTGATTAATCACAAAAACAATATGTAATTATATATGTGTTTTCTGATGGACTTAGGTGACCCCTGTGGTGAAAGGGTCGTTTGACCCCCAAACGGGTCGCAACCCACAGGTTGAGAACCTCTGCTCTAGACTGTGAGGGCAGAAACTTGCCTTAGAGGGCTTTATATTCCACTCAGCGCCTGCAGGTGCCCACCACAGTGCACCATGCAAGTGGGCTCTTGGTAAATGTTTCTTAAAATTAAATACTACTGTGAAAGGTGACACCTCTCATC
>NW_006287904.1:2826575-2828328 GCF_000327345.1 Myotis davidii | reverse complement strand
AATAAAAAAAAAAAAAATGTATATTTTTAAAAGGGTAAGGGTTTTGAAAAGGCAATGATTAGAATATCAAGAGTGTGTCTTCAACTTAGCTGTGTGTGTGTGTGTGTGTGTGTGTGTGTGTGTGTGTGTGTCCTTCTTTTTCCCTGAGCTGTGGCATCCCAGCCCTGCAGAGGAATTCTGGGGCTGACTGGTAGAACCAGATCAGAAAGGAGTCTTTTCTCCAGGTTCACACTGTGAGTAGGTTTCTTTCCTTTTTCTTTTTTTTTTTTGTTTTTCATCTAAACCTGCTGTACCCAATCTTGAACCTTTTAAACTGGGTCAGCCCCAACTTAGTGTGCAGGCCCTGAAGGGCAGCACAAGCAAGACCTGAGGGAGAGCGATACCCAGCTCCCCAGCTAGGTTGCCAGCTCAAAACAGGCCCTGTGAGTCTCAGCACAGGCCGGGCACAAGCTTCTGTGCTCATGAGGTCACGGGGTTCACAAACAAAGCCCGGCCCGCTCATTTCTGACACATTTTGTTTGTTTGGAGTGATATTGAGAAATAGTTGGTGCTGTTCAAAGCAGAAAGCTTTCCAATTCAGGGCAGATAACCACATCAAGAAGAACAATAACTCCAAGATGGGCAGATGGACAGGTGGTTCATCTATGAGATACAGTGTGCAACATTTCGTGTGACTGACTTTAGGACATCTGGGAAGATGCTGCACCTGCCACTGATACAAATTTATGGCGAGACTCGGGGGGGAAAAAGGAATTTACTAAGACAGATCTGGATTCTAATGTTAGCTCTATCCATGTGTTTTCAGGTGCGTTAAGTTCTCATCCTGCAACCCATTTCATAAATGCTTATGAAGTACCTTCCACAAACTATGCCACTACTGCGCTAGAAAATAGAAATAGACTGGAATAAAACACAGTCCCAAAACGGAGGTACCCACAGCCTAGTGCAGCCGTGGGCAAACTACGGCCCACGGGCCGGATCCAGCCTGTTTGAAATGAATAAAACTATTGAAAAAAAAGACCGTACCCTTTTATGTAATGGTGTTTACTTTGAATTTATATTAGTTCACACAAACACTCCATCCATGCTTTTGTTCCGGCCCTCCGGTCCAGTTTAAGAACCCATTGTGGCCCTCGAGTCAAAAAGGTTGCCCACCCCTGGGCTGGTGCATGACTGTGTATAAGTGTCTAGCCAGACAATCAGCAGGTGCTCATTCTATGTTCTCTCTCCATCCCCACTGGGGATTGCGTCCCCTGGTATCTGAAACATTGCTATTAAATCTTTATTTCTTTAACTCGGGAGGCCAAACTTTTCATCATTCAAACTGATTTTTAATCTCCTCTGTAAATCACATCTCTGATGGATTCTTGAATAACAAATATTTGGTATTTATAAATTATTCTTCAGCACATGTTAACTCAAATTACCACACTGACGTTGATAAAATTAAAGTTCAAACGAGGAAACTTGATTTATCTGCTAGGTGACTGTCTTATGGGTGTCTTTTAAATATTGAAAATAGCTCAAAGCTCTCTCTTCTACTATCTACACAGAATCTTGGGGCCTGGATGGAAGCCAACACTATTCTCTAATAGACATCATCCCTTAAAAAGGCATCCCATGACCACCTTTGAGAAGAGTTTCAGATATTGCTACTCAGGTTAGTTGCTTATGTTTATACAAAAAATAACCATAATCAAATATACCACTATGAGGCAAAACCCATTACAAAAAAAACCCTTTAAGAGAAATG
>NW_006287904.1:2825841-2826494 GCF_000327345.1 Myotis davidii | reverse complement strand
ATATATATATATATGATCTGTGTTCTGAGGAAAGCATGTAATATTAAGACAGGGTCTTCCCTTCCTAAGACATCATCATCCCATCATGCTATCAAAGAAACAACAAACACAAATAGTCATTGGATAAAGTTTCCTTGAATGTTAATGGGTTCTTCAGAACCACCATTTGAAATAAAGTAAGAAGAAATGTCTAGAGTCCCCATGATAGATTCACCCTTTTTCAAGATGCTTTTATTTGGAAACTTATTTTCCTCCAGGTCATTTCCGGTAAGGATTACCCTCCCCAGTGATAGGTCTAGCAGTGCATCCTCGGTAGGAAAGAAGGTAGGGTTTGTTGTTAATCCTAGAGTTGACTTCCCAACTTTTAATGCTTCTACAATGTCTTCTGGTTGGTACAGCAAGAAAGCCTCACTTAGGCACCTATATGTGCAAACTAGACCCTGCTTGTTTCTGCTTGTACCCAGTAGAGAAAAGTGGTAAAGCTGATCTTTCCTCAAGGGCAAGATATGACCAACTCTAGGTATTTGTACAGCCCGGTTCTAACTAATGAGGAGTTCAAGCGAGACTGAAAGAAGGCAGCAAGAGACAGATGAACCCATAATGTCTGGTCAGGGCCAACATTTGAAGGCCAAACTCTGATTTCTTTTGCAGGA
>NW_006287904.1:2812570-2825811 GCF_000327345.1 Myotis davidii | reverse complement strand
AGGAATGCTTATAATACTTTATGCTATTAAAACCATGAATTAATTTTTAAGTTTTACTATAGTCACAACATTTTAAAAGAAGCCTCCACTTCCATTTCTATTGCAAAAATATGTGCAATCTGCACCTATCAGGCTCTTTTTCATTTGTTTTTCTTTATGAGAGCAAGACTGCACCTGGGAGTGGGCTGGGGGCACAGCATATTCCTCATATTTTTTAACTCTATTTTCATTGGGGGCATTTTTAGTGAAACGGTTTTCACTCTTATTCTGCTAACCTTTTTTTATCATTTCTTTTTCTTTATAAAAAGTTTTCCTTTATATGTAAGCCAACATGTTTGTGAAGGTCCGTTTAAATTCAAAGAAAATGAAGTCAGGCATTTTTGGTGCCGAGAGCAATTCCAGACCCGGCAGGGGGGCGCTTATGACTGAACAAAAAGTCTTCCCTCACACAAAATGTGAGCTCTCTGCCTGGGGTTCACGCTTTAATGACTGTCTCACTCATTATTATAAACGCCTCCAAAGCTGAGGTTCTCCCCTCTGCGAACCGGCTCGGTACAGCTGATGTCAAAATGTTAACCAGGCGACAGCAGGTGTGGCTAGCGATGTTTTTCTTGAGATATTTTCTGTATCACTCTTCCAAGCCCTGTGGTTCAGCCAACACCAAGTTACACAGTTACCCAGAGGCTTTAATTGATATTTGGCATAAACTCTTATTTTCATTAACAAAATCACAATTCTTCCCAAGAGTGCATCCTCCTCTAATAGGGAACAGTTGAGAGTAGCTTTTCAAATGTCAGATGGCTTGTTGCTTCTGTCTCTCATTGTCTTCTATGAGCATCATGGATCTATGGAGTGCTGAGCAATCATGAGGCTTGGGGAAGAAATTTAATTTGGAGAAGTAGAGGCAGAAAAACATAGACTTTCTAGCTAGAAAGACCTAGTTTGAAATCCCAATTAAATCTTTTAGAAGGTGTTTGATGGTGAATAAGTCGTTGGAAATCCCTCAACCGCAGTAACCTCATTATGAAATAGGACATTTATTTTGTACATGTATTTGGGGAAATAGGAGATATGAACAATCCCTGGGAAGGACATGGCATAGCAGCTGCATATAGTAAATAATTTAGATGAATTGAGATTTTAGCTTTACTTTTTTTTTGCCTCCTCCTTGATTCCATGTTCTCTATCATCCTTTCCACTAGAAGTAGAATCGATTTCTTTGTTCCTTGAATTTGGACTCAGTCATCTGACTTGCTTTGGCCAATGAAATTGGATCCAGGTAACAGTGTGCCAGTTCCAAACATAAGCATTCAAAGGAAACACATGTTTCCATGATGTCTCTTGCATTTCCTTTATCACCAGGAAAAGCCTTTCACAGCCACCTCAGCCTGTATTCTAAAATGCACATATGTAGGGCAATCCTGAGCCCAATCTTCAGTGTTAAACAATGCCCAGTAAGTCTGACAAGTAAAGCGGAGTTTCCCAGCCAAACATAGCCTAGACTAATTGATGCTCAGCCAAACCAAACAAGAAAGAATAAATTATTATGACTATAGGAGGTCACTGAGTTTGGAGGTGGTTTGTTACACAGCAATAGCTGACAGATACAATACTAGAAAAAAAAATGAGTTTTCTGGCTTAAAATAACATTTGATTAGCAATCTCAGTACATGTTTTTCTATCTATCTTCTCAGTGACAATATAGCAAAAATATAAAATCATACTATCACAAATCTGAAAAAAACAGATATAATCTAGAGAAGATTCTATTTAAAAAAGTAATAACAACAGAATTGAAAATTGAAGAACACCCCCTCTCTAATGCCTATCTCCATTCCCAACTATCTATATCATGAAAGGCCTGTGGTGGTGACGCCGTTACAGCGTCACGACCAAATGAGCAGCTGTTCTTGCGGTGGGCAGGGCAGGGCATGAGCTACTAGAGGTAGAGAGCTATTAGCAGCAAGCTAAGAGCAACGGAGGGCGGGGCACAAGCTACCAGTGGCAATGGGCAAGGCAGCCAGCTGAGGCTGGGCCTCTAGTTCTGTAATAAAAGCAGAATAGTAACCTCACCTCCTCTACCCACTCCCCAAATGTTCCATAAACAAGTGCCATTGCTCTACATCCAGGATAAGAGGGCAATACCCAGAAATTACCTAAACAACAGCTATGGCAATATGTGTTTAGGTACATTGAATATCTGGGCAGTAGGAGTTCCATGACAAAAGTGTCACAGGCAGGAGCAGAGGCAAAGAAAGGAGAACACTCAAAGGTTGCACAATGTCCCTGGAAATAACCTATCAGACAGTTTAAAATAAAATGTCCTGATCAGAAAAGAGAATAGATGGTAGATAGATGATTGATAGATAGACAGATAGATAGAGATAGATGTAGATGTATAATCATGAGGTGATAAAAAAGAGAAATGTCAAGAAAAGGACTTGTTTCAAGATAATTCAATAAAACAATAATAAATCTTGAAGGAGTAAAATCAATGTAATATAAATGAAATTTGTGATATAAAGGGCAAACCTGAGAAGCTGAGAACAATTCTGGAAAATAGAGGGGGAAAGGTCAAGTAAGTATTAAATATATATATATAAAACAAGTATCCCCTTTGTTTATGAACCCCCTCTTTGCAGTGTGCCTGCAACATCTCCCACGATGAGGTGGGGTCTGTTTCCCCACCCACCCCTTCCACATGAGCTGACAGTCTCAGTCACTTGCTTTGGCCAATAGAATATGTTAGGAGGCATCCTGTGCCAGTTCCAAACCTAGGCCTTAAGGAGCTCTGCATGCTTCTGTGCTCTCTCTTGACACCCTGCCCAGCTGCCAGGCCCACGCTATCCTGCTGTGGGATGAGAATGCGCATAGGAGCAAGCCATTCCAAATGAGGCCAAGCCCTAGCCCACCTAGCAGCTGACCACGATGTATGAGTGAGGCCATTCTAGGCCAGAAGAATTTCCCAGAAGAACCCAGCCCAAATTGACAAATTGCAGGATTGTAAGCTAAATATGATTATTGTTTGAAGTCACTAATTTTTGTTATGGTCCTTTAGGCAAAAATTGCTAACTAATGCATTACCAGCTATCATGGAGGTGGTAAGGCAAAGAACGATTATCTCAGGTATAAGAGGGGCCTAAAGAGATATCCTCTCTAAAAACTTATTTGAAGATGGACATGAAACAATGGAAAGGATCAAGCAAAATAAAGAGGTCAAAAAAGGAGATGTCACAGTATGAAATTATTAGAGACTACTGGAAGCAATCAATATAATTTGGCTAAATTCATATAAGACTGCAAAACAAAGCAAAAAAAAGTGGAAATATGTTCAAATTCTTATTTTAAAATAAAGGGACTTTAAAATACCAGTTTTTATACCACATAGAAAGATATGTGTTAGAATATATTTAGAAAACTTTTAGAAGACTAAAAATATGGTTTTACTAGTAAAATAGACCAATCAAAATATGCAAGCCACCAAAGAAGAGAAAAACAAGGAATGTAAATTCATATAGCAAAAGACAGAAACAACAAAAAGAAAACCAGGAACATCAACAACCAAATAAAAACAAAATAATAGAAGTAGGAGCAAGTATATCAGTTATTGTAATGAGCATAAAAGGGATAATATTCCATATTAAACATGCTTGATATAAAAAGAATCCAATTAAACAAGAAACTCATAGTTGAAAAAAATACATCAGACAAATAAACAAAAAGCTATAATTTTGATAATAAAATCAGATAAAGCTGAATTCAAGGCAAACATATTAAAAAGAATTTTAATGATTTTATAATTATCATTTTATAATTATAAAGAATAAAATTCACAGTGATGTTATAAATTTCCATGAATCTTTATGCATCTATCAACATTGTTTCAATATTAAAAATAAAAAGTAGGCAAAAAAACAAAACAAAACTGTAAAAGCACAGTGACAGTGCTATTGACAGGTCAAATAGATACAAATAAGGGAATAGGAAACAGAAATCAAGACCTTATGGTCCTTCATCTTTTTAGATTCTTGGATACTTATGCGAATCTCAGAAAAGCTCTCTCCTTGCTCAGAAGCAGGTGCATATTGCCTGTGTGTCAGGGGATTTATGGATACCCTGAAGCCCATTCATAAATCTAGTTGTGGTCCCTATGGGTTAACCATACTAGATAAAAGGATTTGAGTTAAATTATTAATAAAGGTTGTTTTAATAATTACCAAACTTTAATTCTATGGAGAATAGATTTCCATTGCCCATGGCCTGCTCACATAAAACTATCATATATTAGACCACAAAGACAATCTGGAGTTCTAGAAAGTATTTTGCAGCTCACATTTTCTAATCAACATGCAAGAAAATTTGAAATTAATAAGACCATTTTAACCCTAAAAATAAACCACTTGGAATTGTTGAAAATCACCCTCCAAAGTAACCCTTCAGTCAAAGAGGAAAAGAAAATGTCCATTAAAAGTGAACAAAAATAAGAATACTATACCTTAGAAATGTAGATGAGTGATAAAGTTAACTTATGAATGAGTTATTAAAAGCTATCTCTTTCAAAAAATTGTGTTGGGACAACAGGGTAATAAATTGGCACTTGGGCTAAAAGGAAGAACAAAGACCATGAAGAGCTAAGTCGGTTTTGAAATAGAAGAGGAAAGATGGGTCAGGGAAAGGGTTACTATACATGATACTGAGATGCAGAAGAAGGCCATGGAAATACAAACAATATGAACTGGTGCAGAAAGGTAAATACAACAAATGTGGAACAGAAATAGAGACCTAGGAATAGATCCCAGTTTGTATGTGACTTGGGCACAGAGTAACAGTGACTCTTGCAGGGGTGGGGAACCTTTTGTCTGCCAAGGGCATTTGGGTATCTATAACATCATTCGCAGGCCATACAAAAGTACCAACTTAAAAATTAGCCAGCTATATTTGGTCAAATATTTAAGTAACTCATCCCTCATGCCTCGGCAGGTCCAGACCAAATGATTTTACGGGCCTTATACAGCCCACAGGCCGTATGTCCTTACCCCTGCTTTGAAGCAAAGGGGACAGGATGGTCTGGTTAGTATACAGTGTTGAGAAAACTGATTCTCTAGGATAGAGAATGATCCCTCCAACACATCCAGTGTCTGTGCTGGTGTTAGGGTGGCTAAAACATTATTCAAACTTGCGGATCATAAATCATGTTACTAGGCACCACAGACACCAGGCTGGATGCGGACTGTAAGAGCAATGAACAAAGATATTGATGCCGTAGTGTGATATCAATCACAACACAAGAATGGATGAATCCTGCCCTGACAGCTCCTCCCTATGGAGTCCCAAACAAACTATACACAAGAAACTAGAAGTGCTTTAAAAACGCAGCTGAAGATGATGGCTCAGGCTTCCTCCATCCTCTTCCTCAAATAAAGATGACGGTGACTGACCTTGTGTAAACTTACCCAGAATCTCACTCTTTGGAGGCAGATGGGAGCAAGGGGAGTCACTAGAACATCAGGTAGTCACAGTCCCCATCACAATATTTTGATCATTGTATTCCATTCACTTAAAAACATTATTCTGAGAAAGGCTCCGTAGGCCTTACCAGACTACCAAAGGAAGCCAGGGCACAAAATAAGACTCTCCATATAGAAGATAGCAAAGACATCAGTAAAAGAAGCTTAGATACTGAACAACTGCACACAGCAGAACTTCCCCTATAACCACCAACCCACTTTGGTCAATGACATGATCAAGAAATAAAACTCTATTGTTTGAAGCCAGTGAGATTCCAGAGTTGTTATAGAAATGCCTATGATGGCTGATACAATACTTGACACATCTAGGCAGTTTAAAACCACTAAAGAGACCAAAATCATTCAATTCATGTTTGACATCCAGCCTACGTAAAATAAAGTGGGTTAATTCAAGGTAGAATCATTACAGAGGATTCTTACCCCTTGTTCTACCCCAAACAAGGGGGGAATGGGTCCCCAGAACTCATTTTTAAAGATTGTATTATCTGATAGGAGGAACAAGAAGAAACTTCTGCCCTGGCTGAGGGCATGTAGAGCCCAAGAACTCTGTGATGAGATTGGAATGTGAGAGAGTTCTCATAAGAAACTGACATGGGCCCTAACCGGTTTGGCTCAGCGCATAGAGCATCGGCCTGCGGACTCAAGGGTCCCAGGTTCGATTCTGGTCAAGGGCATGTACCTTGGTTGCAGGCAAATCCCCAGTAGGGGGTGTGCAGGAGGCAGCTGATCGATGCTTCTCTCTCATTGATGTTTCTAACTCTCTATCCCTCTCCCTTCCTCCCTGTAAAAAATCAATAAAACATTTCTTTTTTTAAAAAAAGAAACTGACATGGGTTTCTCCTAGAACCTGAGGAGATATGAAGGTCAGGTTCTAGCTGGAGTATCATCTGAGGGCAGAAAAGAAACAAACTGTACTTTGAGAATTGGAGGAATCAAGGAAGCCAAGTTCCCATGTGGACCCTGTGAAGTTTAGTCCATGTGTAAGCTAGCTTGAGAAGACTTCATCCAAGAGGTCTGCCTAATGAAGAAAGCATTCTGTGATGTGTCTTGCACAGGCAGGATATGAGGAGGAGTTGTAAGAAGTCAGAAGAGAGTATATTCATTGTCTTAGAAAATTGTGAGACATAGAGGTCCTCACAGGTGGTCTCTGAGAATACAAGAACCAGCAACTGAATTCCTGCCTTGACAGAGGGCTTCTGAGGGCCACAAGAGAAACATATATCAGTATCAGGTTAAAAAACAGCAACAACAAGCCAAAAATATTGACTCTATCTCCTATAAATCCTCCACTCTATATTCCCTGGCTCTCTAGAAGCCAGAAACAGTAGTTAGTTGGGAAGAAGATGGTATAAGGCAGCGGTTCTCACCTGTGGGTCGCGAACAATGAAAATACATCCTGCATTTCAGATATTTACATTACAATTCATAACCGTAGCAAAATTAGTTATGAAGTAGTAACAAAAATAATTTTATGGTTGGGGGTCACCACAATATGAGGAACTGTATTAAAGGGTCGTGGCATTAGGAAGGTTGAGAACCACTGGTATAGGTGACAGAAAGAACAGACCACAACCTTCCCTGTCTCCTGCCTATCCTCATGCCATGACGTAAGTGGGACTTTGGAAGAGAGATGTTTTGAATTGGAGAGCCGAAAATTTTGATGTTAGAGTAGACTGAACTTTTTAGTCCTCTAAATGAAATTTCTAATACCTCAAAATAACTGAAAAGAAAATATTTCTATGGCATCATCCAAGATGTAGGGAATGAAAAATGTTCATGGGGAAAGAATGGTTCCTATTTATACTGCAATAAGCCCAGTGACAAGAGCAAACCAAGCCAACTCACAAAATCCACCAGAAGGTGGATTCTATGTCCTACAGCCAAAGTTTCTTCCACATAGTTGGTCTGGCTGGAAGGAGCTGAAAAGCAGCAGGGCTTCATACAGATTTGGCAGGTCTACGTTACCACCACTGGAAAGATGGTCAGGCATGTGCCATCCTCAAGATATTCTGAAGGTCAGAAGACCAATGCATGCTTTTTCATCCAACTCAACACTTCTCAATAGAATCTCAGAATCTAGTGAAACCTATCTTACAATTACAAAAATACCAAAACTCTACAGTCTCTTCTTCTGAAACATGTCTGTGAGTCCAAATGTCTCATTTCCCAAGGCATGTTTTACTTCCTAACCAATATGTTTTCCACTATGTTCCACTTCTACCAAATATATATATTGTACAATATAATACCAAAGACCAGATACATCATTACATACAGAAGGTACATTTCCATAAATATTACTTAATCTTTTCCTGTTTGAATGTGATTAATTACTTGTCTAATCAGCATTACCCATATTAGCCACATTGATCTGTCAAAATTAACTTCAGAAAAAATCAACCAGAGGAACACTTGAGTTGGGTATTGTTCTTCAGCCAAATAGAACAAACACTGTAAGTCCCATCCATAATCCTCAGAACTTGCCATTTGGGGTGTATGCAGGCACACTTCCAGCTGCCAGTATCTGCATGTCTTTGGCTGAGGGCTTTTTCCAAAGCTTCCAGCAGGCCTTTGAGTCTTGGAAATGCCAGGGAATTAACATTTCCCAGAGTATCCCTCAACTAATGATTGATGGAAGTTGGTGTATAAACACCCCATCTCCCTTACTACAGGTTGAGATACCTCTGAGTTCTCTGTTCTGTTTCCCAGAGTGTCCCTATGGGATTATACACTAGTTGCCTATGGTGGTAACAGCCTTTATTGGCTGACTTCCCTTCCCCATCCCACTTCTCCATCCTCTTCTTGAGTTCTTCTTGAGATAAACAATGCATCTTTCTGGGGAGCAGGGAAATAAGTGTGGATGAAGCTAATGAGTGAGAAGGAGGTGGTGGGAGCAGGAGGCAGGCACATATATCCTTACAGCCTGTGGAAGGATCTGACTTTCCCTCTGCTTGTCACTTTCACAATGGCTTTCATTCAAAAGTCATTGGAGGGTTTTGAACTTAAGAATGATGTAATCTGGCCAAGGATTTAAAGGCTCATGCACACTGTAGGGGAGCAGAAGCAGTTGTTGCTATTGCAATAATATAAAGGCAAAAGACGGTGGTAGATTGGATCAGTGCGAAGCAGTGGAGGTGGCAAATGGTCAGATTCTGAATATATTTTGAAAGCATAACTGACAGTATTTGTTGATAGATTGGGTACATTGGCTGGGAAAGGAAAAAAAAGGAAACAAGGCTGATTTCATAACTTTTGACCCAAGAAACTGATAAATTTTACTGAAAGCAAAAAGTTGCAACAGAATTAAACCAGGAATAGTCATGAATTGGATTACGAGTTTGATTTGGGATGTATTAAATTTCAGTTCATATATATCCAGGTCAATCTGGCCAGTAGGCCATTGAACTTACAAGTATGGAGCTCAGGGAAAGGTTGATGTTGAAGATATACATGTGGAAGTTATCACCCATATTGCTGGCAATGGAAGCCATGAGCACATTCTTGTTCATGTCTCCTAAATTTGACTAATTGAATGGTAAGCAGGCATAAAAAAAATAGAACAATATAAACCGCTGTCTCTGGAGCTTATGTAGTCAAAGTAAGAAAGGGAAAACCTGTGAGCCTGAAAGACTGCAATCCGTTTACCTGTTCTGCTAAAGAAATCTGATGGGCACAAATGTGAACATAAAATATAAGCATGACCAAAATCACCAAAAAATGTATTCATAGGACACATCTAAAGGACATCAGAAACATACACGCACATACAACACACACACACGTATCTGTAGGTAAAGTCATACACGTACTTGGAGTGGGCATTTATGCTATTCATAAGGAATAGAATAAAATTCCATCTTTTAAAAAATTCTTTATCTCTAGTCCTTATCTAACTCAAGATTTTCAAATCTTCTTTCTTTTTCTGTGCCACCCCTGCTCATCTCAAATCAAAATTCCAATTTATAAGATGACTCTCAGCACACCGAACACTTAGAATTGGGGGAATATTTTTTACAAGCGAACTTGGAATCTGTTATCATTTTTTAAAGATGACACTTGATTTCTCACCTAATGTGCTAAAGAATGGCAGAGAGGAGGCCTCTAGGGACAGAATGAGATTTTTCATAGCTTAAATGCTAAAAATAACAGCCCCCTAACACTGAATCTCATTACTGAGCAGCAAATGCTCTCACCTCTCTCTTCTACTGCGGTGTTCACAAGATGCCTTTCGGAAGCCCACACATTCACTCTACCTCCATCACACACACACACACACACACAAATTATGCAAACTTTATTTCTTACCGATAGTTTGTTTCTTTGTTGTTTCTCTGACTCGGAACTTCCAGATGTGATGCTGGAATAAAGTAAGAGTTTTAATTTCAACATTTTATTTCAGGAGCTTACACACTTGTATACACACACACACACACAAAACCACCACCACCACCACCACCACCACCACACCAGCTATGCTGTTACTTCCAGTGAACTTGGAAAATATGTGTCATGACTAGAACCTTCTCTTGTCAAGCTATCATAATTTACTGCCCAGGGAATGAGTCTGTGGTTGTAGACCGTTTTGTTCCTTATATGGCAGATGTGGGCAGAGCTGGTGAGAGTAATGAATGCCACTGCATGTCCAGTGTGCTGGGGGGATAGAAATTCAGACCTGGAGCGAATTAGAGAAAGAGAAAAGCCGAGCCAGCGGCACGATCCAGCTCACTCAAGCCCTGTCAGTCACTGTTTACCTCATGCTCGCCCATAAAATAGATAATGACAATATTTCCACATCTTCCTAAGCTGCTTCTCTCTGGGGAAGTCTAAAGGTTCATAGTGGCCTTGTAAATAAGTTCCAAATCTTTAGCAGACAATGAAATCAGCCTATTATCAATCACTGGATCTGACCTCCCTATGCGTCAGGCAAGGGACAATTTGCAAGGCCTAGAAGAGATGAGCCAGGGAGGGAGCGAGGGATCCCACACAGGCGTGCTCTGGTCCTCCTCTGCTGTTTTGTCCTTACAACCTGTTGTCAGTCTCCTGGGGAAAGATATACCTCTCCCATCACCCTCAAATCTTGTTCTAGAGCAAGGAACCTTTTTTCTGCCAAGGGCCATTTAGTTATTTATAACATCATTCACGGGCCATACAAATTATCAACTTAAAAATTAGCCTGCTATACTTGGTCAAACATTTAACTCACTCCTAATGCTTCGGCAGGGCCAGGCCAAATGATTTTGCGGGCTTTAT
Organism: Myotis davidii; assembly: GCF_000327345.1. NCBI lineage: Eukaryota > Metazoa > Chordata > Mammalia > Chiroptera > Vespertilionidae > Myotis > Myotis davidii. The sequence goes on along the minus strand of NW_006287904.1, from coordinate 2,815,033 downwards.
AAGTCCCTGGGCTGGACGTTCCCCACCCTGTTCTAGAGTGTTAGAGGGGAGAAAGTCATGCCACCCTATAAGTCTCACCTTTTTTCCTCTTTCTACCTCACCAACCCCTTCTTCACCACGCTCAGAAGAGCTGTATTTCCTATCCTGCCAAGGCCCCAAATTAGCAGAATATAGGATTACCATATTTAATTCCACTGACACTTAATGTACTAGGCCTAAAAAAAAAATTCAATTTCTGTGGGACACCACAATTTGCAAATGTCTTTACATCCTTTACTGTAGTGAATGCTTTCAACAGGTTCTGGGAGAAGAATGTGGGTATTAACTCTCCCACCTTCCAATTGAGTAGGGAAGGCTCAGAGTTCAGGCAACACAGAGATCAGTGGGAAAGGCTGTCAACAGGACACTAACTGGACGCCCCTATGTTCAAATTCGCCTGAATGGCCTATATTAACTTGCCCTTCTTTATGGGGAAAAAGAATATTCTGGAGTCAGATGGACCTGGCTTTGCCACTCAGGAAAACTTATAAAAATTCCTCCAAGTTAATTCACTAGTCCTTAACATTGATTTATTGTCCCTGCAAAGGCTAGAGTGATGAAGGGAGATGAAAAGTTGCAAGCACTGAGCACAGAGCCTAGCACGTGTTCTGGGAATGTTAGCTCCCTCTGTGCCTCTTTCCCAGCTTCAATGCCCAGCACACATTATCATTACTGCAATTGTTACTCTGATGGGGATTATATCTAACTCATTCTCTGTGCTTATTATGCAGCAGATACTGCACCAAGTGCATTCCGGGCACCCCTACAGTTAATCCTCACCACAACCCTATGAAGTAGTGTGTTGTGTGCCTCGCTTGAAAAGCTGGGGGGAAAGAAAGTGATTCTCAGAGCAGTCTCTGGTCTGTCTGACTCTACTGTCCTAACCTCAAGCATTCTGGTACCCTGCTTAAACCCTCAGGCCTCCTACTCAGCCCTACTGTTCTCTGCCAGACTCAAAAGTCTGCCCTCTCCCCCTCCATTCTCTTGCCCCAGTCTTCATTTGTCCTCAACCACCATGTAACTTACTAGATCATTAAACAGCTCCAGGACCTGAACCCTGGTCCTGTTCATAGGGCTCTCACCTAAGGGTAGTCAGATTTAGTGAATGAAAATTCAGAACACTCAATTAAGTTTGCATTTCAGAAGAACAACACACAATTTTAGTATAGTATGTCCCACATATTGCATGGGACATATTTTTACTGAAAAATTATTTATTACTTATCTGAGATTCATGTATTTCATGTGGCAAATGAAGGAAGGCACTTCTCAAACCCGAGCAGCCTCTGTTTATGTCTCTGTCCCACGTCAGTAAATCCTGCCTTCCTCAAACCACACTGCGGTAGTCTGTTAAATCAGTGGATTTGGGGGGGACCATGCCTCCAATACACACATCCTTGTAGAGTTTCCTTTTCTTGAATCTGGGCCAATCTATGATACAGTGTAAGTGATTCTGTGCCTGTTCTGAGATGAAGCCTTCAGAAGCCCTGGCATTTTTTGCTTTTGATCTCTTGGGAGCCCCTAAACGCTCACCACCTGCTGGAGAGATTACATAGAGAGGCCTTAGGGAGAGAGAGAAGCCTTGAAACTACATCAGGGGCACACACACAAAAAAAGAAAGTAGCCAATAGTCACAAGAACCAAGGCCCAATGTATGATCCCAATTGAGCCATTATAGCCAGGCCCCAGCCATTGGACCATCCTTGATCAAGAGTCAGACATGTGAGTGAAGAAGTCATCTATGACATTCCAGCCCGGAAGACATATGTGATATTCAATTTCAATGTGCCCTGTCCAAATTATAGACCCTCATAATCATGAGAATGTAATGATACTTTCTACTACTGAGCTTTGGGGTGGTTTCTTATGCAGCCATTGATAACTGAAACATGTGCCTAAGCAATTTTTCCCATAAAGTTTGGGAGTTAAACCTAAGCACTCAGCTCAACCCAGTTATCACCATGGATGTCCCTCAATCCAACCTTACAAACTCGGATTCTAGATCCAAGCTCCTCCTGTAGTTATGACTTTAACAGCTGCTGGAGTCCAAGAGTCAGTCCCCATATTTCTCAGTTACAGCTGGGAACAAAGACGTGACAGGGCACAGCAGGCAGTGATCTTGTTGTGCAGCATAGCAGAAGCAGTGCCAGCCCACATCCAAAGAAGCAATAGCAGAGCCAAGCTGAGAGGAGATTGTCCGGCACCTGCCAGTTCTCAGCTGGGGCCCCCTGCCAATCCTATTAGCTTTGTGCTTACATAATCACAAAGTCCACCTTTCAAAAGAAAAATTCCAGGAACCATGGGTCATAATATCCATCTGAATTATTATCTGAGTTGGTACACTGAAGGGAGGGTTGATTAAAAAAAAAAAAACAGCGAAAAAAATATGCTAGCAGCATCAACAAAAAAACACAAAGTCTTCTA
>NW_006287904.1:2807961-2811497 GCF_000327345.1 Myotis davidii | reverse complement strand
TACAGCAGAGCAGAATTCAACATAAAACAGTCTCAGGGGCCGGCTTTGAGATACGGATTTTATTTCCTTCAAATACATGCTCACAAGAAGAACTGCTGGATCATATGGTAGTTCTATTTTTAATGTTTTAAAGAACCTCCATACTGTTCTCCATAATGGCTATACTAATTTACATTCCTACCAACAGTGCACAAGCATTCCCTATTCCACACATCCTCACCAACACTCATTAGCTCTTTATAGCAGCCATTCTAACAGGTGTGAGGTGGTATTTTACTGTGGTGTTGATTTGAATTTCCCCAAACATAAGTAATGTTGAGGACCTTTTCATAGCACAAGCATTCCCTATTCCACACATCCTCACCAGCACTCATTAGCTCCTGTCTTTTTTATAGCAGCCATTCTAACAGGTGTGAGGTGGTATTTTATTGTGGTGTTGATTTGAATTTCCCCGAACATAATAAGTAATGTTGACGACCTTTTCATGTACCTGCTGACTATTGTCATGGCTTCTTCAAAAAAATGTCTACTCATATCCTTTGCTCATTTTTAAAACAGATCATTTTATTTTATCTCGCTACTGAGTTGTATGAGTTCTTTATATAGTTTACATTTTAGCCCCTTATCATATGTATGGCTTGCAAATATTTCTGCCATTCTATAGGTTGCCTTTTTATTTTGTTGATTATTTCCTTTGCTGTGCAGAAGCTTTTTAGTTTGATGTAGTTCATTTTGTTTCATAGAACCCATTTGTTCATTTTTGCTTAATAACACCCACTTTCTACTTAATAGAGTTCTTTTAGTATAATGGGGCTTCATTTGTCATCTGAGAATGACCATAAATTGTGGTTAGCAGGATGGAGGGCGGGCAAAAGAGGGAATTCTGACTTTGTTGGAGAAAGTATTAGAAAAGCTTCACAGAGGAAGGGATACGCCTTGGAGCATTTTCATTAACTCATTCATTCAATCAACAACATTTTAAACATCACCAATGTCCCAGGTATTGTACTGGGTGTTGAAATACAATGAACAAGCTCACAGCTCCCCACCTCAAGGATGTCACTATCTAGTGTAGAATGAACGGCTTGAAGTGTGAGTGGACATCTGCCCCCCTGCAGCCTTTCGATGGTGACTAGCAGTGCCCCAGTTCTTCCCATCATCCAGGCTTCCTTTTTGGTATCCGAATTTCCCCTTTCCTCTATGTACTAGGTGTACCGGTTAATAAAGCGGATTTTGTAATCAAACATAATTTCAAGAGAAACATCCAAAGTGCTTTATTCAAAGTAATGTCCATCACTAGCTACACATTTCCTCCATCTTTAGGTAATTTGTGGATACCGTCCCAATATAACTTTTCTTGTTTTGAGGAAAACCATTCAGAGACCCAATTTTCCACTTCATACATTTTGAAGTGCTGCTCAGAAAGTGCGTGTGCCATCGATCGGAACAAGTGGTAATCTGAAGGAGCAAGGTCTGGTGAATACGGCGGGGGGGGTAATACTTCCTAGATAAGATCTTTTAATGTGTCTTTAACTGGTTTTGAAGTGTGTGATGGTGCGTTATCAAAATTACTTTGCCGTGTCTTCTGGCCCATTCTGATCCGTTTATGGTCAAAGCGTGGTTCAAACTGACCTGGACGTTCTTTGTCTTTCACATCGAAATCATCACTTTTAAAGCATTTAAACCAGCGTTCACAAGTATCTTGAGATGAAGCATGTTCACCATAAGCTTCCCGAAGTATACCATAACTTTCAGCAGCACTTTTCTTCAAAATAAAGCAATGAATTAAAACTTCCCATAAATGCTCTTTTCTGGCATGAAATTTGACATTTTTAAGGTAAAAATATCTATGATGTTAACACCTTTAGAAAATTTGACATATGAAGTTTTGAAGCTTGTTGTCAATACAACAAAATAGCATACATATCAAATCGCATATACATCAACATATGTGTAACTCCATCTATTGGAAAAAATCCGCATTATTAACCGGTACACCTAGTAACTAATAGCTCTTGTCAACGAAGCTCCACTCCCACAGGTCCCACTTAAAATCACCGGTCCCTAGCTCCGAATAGCCCTTTGAGTCTACACTACGGATGCCAGTCATTCTGTCCCTATATGCTCATTCTACCTTCTGAGAGAGTCTCCTCCCAACAGCCCTGCTGAGTGCCCCCTGATTATATCTGATTGGATGGAAGAGGACCCCAGATTCGAGCTGAACTAATCAGGTACTCTCTTCCAGGAGTTAGGAATGAAACACACAGGCTGTGGGGGAGTCTCCATTGAGTGCTCCTGAACAGTTCTACCCAGTCAGGTCTGAAGTAGCCTTTTTTTTTTTTTTTGACTGGAGGCACTAAGCATTGGAGGAACCAGGTCCAAGGAAAGAGAGCAGGTTAAAATAGTGACCAGAGAGCCGGCTCCTTCTGGAGAAATACATAGTGAGCTGCTATGTTGCCACCTCCCACATATGGATTCTGGAAATTTTCTCCCCTGTTCTCCTCTGTTTTAAAGAATCTTGTTTAGCCCAGCCAGTGTTGCTCAGTGGTTGAACATCGACCTATGAACCACGAGGTCACTGTTTGATTCCCGGTCAGGGCAAATGCCCAGGTTGCGGGCCTAATCCCCTGTAGGGGGCATGCAGGAGGCAGCTAATCAATGATTCTTTCTCATCATTGATATTCCTCTCTCTCTTCCTGCCTCTCTGAAATTAATAAAAATTATTAAATAATCTTGTTTAAATGAGTTTCTTCTTCCTTCAAATCACACTTTTTGATTAAAACAATCTCCAGAAGAAGGCTTCTTCAAACCCTTGAGAGAGATACTCTGATTGGCTCGAAACTGGGTCAAGCTCTAGGACTTGCATAGGGCAGATGCTCAATAAATAATTGTTGGCTGACTGGATGTAGGAATGAAAAGGTGCCCCAAAGGGTCTTCTCTGACTGCCTGAGAGTCCTCATTTACCTGTCTGACATCACAAGCACTACCAGGGAAGGGATCACAATGGTCCATGCACAGCTGGGATTCTCGGCCTCAAACTTGTTCCAGTAATAATTGAACACCTGCTTCTTTGGCAGTTGGGATCGCACTGAGCCATTTCAGCGGATATGAGAGTTCATCCCTGCTCTCGGTCTCCAGTGAATGATGGCTTTTGCAACAAGGAAAATGCTCAGTGTTCTCTGGAGTCCCATCAGTAGTCAGAATTGTAAAGACTGGAGCACAGAATTGAGCATAGGAACCCCACTAGTGAAGATTTAGTTCCTGGTTAACAGAAACAGGTTTCCCAAGCAGTTTTGGAAATGAGGTCAACCCCATTTGTTTCCAGATGGTCCCAGACTACAAAAAAAAGGGAGTGGGGTAATGAAAAATGTTCAGGCATCATATGGTCATTCATTACATCTAACCAGCACCTTGATTCTAGTCTTGGATATATCAGTCTTGGAAGTTATCCATGTAACTTTCCCATATTGTGACTTTCATGTTTTCAAAGTAATATCTTCTGATTCAAAGATTCATAAGCCATTCTCCCTAAAATC
>NW_006287904.1:2794215-2807904 GCF_000327345.1 Myotis davidii | reverse complement strand
AATTCATTTGCCTATTTTAGCTTTATCTTTTTTCTACCTTGTATTATTCATTTAACCATATTTATTGAGCACCTATTATTTGTCAAACTCTTTTCTAGACAAGGGAATCGAGCAGCCATGGGCAAACTACGCCGGATCCGGCCCATTTGAAATGAATAAAACTAAAAAAAAAAAAAAGACCATACCCTTTTATGTAATGATCTTTACTTTGAATTTATATTAGTTCACACAAACACTCCATCCATGCTTTTGTTCCGGCCCTCCGGTCCAGTTTAAGAACCCATTGTGGCCCTCGAGTCAAAAAGTTTGCCCACCCCTGGAATAGAGTAATAAGCAAAACATGTTTCATGGGACATGTACATCAATTGACATGGAGAAGAAGGCAAACAAAAAAGAAGTGAATATATATAATTAGGGAGAAAAATAATTCAGAATTATGGAGATAAAAAGTTCCGGGGTGAGAGGGAGTTGCTACCCTATATTGGATACTCAAGGAAGACCTCACTGAGATGGTGACACTTGGGCCGAGATCTGGAGGAAGTATGGAAGTCAACCCTTCACATTATCTTGGGAAAGAACATTCTGGGCAGAAAGAGCTGCAAGTGCGAAGGCTCTGAGGCCATGGATGCTTGGTCTGGTTTAGAAAAAGGAAGGAGAAGAGGGTCTTCAGAGTGGAGAGAAGAAAAGACATGAGGTGAGAGATGCATATGTACATACTTTCTACTAGACTGTGAATTCTAAAAAACAAGGGCCGTGTGTTATGCATCTTTATAGCCTTCCTAGCTCTTTCTGTAGCTCCTGAGACAAGAATGTTTTTACAAATGTTTGTGATAGTTATAAATTCATGCATAGCTTACTTATGTTTTGTGTCATTTCTAGTGTATCTCTTTATTATGAAGCAACAAAATTTAAGTTAGCTTTCATTTCCATTCTTACTGAACTAGTAAGTAGATGTAATTCTATTTAGATGATGAGTAATTAGATGGATGGATGGATGGATGGATGGACGGACAGACCAACAGACTTAAATATATATAGATGTCAGATTTGACCACAACCCTTGAATCTGGCCGTGATCATACATCTGCACACATGACCAGAATTCAATAAGCTTCTCGGTTTACCCTTGACCTCTCTATTTGTAATTTTATCCATCAAGTGATGCAGCAGTAGAAGTGTAAACCCCCAGGCTAAGTGGCTGAGATTATGGCTGGCTAATGCCCTGCTGTCCCAAGCTTGAGAATGTTGTGCTGTCATCGCTTAAATATAAGCCCAGTTCTGAGCATCTTTATTCAGCCCTGCTGATATGAGATGATTGCTAATCGTCACTTAGCTTTATTTCAGCATTTCTCATTGTTATACGCTTTACACTAATGCTTGGGGAAGTTTGGGTAATGTCTCCATGAGAAACAGAAGAACACATATGCTTAGTAAACAATGAAGTATGTGACTTCTACATTAAAACACAGGGTATTGAGTCGTGTAGACCTGATTTCAAATATTAACTTATTAAAAGTGAGAGCCTGATTGAGCCATTTGCTTAAATTCTCTGAACTTCAGTTTCTTCAGCTAATAAATAAGGATAACAATAATAAATATTAAGAGGATTATATGCTAGTAAGATACTGCATAGAGAATGCTTAGAACCCTATCTAGCACTTTGTAAGTGTTTAATAAATGATATTATATAAATAATATAATGAAAATGCTTTTAAAAGTGTCCAGCATACAGTAAGCACTCAATAAATGTTGTTACTACTACAACTATAATAATGAGGAATAGGAAGAGGAGGGGGGTTAGAGGAGAGGAAAAGAAGAAAAGTATAGTGAACTCCCTGCTTGAAACTAAATTTTCAAAAGCATCTACTCCATTTTGTCCCCAAGAAAAACTGAAAGTAATAAACACAGAAAACGAAATTGCTCTGGGAACACAGAGGTATTTTTCCTGGGTTTGTTTTTACTTGCACATTGGGAGCTTTGTTGATAATATCAAACACAAATATTTGTATGGAAATAAATATGCAACATAAGAGCAGAAAGTATACGCTGTAACTTCTCTATAACAGAAAGAAAATGTTTGGAAGGATGCATCTCTCTTATCAGTATTTCTTATAGAGTATATATGTATGTCTTATAGAATCACGAACCAAGTGAACTGAAGTAGACCAAACCTAATCATCAATGATTTCTTGTGTTTTTATTTTGTTTTATTGTTTGCAATATGTTCTCCTAGTTAGTCACCATTGTTTTTGATCCTCAGAGTGAGCCAGGGGGAAAAAGGACAGATAAAATTGTTATCAATAATAAAGCGAGTAATAAAGTGAATTGACAATCTCAGGGCTACGGTAGCAAGTGATGGAGTTGGGTTCAACGCCAGCGAATTCCTTGCCTTAAAATATGTACATTGGCCCTAAGTCAACTTCCACACGGGAGTAGTTTCGTCTGTAAGAAATCATTCTACAGTGAGCCCTGGGACATCTAAAGAGAAGACTCCAGACTTCAGCTCCTCCAGAAAGATGCTGCATCTGCAACTCTCAGCAGAGGGCGTCCTTGGGAGAGCAGGGGCCTCTTCCCTTTGTTCCTTGTGAGCCCTGTCATCCCTAGCTGTCCACTGAGCACCCACCACCAGCACTAAAGGAGGCACCTCATAATCCCTGGTAGTTAAAATGGAAAATCACAGCACATAATCACAGAATTAGGAAGAGCTGAATCTAGGGATGCTGAAAAAGCCCTAGAAAAACTTGCCAAATAATGTTGCTCTTTGCCAAATCTCTTTTTATTTAAAACCTTTGAATTATAAGAGAAATGTAATTAAAACCATGATTTTCTCTATTCAAATGAACAGCTTCTGCTATCTAAAAGGAAAGGAAAGCCTCAATAAGATACCTGTGCCGATTCTAGCCCTTGGAGGGAAGGAAAGGCCTCTTGCGTCTTCCAGACTTAGGCTGCTGGGGAATGGGCCGTACATGTGGGATCTAGACTGGTTATTAAGCTATTGTCTCCAAGCACCACCCAACCCTCTGTTCTCTGATTTATGATTCTGAGGATGGACTCCATGGGTAAAATTTCTCCCTTGCCATCTGACTTTCTGTCAGGATCTGCCAACAAAGGGTGCCAAAGGGAGACTAGAAGTCTAGAAGAAGGAGAAGGGACTTGCTCTTTGCTTCCCGTTCCTGTTAATGTCACCTTGGGAATGTGCACCCTAACAGCACCTGTTGCTGCTGGCGTGGACACATACAGAATCCACAGATCAGGCCATCATAAGAGTAGGCTGAAGCATCAGGCATGAACTAAAGCAGTCCACAGGTGGAATTTCTTCTCTTGGGAAGCCTCATTTCTGCTCTGAAGGCCATTCAACTAGCTGAATCGGGCCCATCCAGGTTTCCTAGAGCAATCTCCCTTACTTAAAGTCCATGGATTATGGATGTTAATTACATGTATAAAATACCTGCGTAGCAATGCCTATATTTGACGGAATAACTGGAGAGTGTAGCCTAGACAAGTGAACACATGAAACTGGCCATCACAGTCACATTATTTTGTGATCATGAGCCAGTTATTAGCTTCTTTGAGTCTGAATTTCGACATCTCTGGAATGGGAATAGCTGTCCACCTCACAGGGTGGTCACAAGGATCCAGTGAAACACTATGTGTTTAAAAGAATGTTAACCTTAAGGACTGTCACCACTAAGGAGTTGAATTTAGCTAGCTAACTCTTAAAGAAACAAAAACCTCGGCCCTGGGCCTTGATGCCACCAGGTTTTAGGTAACAGGGAAAAATTGCAGCTACCTACCTATTTCACTGATAATGTAGGTGAATTTTTCAGCTCACCTATAAGACAGGGTGTGATTGCAATTAATGTGATTTACACCAAGGATCTTTTAAAATAACCCTATTTAAACACTGTTTCAAGATGTTTCACGACCTCCAGCCTGTCATCCAAGGTGATACCTTCCCAGGGTCCTGGAGAGGCTCACTTGCCTTGCCCTGTCCCTGGGGATCTAGCAGAACAATGTTTTGAGTCTCATTATCTCCTGAACCAATTCAGCCTTTTAATAATGATATTTAAATCAAACTTGCTTTTAATAGGTGGCTGAGCCATCCCCTTCATGGAGAAAAAATCCCCAGCATATATCATAAACTCCACCTAAACCAAGCAATTTTAAAGATTCAGACCATAGATAATAGTGCTTTGACATTTTTTCAAAATTGTATCTTAAAAGGATGGACCAAGTTAAAATAATAATAGTAATTGCAAATTCATCCCACAGATTGAGAGAAACCTGGAGATTTGGTCTAAAGAAATATTTTTGCTATTTGTAGATGGTGGCATTTGGAAGGATATTAGGTTCCGCAGAAGTTAGGATGAGCCCTTAATAGCCACTTGTGAACAGAACTAAAATAATGCTAAAGCTGATGGTAGATATGGCCTCTATCAATTCTCAAGAATACCAGTTTCCCCAAATAGAATTTCATTCACCTGCCCAATTTTCACTGGGTCAGATCACATCAGATATTTTCTAATCATCAATTCCCACACAGCCAACCAACTGAATACCATGTAATCCTTAAATGTCTCCCTCACCCATGTTCTATAATTTAACTCCATTGTATTTTTCTATAGCACCTTGTCTCTAATCAAAAAGCAATTTATCTTAATTATTTAATCAACAACAGTCTTTGAATACCTACAAGGTACCAGGAACTTTTACAATAGATTGAGATTACAGCAAAATATAAAATAGGATCTTCATGATTTAAAAGACTAATATAGGAGATAACTAAACAAACCATCTTATATAATAAAAGCCTAATATGCTAATGTCTGGTTGTCCAGTTGGCTCTTCGAAGCATAATATGCTAATGATATGCTAAGACTGCTCAGCTGCTCACTATGACGTGCACTGACCACCAGGGGGCAGATGCTCCAACCGGTAGGTGTGATTGCTGCTGGGGTCCGGCTGATCAGGACTGAGCTAGATGGGCTAGAAACGCCCTGGAGCCCTCCCGCGGTCCCTCCCAGCTCTGATCATGCACCATGGGGTCCCTCAGACTGGCCTGCACCCTCTTGCAATCCAGGACCCCTTGGGGGATGTCAGAGAGCCAGTTTTGGCCCAATCCCGCTCAACACAGGAGCTGCCCCCTAGTGGTCAGTGCGCTCCCACAGGGGGGTGGGGTGGGGTGGGGGGGTGCCATTCAGCCAGAAGCCAGGTTCAAGGCTGGCGAGCGCAGGGGCGGTGGTGGGAGCCTGACCTGCCTCCGTGGCAGGGCTAAGGATGTCCGACTAGCCATCAGTAGGACATCCCCCAAGGGCTTCTGGACTGCAGGAGGGTTCAGGCCAGGCTGAGGGGACCCTCCAGCCCCACCAGCCCTGAGTGGACAAATTCATGCACCAGGCCTCTAGTTATCTACAATAATAAAAGCATAATATGCTAATTAGACCAGACGTCCTTCTAGATGACCTTCCAGAAAAAGCTGGGGCTGCAAGGGAAGCCCGGGTCCCGGGTGCCAGAGGGAAGCCAGTGCCAGCAGGTGGGGGAAGGGAGGCCTACTCTTGCACAAATTTTGTGCATCAGGCCTCTAGTAATATCATATGTGAAATAAGAGAAATAAGTACAAATACTATAGGAGGTCAGAGGGAGAAAGACCAGATACAGCTGAGCATGGGGTGGGAAAGCTTCATGGAGATGACATCTGAATTGTTCTCTGAAGATGAGGAGAAACCTTCCAGACATGCCTGGTATTTATGAGTATTTACACATCTTAAACTAGGCTTAGAGTTTTATGGGTGTCAGGAAAGAACCATCATCATTTGGAGACTTAGAGAATGCATAACTTGCTTTTATGGTCCCATCTAGTATGAGGTGGCTATAGTCACTAGAGTCCACTGAGCCTTCCATGTGGAGGTAGCTAAAAGAGGGGACTGGGAGCATTGTCCAGGCCAACCAGCAAACGGCAACAAAGAAGGAGCGGAGCATGAAGGAGCGTGATCAATTGGGAAGAGATGCTAAATATCTATGAGTCCTGGTCTCTTGAAAATATGGAGTAAAAATTCAGCAAACATGTCATTCCTTTTAAAACAATTCAATCTGTTTGTATCAACTGAGGTATTACCTCCCACTCCCATGATTTTGCTCAGACCTGCCAAGAGCTGGGAGTAGACATATATATATTTAATGCAGGAAACCGGACTTAAGAGACAAGACTGTGTTTTACATATCTGTATCCCCTAAGCACCATGCCCATGTGGTTAATTGATGAACTTTTTGGTCAATACTTTGCTGTTAAAATTCAACACCATATCTGACTTCAAAGGCAATAGTTACTGTGAAAAATTATTTCGCCAAATCAAGATAATCGAGCATTCAAGGCCTAGAATTGGGATGTAGAGGAAATAGGTTATAATTTTACACAATTTTCTCTTTTCTAAAAAGGATCCCAGTGGCAAAGAAGAAATTCAACCTCTCTATTTAGTTGGATTGAAACCCAACCACTAATTAAGGTGATTTTCTTTATTCTTACCTCCATTTACTCAGTGATTACTAGGACTAAGGAGTTGTGATTTAGGAATGAACATAGGCCACTAAGCAGACGCAAAGCTGCAAAGTTAAAGAACATGTTGAAAGTACAAAAATAAACTTCTCTGGAAAAGTCAAAGGTGGAGGAGGTGAGTGGGCAATATTATGTGGAGAGCATGCTGTGAAGCTCAGTATATAACTAACATAAAAATAATTAAAACAGCCATAACCGGTTTGGCTCAGTGGATAGAGCATCAGCCTGTGGACTGAAGGGTCCAGGGTTCAATTCCAGTCAAGGGCATGTACCTTAGTTGCGGGCACATCCCCAGTGGGAGGCGTGCAGGAGGCAGCTGATCGATGTTTCTGACTGTCTATCTCTCTCCCTTCCTCTCTGTAAAAAAATCAATAAAATATATTTTTTAAAAATAATAATTAAAACATTTTAAAAATTATTTTACCTTGGGCCTTAATAAAGATCAGAAATATCAGGAAATCACATTTGGATGAAATAGACTCTAAATAAGGGAGTCACAAAAATTTCTCCCAGAAAAACTTGGGGTGCTATACAAGTTTGTTAGAGCTGCAATAACTATCAGATTGGGTGACTTAAATTTACTTTCTTACAGTTCTGGAGGTTATTCGTTCAAGGTTAAGGTTAGTTTTTCGTGAGGCCTCTCTCCTTGACTTGCAGGTGGCTACCTTCTCACTGTGTCTTCACATGGCCATTTTTTTGTGTACATGGGCAACCCTGATATCTCTACATTTTCTTCTAAATATACTAGTCCCTATAAATTATGCCCTTCTCAGGGCAGCCTGTATCTGGAAACTATGAAGGAGGTATAAACGGTCCATGCCTATGACCTCATTTGACTTAATTGCCCCTTAAAAGGTCCTATTTCCAAATAAGGCACATTGGGATCAAGGCTCCAACATTTGAATCTGGGGGGACACAATTCAGTCCAAAACAGGGACATTTGTAAAAGGAAGTAAGAAAGAGCCATTTTAGGGTCTCATTTGAGGACATTGCTAGAAACAATTTGCATGTCTTTACCAGAGCACCTTGCTTGAAGATATTTTGCATAAAATACATTTTATAGCTGTACAGAGTTGTCTCTATGAAAACAGTTAAGTAAAGTATGGGAATTATTTAAGCCTCTCCTTTTTTCCCTAACCCCTTCCTCAGGATAGATTAGCCATCTTTCAGATGGCACTGCATCCATCTAACAATAACTGACTCAGCAAAATCTTGTCTAAACCATGGAATAACCAACTTTTGACCCTCTATAGTCTCCAAACACCTCAAGTCATGTCAAATCATATATCCAAAATAAATCAGTATACTTGCTACAGCAAACAATTTCCAAACGCATTACCTCTCACCTCTTTCTAAGTAGAATGCCATCTCTAAAGACCAACTCATGGAAAATCTTAAGCCAATCTAAACCATGGAATAACCAACTTTTGACCCTCTGTAGTCTCCAAACTCCTCAAGTCATGTCAAATCATATATCCAAAGTAAAATCAGTCTACTTGCTACAGCAAACAATTTCCAAACACATTACCTCTCACCTCTTTCCAAGTAGAATGCCATCTCTAAAGAGCAATTCATGGAAAAATCTCAAGCCACCATTGTCTCCAGTCAACTGTAATTCAAAATACCACAGGAGCGTCCTGTTTAGGGTAGAGGATTGAGTGCATGGAGTTATCTCCCCACAATCTCATAAAGAGTCCCATTAAAATCCCAAGGACTGTAATAAAGAAGTTGGAAAGTGAAGAAATCGATATTAGCACTGGAAATAGGGGACAGAAGGAGCACTAGCAGATGTGAAATTTTAGCGCAGCTCTGAAGCAGAGAAAACATGGAATCATACTGATAGATAACACTGGCTGCAAGAAGATGCACTGAGAGAGGAACCTCACCCTATCTACCTTCTCTCTGCCCCATGTCTTTAAGTGAAGCCCGTTAGTTGCCATGCCCCACAGAACTTGTAGCCAGCCAGAGCTAAAGTAAATTGCAAGCTCCTGGGATAAAAGTCCTCACCCAATGCTGAGCTAAATGAGGACACACTCTCTTGAACTATGAGCACACCAAGGAGGCCGGATATATTGGCTTTGCTCTGCACAAAGGTGCCCCATTCAAGGGAGTGAATGGAGGTTACATGCAATCCATGCTCATCCAGCCAAGCTCTTCAGTGGAGGACTGCACCTACCTAGAGGAAAGGCACTTTTGGTATTCTGCATACAGATGCCGCAAGAGCAATAACAGTACCAAGGAAAACGACAGCGTCCTAAAGCATAGAGAGGTAATAAAACAATAAATGCCACCATGATCATCTCCGTGATAGACATAGCGATGCATCCCCTATGGTCCCCCTTCAAGGAAGACTCGCTGCTCAGATGCAGAGAGTACAATCAACACAAAGCCTCCAGCTTCCAGCCCCATCATGTTAATCTCAGCTACAGAAAGCAGCCTCACCCTAGGTCATGCCCTTCTCAGGACGGCCTGTATCTGGTGACTGAGAGGGAGGCATAAAGGCCCAGCCACTGCAGCCCAACACAGAGCACATGCCATGGCTGGTGCTACGGAGCCCCGAGATCCACAGTTGTGGACCACCTGCAGGGTCACTCCACAAAGGAAGTGAAGTCCTGAATAGCCCAACAATTAAATTAAATTAAATTAAATATTAAATCTATTTTTCAAGCAGTGAGAGCAGTAGTAAAATGCCCATCCAAAGATACCCACAAGTGATGCACTCAATACATAATTGGTATTATCATTAAAGGTCAAAAATCAGTCATCAGTGAGGAACAGAACAATTATGTGGAACTAAATCCCCACCGGCCAATAAGCACCCGGAGAAGGTGGCTGGCATGCCATCGGGGAGTCATGTGGCCCCAGCAAATGAGAATTAGACTCTAATTATCCCATTGGCAGGTTTCAGACAATTTTAAAATATATTCTCTGTAACTGTCACAGTGTCAAAACAATTATTTGCCTGCTTGAGTAGGTGTCAGACATTGTAAAGTATATATGCCCTTGTGAAATTAAACGAGAAACT
Organism: Myotis davidii; assembly: GCF_000327345.1. Lineage (NCBI taxonomy): Eukaryota > Metazoa > Chordata > Mammalia > Chiroptera > Vespertilionidae > Myotis > Myotis davidii. Next base: position 2,798,326 of record NW_006287904.1, on the reverse strand, counting down.
TTCAGAAATTGGAGGTATAAGCTGGGGTCCTAATTATACCACCACAGTTACCTAAAGTCTGTTGGTGAAGAGGGAAGAATGCTGATTTTTCCTTTCTCTCTGTTTCCCCCTGAGGCACTGAATTTTGAGCACACACGGGCAAGGGTAGAATGTGCTACCTGAACTTCAGGAAGGGATTCCAAGCCATTTTGCCTACTACCCTTGCCTTTGGGCCATCATTGCTCCTTAAACATGTCTTCCTTTTCTCTGCACAGACAGTGGACTTCACCTGTATCGTCTCCTTTGATTTTCCACAGCAGCCTGTAAGTTCAGCCAGATGGCATCTTTATCCCATTTTACAGATGCACCAACTGACTAATGAATGGTGCTCCCAGCGTCCTGAGTCCAAGAAGCCCACTCTTCCTGGTTTGGTAACTAAACCTCTGCTAGAATCGAACTGCCTCAATGTTCAGCCTCTTGGCTCAAGGTGGGGACCATTCCACAGAGTAGCTTACACTCCAAAGCCCCCGGTGGAACAGACCCAGGCTGAGTTTCCTGAGACCACATCCTTGCTCATCTTGTCCCTTTTCTCTCCTGCCCTCCGCCTCTCTCCTGGTTTCTCCTAAGAGCACTCCCAACCTAAACCCCAGGTACCCCTATCCCTGCCTTAGGCTCTTCTTAGATCTAAGACAAGGCTCCATAAATCAAGGGATTTTCCTCTTTATGTCTATTTCCAGAGGATTGTCTGTCTCTGGGATACAAAGCAAAGTGACCCTGGGTGGCAGCATCAGTAGCAGTAGGACTGGAAGCAGCCACGAGTTTCTAAATGCAGGAGGAGCCAGTCAACCTCACTTATTGATGGGCCAGTCCTGACCTGTGCCAACCAAGTGCATATTGTACCCAATTTACCACAATACATGGGGGCAGAGGGCTGGTTGAGGACCCGGTGGAGGGGGGACAGGAGGCGGGGTGCCATTGGAAGAGTTTCCATTCAGTACATTTGTAGGTTAGCTTCACTGTTCACCTTCTGAGCAGAAGGGCAAAGAGACTGCCCACTGGTTATATCGGCTTTTGCAGAAATATTGCTTCCTGGCTCCACTGTCTCATCTCCACTGGCCTCTGCCTCCCTCTCCCCGCTGCGCTCAGACTGGCTTCCCACCATCACTGCGGGGTGATGAGGGCACCTGGCTTTGGCAGCGGCTCTTCGAAGCTAGAGGTCAGGTGTGTTTCGTGGATTTAATTAAGCTGGAAATGAAATCCAGCCCTGGAGTGGCTCATCGTCTTTATGATCACATTTCTTACCGCCTGTCGGGCCACGGTGGCTCGGGGTCTTGAATCAGGAAGAAGCGGGATGCTTCCTGCGCAGGGTTCAGTTCATCCATTTCACACGCATTTCAGGTAGCTTCCTCCCTTTCAGCAGAATGGAGAACAGGGCAGCATGCTTAGGGGCCACTCTAGGGGAAAGAATTACCATAAAATGAACAAAGGAAAATGTATTTTGAAATAACACACACACACATATATTTTCTCGGTATAATATGTGCCCACCGTGAAAATGTATAAGATATGAAAACAAAAAGAATTTAAAAATGTGTCATCTTACCAGCTAGAGATAACCACTGCTAACAGTGTGGTCTCCTCTCTGTCAGATGGAGGTGTGTGTCCAGAGCTCCAAGTATGGGTAGTGAGAGACAGAAAGAAAGAATCCTGACCTTATAGGGGTTGTGATTCATTATATAATCCATTTTTTTACTGATGTAAATATTCACTAACATGAATTCATATAGGACACCAATTAACTATGACCGATGAGATTTTATCCCCCCTTTTAAAGCAATCTGGGACCAGGAAAAAAGGGGGGACTTAATTTCCATACTCAGTAATACTACAGAGCAGTCATGTTTTCCGGGCCTGATAACATATTCTATAGTCTCCCAGATGAATGAGTGAGATGAGGGGATTTATGCACTGCTGTGCACTGAGAAGGGGGCTTACCAGTCTCCTGAAGTAATATCATTTGACATTCGGAGCTATTAGCCTGTCACTGCAGAGGGCGTTCATTCTTTAGTCTGACTTGTGTTGGGCGGGTGGCAGTCCCCTTCATGTCCCTTAGTGTCATGAGGTCTGGCAGCTACAGGGCACTGACCTTTCTCACTCGGGAGATGTGATTGCTTTCACACTGATCGCACAGGAACACTTAGCAAATCTCCCACTGTGAGCTCCATCCCATACCAGCAACGCTGGCTTTTTATGTCTGTCATGTGGCGTTTGCCAGCTGAAAACTCACGGGGATGGGAAAGCTGTGCTGAATTAATATCTTCCAAGACAGTCACTTAGTCAGTTTGCATGCAACTAATAAGTACCACTTTGGCCAAAGGCAAAAGCCACAAAATCATAAACTGTTGGAGATAGAAGGAAACTTGAAGAACTTCTTGTCCAGCCCTTTCGTTTTGCAAGTAAAGGAAACTGAAGACCAAAGAGGGGGAGGGATTTAGTCTTCAAGGTCACAGAGCTAGGCCAAAGTAGCGGTTTTCAACCTGTATGCTAGCAGCATCTGATCTTAAGCGGAATCCCACATGTATAACTACAATATATATGAAACAGCTAAGAGACAACCATGAGTGGAGCAGGGCTGGTATCCAAAGCTTCCTCCCTCCTGTCCATCTCAGCTCTGAGATAGCTCAGGGAAGCCCTGAGTCTCCACGGAGCACAAATCAAAACCACTTCCTATGGCTTGCTGGCTCTAGTAATATTTCTCCAAATATTCTTTATATAATCAAATAATCTAGATTAGACTGCTAAATAATTTAAGTTAGGAGAGTGAGATCTCACAGGCTTCTCATTTGCAAAAGGAAGACATTAATGATCTCTGTGCCAGCAGGCAAAATGTCCATTATAAGTTGAAGAGGCAATGAAAATGAGTAGACCTTGTGGTCTTCTCTCCCAGCATTGATTCTAGCCCTGGTACACTGTAGAGTGCTATGTGGTTTAGGTGGGACTAACCCCACTCCCAGTTCCAATTAGCTACAGGCTGATTTAGCAAACGCCTTTAGTAGACTCAGATCCACCGAGAAAGAACAAATATTGACCTTGGCATTAGCAAATCAAGCAAGACTTACTAAATAAAGGACACAAAAGAAAGTCAGGGTGCTAAAAAGTATATTCAGCAGAGAGGATGACAACGTTCTCCAAAGGAGCTGTAAGTTTTCAGGTTATAAAAATTCTAAACAGCCAAAACCGGTTTGGCTCAGTGGATGGAGCGTCGGCCTGCGGACTGAAGGGTCCCAGGTTCGATTCCGGTCGGGGGCATGTACCTGGGTTGCGGACATATCCCCGGAAGGGGATGTGCAGGAGGCAGCTGATCGATGTTTCTAACTTTCTATCTCTCTCTCCCTTCCTCTCTGTAAAAATCAATAAAGTATATTTAAAAAAAAAATTCTAAACAATAGAACAACGTTCTCCAAAGGAGCTGTAAGTTTTCAGGCTATAAAAATTCTAAACAATAGGCCCACAGTTACAGATGATAAATTTGAAAAAGTAAGGTCACATCAGACTGCTATATACTCAACTGCCTTCCTCCATAAATAATGCTGAGAAGTGCTTTGCAGGTAAGCTGGTCTGAATAACTCTTGAGACTCCCTCATTTGGGTCAGCTGCAAACCAGCACTTTTCAGATTATATAATATATAACTAAAGAGTATGGCCCAGTGCAATACACTTGATCACAAATCTAATCCTAATTATTATCCTCAGCCTTCTTGGGCGAACATAATGTGGCCTAGTGAATCTGTGAACTAAGGACTACCAAACTAAAATGGGATTCAATTACCCAACCTAGGAGTTAGGCCAAGATGCCATTAAACCAACTATGAAGTCTTTCTTATAGTGTAACTAGAGGCCCAGTGCACAAAAATTTGTGCACTCGGAGGGGAGAAGAGGGCCCCTCAGCCAGGCCTGTCCCCTCTCACAGTCTGGGACCCCTCAGGGGATGACCACCTGCTGGCTTAGGCCCACTCCCCAGGGAATTGGGCCTAAGATGGCAATCACACATCCCTCTGGCAGCCCAGCAGCCCTCGGGGGATGTCCACTTGCCAGTGGGGCGCAGGCCTAAACTGCAGTGGGACCTCCTTAG
>NW_006287904.1:2782445-2794119 GCF_000327345.1 Myotis davidii | reverse complement strand
TGTTTCTTTTTATTCTGGGATTTATTTACCTTCTATAGCTGTCACTGGAGCTGAGAGCCAGCTCCAGCTCTGAGGCCTGGCTCCAGCTCTGAGGCTGTGGCTAATTGAAACATTGTTGTCATCCCTGCCACTCTAAGCTCTGAGGCTAAAGCTGGCTGAAAGCAGGTTTCTGGAGCTTGTTTAGCTTCTATAATTGCAACGTTGTTTCTTAGACTGCAGCTCAGAGGCCGGCAGCGGCAGGCAGGGAACCTTGGCTTCCTCCATCACTGGAGCAAGCAAGCCTCCTGTTCGCTTCAGCTGCCTGGCTGCCGGCCGCCATCTTGGTTGGTAATTAATTTGCATATCTCGCTGATTAGCCAATGGGAAGGGTAGCGAAGTTACGGTTAATTACCATGTTTCTCTATTATTAGATAGGATTGTAACTCATGGCCACAGTGAATGATTCAAAGACGGACATGTGCCATAATTGGTCCAATCAGAGGAATGTTCAGGATTTTTGCTTGACACTTTAGGTAGAGATAGTCTTTCCCAAGGATTTTAACAAGTAAGCAGGTAGTTGTCTTTCATACTGGCTGCTTTTCTAGAGCTGCAAGGGGATCCCGCCTTAGGATAAAGCTGATACCAAGGAAGGGAGAACAGAGCATAGAAAGAAACTAGCTCCTTCTTGGCATCATGGAGCAGCTTGATCAATCCTTACCTGAAATCAGAACTTCTGAAATTTCTGTCCTACAAGCCAATGCATTCCCTTTGTTTAAGCTATTTTGACTTGGGTTCTTTGATATTTGCAATGGAGAGCATACTTATTGATATGCAAACATATGATGGTTTCCCAAGTTCATGAAAACCTGAGACATAAATGCTTCCAACTTTATTAGGAAAATTCACTTTCAGAAAATTCACTGCAGTAGTAAGCCAGTAAATCCAGTCCCCAGTCAATAGTTTAGGTCAGTGGCCAGAAAACTCATTAGTCAACAGAGCCAAATATCAACAGTACTTCTTCCAAATAAACTCGTCCAGGCCAAAAAACCGACTTGTGCGCATGGGCCACGAAGTTTCAGTTGCACTGTACGTGCACCCGCACATGGTATTTTGTGGAAGAGCCACACTCAAGGGTGCTCTCACATGGGAGGAGCTCTGCTCAGCCAAAAGCCAGACTGATGGCTGCCAGTACATGTGGCTCGCGAGCCGCAGTTTGCCGACCACGGGTTTAGGTCAACAAATATGTGTGGAGACCAGCTCACGCTATAGCCAACGTTATGCAGCAGGTTAAACAGAATCCCTACTCTCCCCTACTTCACAAAACAAGAATATCACTCAAAAAATATATACTGAGCTCACAAAAGTGGTACTGTATTAGCTTCCCAGAGCTACCATAAAAAAATTACCATAAACTGAATGACTTAAAACAACAGAAGTTTATTCTCACACTTCAGGAAGCCAGAAGTCTGAAATCAAGGCATCAGCAGGGATACATTCCAACTGAAGGCTCCCTGGGGAATCTTGTCTGGCCTCTTCCAGCTTCTGGTGGCTCCTGGAGTTCCTTGGCCTGTGGCAGCATAACTCCAATCTCTGTCTCTGTCTTCACATGTATCTCTGTATGTCAAAACTCCTGCTCCTCTCTCTTATAATAATACTTATTTAGTCACACTAACTCCAGATGATCTCAACTGGAGATCCTTGATTTTATTTCATTCCATCTTCAAAAAGCCCGGTATTTCCAAATAAAGTCACATACACAAGTACCAGGGGTTAGAACTTGGATAGGGCTTTCTTCAGGTTAGGATTCCTGGAGTTCCTTGGCCTGTGGCAGCATAACTCTGATCTCTGTCTCTGTCTTCACATGGCCTTTACCATGTATCTCTGTATGTCAAAACCCCTTCTCCTCTATCTTATAATAATACTTATTTTGGATAAAGCTTTCTGGACACTCTTCAAGGTACCAACTTCGTGAACACATACTCCTGATTTTTTTTTAAAACCCCGTCTGAAGAAATCACCACCTTAACCCCTCAAAAGCAGTACAACTAAAACTGAAGCCATTCTTATTCCTCCCAAATGTGTTTCTTTTCCTGAATCTCTTACTAGTAATGTCCCACATGTAACCAGTTGCTATGCTCTGTTTTACATCTGAAATTTCTCTTGTATCCGTTTCCTTCTCTATTCACAACCACTCTTTCAAGTGTTGGCATTTCTCACATACTAGGCTCATCGTTGGCCTCCCTGATCTTGGTTCCACCATCCTCTCCCTCTAATCCATCCTCCCCACCACTCAATGATTGACTTTCCTGAAATAACAATCTGTTCAAAACCCACTGATGACTTTCCCCATTTATCTCATCTTTTCTTTACAAAGATGGTTTTCCTGATTTTCTCAATGAAGTGCAGGCACGTGAAATGGCCTGCAGAGTCCACAGCCAGGATGAGAGCTGAGCTAGGAACCTGGGTCTCCTCTCCCTAAACACAGCTCCCTTCCACTTCCCCACATCCAGGTACATTTTGCAGCAACCTAACATTATCTCAACTCTTCAGTAATCCAACAACCCAAGGGAAGAAAAAGATAATTCATGCAGATTTTACAAGTTATACTGTTCACTTAAAGAACTAGCTTAAAGAAATACTCAGTGTTTTACGAAAGTTGGCCTTTGTCACACAGGCTTCCCTTTATGTCATATGTAATTCTGTTCTTTCCTTCCCCCTTCCCCAACTGTGGCACCATAGAGGTTGCTAAGCAATTGTCCCTGACAAGGTCTCAGCGCCTGTCAATAAAATGGAATATTCTCCCATTCTCTGTTCCCTTTTAGTACTGAGGAAGGTGTCAATCAAAGCACATCGGTAAATGCTGGCTTTTTAGAGAAGGCAGAAGGCCCTGACAGGCAGGGAATAAAAGATGACTATTTTTAAACTAACAAGTCCCTTTTTAAAGTAAGGCAAGTTGAGTAAAAGAGAGACAAGTTTCACTACTCACTTCTCCAGGGATGAAAGGTCTCCTTCAGGTCAAGCCACCCTCTTGATTTGAGAAGGATGTCTTGTTTGTCCAAAGAGCAATTTTCAATGATGTGCTACTGCTCTTTGAAAAACAAAGACAAAAACAGCTCAATAAATAGGTATCTGAAAATAACGTTTTTTCCCCAAAGGCTCAAGGATTTAGAAGATTTTCAAAAGCTTGGCCATCATAATTAACTAAATAAGACCTTCAGAGAATGGAGAATTGATTTTCAGGGTGTGTGCAATTAAATGATATCAAATTTAACAACCTATATTTATTTATATTCAATAAATACAATCCAGGTCATTGTGTATATACCTCCACAATGGCTGCCATCTTTGTGCAAAGCATTGTGCTCTACAAAGACGATTGCACAGAGACTAAGATAAAAGGGGCATTTGCTCCCCTGCAATATGTACTAATTTGACACAGGGTTAATATCTGCAAACATACCAGCAATGCATGCAGCATCACTCAAGCCATATTTAAGGGTGAAATAACCAAACAAACTACTATTTATTCACTACGTCCCCAAAAGGGTACCTTCAAATTGTCTTACCCAAAACTGAACTAGTTATCAGAACATAGGGCTCTGTCACTTTAGAAGGTAGCAAGCAGCTCTTGAGCCCACACCTGAATCATTGTACTGAATAGACTCATTAACCTTTGCTCAAACAGACACATATGTTCCTAGCAGGTGGCAGCATTCTTCAATTCCCGGTGATATCCGAGATAATTCCGGCACAAATACAGAAATGTCAGTGTTGCTAAACTTTTTTAATTACATAGCCATGTTTTCTTCATGTGACCTAGAAAATGGCACACTGCAAACCTCTAGTCCGAAGAGCCTGCACTGGAAGCAAACGTGTGTGAGGAAGAAGGTACAGTGGGCTCAATACAGAAGCCCATGAGGGTCCAGAGGGAAGATAACTTGGACTTGGTGACTCCCTGAGAATGAAAGTGGCAGGAAAGAGCCAACCCCAGTACAAGTGACCTCTCCACCACTGCACCGAGGGACCCTCAGATTTCCCACACCTATGCCGAGCTGGAAAGTGGGACACTAGCCACTGGGGTCTAAGAAGCACAGGGCATGCTTTTAGAAGCTTTCCCTTAAAGAATAGGTAAGACACCTGCTGGCTTACATATTTTTCTGTGAGAAACAATGCATTCTCAGTACTGTTTATGTTTAGTTTGGTTTTTAATCCTCCTGGAATTATGCTCCTCAAAGGTGCTTACTCCCTCAACCCCTACTTCCCTTCCACCCACTCTCCAGCCTCCAGACACAGACAGTATTTCAAATAATATCCATAATCTTAGGACCCAGCTTCAGAGGGCACCTTCATACAGGTACAGAAACTGGGACCACTGAGACTGCTTACTTACATTTCTAGTCCCAGCCCATCATTCATATGTCAGAGAATTGTTTTCATACTTGTTCCCGCTCCTGAAATGTGATCAGTGTGGTACAGTAGAAGGAATGTGAGCTTTGAGGTCATCAATCTAAATCTGGGCTCTACCACTTCCCTCTGAACTCCAGACGTCTCCTCTTTAAAGTAGGGCTAATAATGCCCACACGCTAGAGTTGTGAAAGGGACTAACTAAAATGCCTCCCCCAGTATTTTCCCCGCGATAGGTGTTTAATAAATGCTAGTCTACTGCCTTCCATTTCAGTATGAAGCATATGACTTATTCATCATTGTATCACTAACAGCACAAAACTTAACATATTGTAAAATGCTCTTCAGTTTTTTAAAAAATCATTTTCATATTCATTGCCATCACGACTCAACTCATCCCCCAACCACTTCTGCCTTCAACATGACAGACAATAACCCAGAAGATGTATTAGAGTGTTGCTAAGCATCTAAGTGACTGTGAAAGATAATAATAAAAGAAATACATCGATAACCTTGTCCTTGACATTCAAAGATGGTGGTAGGAATGATATAATGTCATGTGAATGAAAATATCAACCCTCATGAAATGCTTATAGCTTCCAGGTTACCAAAAATAAAGACTGCTCTCTATGCAATGACTTAGCCATTCTCCAGCTCTATGTCATGACTTGTGGTTGTAAAAAGGCCAGTTTCTCGCCCACAGTTATTCCCCAGCACTCTACAGCTGTCTGTGTATAAATGGGCAGGAACACCAAATAGTGTGAAACTGTATGGGATCAACCATGCACAAATGTCACACCATGTACTAGGGGCCCTCAAACTACGGCCCACGGGCCACATGCAGCCCACCGAAAACATTTATCTGGCCCGCTGGGTGTTTTTGCCACCGCTGTGTGCATAGAAATTTGTTCATAGTTTTTTTAAAACTATAGTCCAGCCCTCCAACGGTCTGAGGGACAGTGAACTGGCCCCCTGTTTAAAAAGTTTGAGGACCCCTGATTAGACTGTCTAAGCCCCTGCCTCATTGTCCCTAATGTGACTGCCCAACTTGAGCAAAGTAGCTGTTCTTAAAGAGATTAGGGACATTTCCCTAGTTGTCTGACAGAGATGCCCAGACTTAGATGTGAGAGAAAGAAACCAGAATTATAAACTAAACTAGAGACCTGGTGCATGAAATTCATGCACAGGTGGGGTCCCTAGCCCTGGCCAGTGATCAGGGATGATCAGGTTCCCGCGTGCCGCCACTGCGTGGTTCCCTACCTCCCTGCCTCCCCACCTCCTCCTTTCCTCGCTGCCTGTGTCCACTGCCACCACCACCCCCCAGTTCCCCAGCCCAGCCCAGGGCCTGGTCCCAATTGGGTGATCGGGATCTGCCAGCCAGGGGGAGAAACAGGGGAGGGACCCAGGAGGTTGGCTGCCTACCCCGAGGAGGGAGCCAGCCCTAGGCCCCCCTGGGAAAGGGGCCATGTCCACCTCCACCCACCCTTGGCTCCCTGTCCCAGCCAGGGGCCTGGCCCTGATTGGGCAATTGGAGCCTGCCGGCTGTGGGGAAGGACCAGGAGGTTGGCCGACAGGTCCCATCGGCAATTGGGGCCTGCGGGCTGTGGCAGCTCCTGCGTTGAGTGTCTGCCTCCTGATGGTCAGTGTGCATCATAACGACCAGTCGTTCCAGTCATTCCAGTGTAACGGTTGCTTAGGCTTTTATATATGTAGATAGCTCTGGCCAGTGTTCTCAGTGGTTAGAGCATCAGCCCATGCACAGAAGGTTCTGAGTTTGATTGCCTGTTAGGGACATGTACCTGGGTTGCAGATTCCATCCTTGGCCCCAGTCAGGGTACATGCAGCGGGCAGCCAATTGATGTGTGTCTCTCACATTGATGCCTCTCTCTCCCTTTCCCTTCCCTTCCTATCTTCCTTTCTACTCTCAAAAAAAAAAATCAATGGAAAAATATCCTCCAGTGAGGATTAACAAAAACAAACAAAACCAAAAACTAAATAAAGGTGATAAATAAATGAGGTTTGCCATAGCGTCTCCCCATGTTTACAGTTGCTCATAAATGTGTGGGTGAAACAGTATATATTAAAAATTGCAGGTGCCTCACTCTGCCCTGACCTGTGCTTCTGGAAGAATAGTGCGCCCACCGTATTTTAAAACTGGAGCAGAATTTCAGTATAAGTACTTCTCCTAAAAATCTTACAACAGCAAAAATGCACAAATTCCATTCTCAGTGAAACCAGGATATGTATGACCTGTGGACTCCAGAATTCATGGAAGGGTTCCTCAAAGCAGCTGAGATCAGGCTGTGGCTGCATACGAAGTAACAAGAAGAAGCCGGTGGTGAAAAGGCCCAGCAGTGGTGCCAGTAAATATAGGCTTCTTGCACTGGCCAGTGTTAGAGCATCAGCCTAACCACCAAAGGGTCTCACGTTCAATTCCTGGTCAAGGGCACATATCTGAGTTGCAGGTTCAATCCCCAGCCCTGGTTAAGGTGTGTGTGGGAGGCAACCAACTGATGTGTGTCTCTCACACTGATCTCTCTCTCTCTCTCTCTCTCTCTCTCTCTCTCTCTCTTTCTCTCTCGTTTGTCACAAAGAGTATAGGAGCTGTGTTCAACAAGGCAAAAGGAAAAAGCCCTCCAGGATTATATTCAACTTGGAAAGGCAGAGGAAAAGAGGCTATATTCTAAATGAATGAATGAATGAATGAATGAATGAATGAATAAAGCAGAGATGAGCTATACTCTCAGAAAAGTCTCTCTCTGTGGCAGAAAAGACAAAGAAAGCCCTTGGATCATGAAGCCTGAAAGATACACCTAGGCATCCTGTGCCCCCACCTACCATCACCAAGGAACACCCCTTAAGGAGGTCATCCAGGAAAATAAAATTGATTGAAATGTAAAAGCTAAAAACACATAGGTAAAATAGTGATACAAACTTGTTATAAGCAAATCAGGAAAGGATAGCAAAACTTATCCCTATCCTATATAATAAAAGGGTAATATGCAAATTGACCCTAACCACAGAACGACCGGCTGCTATGACGCGCACTGACCACCACGGGGCAGACGCTCAACGCAGGAGCTTCTCTCTGGTAGTCAGTGCTCTTCCACAGGGGAGCACTGCTCAGCCAGAAGTCAGCTCATGGCTGGCCAGCACAGCAGCAGTGGCAGGAGCCTCTCCCACCTCTGTGGCAGTGCTAAGAATGTCCAACTAACGGCTTAGGCCAGGGGAAGCAAGCCTAAGCCATTAGTCAGACACCCCCTGAGGGCTCCCGGACTGTGAGAGGGCACAGGCCTGGCTGAGGACATGCCCCCCCCCAAGTGCACAAATTTTTGTGCACCAGGCCTCTAGTATTTAAGTGTAGGTTTTCTTTACAGCATGCCTTCTTAAACTAATATTTGTTCTAAAACTAAGAGCAGTTTTCCACCAACTCACTGAAGTAAACTGTATTTGGGACTGTTAAATAGACATTCACACATTTGCATCATTTTCTCAAAGGTAATTATTTTTTCCAAAAATTATATAATGTTGGGATTGGGTACTTTAACCTGATTCATCGCCACTGAAAAGTTTTCATTTTTAAGTGTCACTAACACTCTTGTCGATATTTTTAAACTCCATATTCTAACAAAACATTCTCTGCAAAGAAAATCTTTTACAAAATTGTACAGAACATGATGGTGGAACTATGGTAATCACTGGATTTGGAATCAAAAAGTATGGGCTTGAATTTCAAAGTTCCATGAAGCTTAGTGGTCTTTATCCCTCCTCCCTCCAGCCAAACCTAACTCTCTCACACACACTGTTGTCTTCAAGACCTGGAGAACAAGAGGTCTACTGTCTGTTGGTTTAACTTAATGTAAGATTTAATTGTCACTACTGACATTTTGAGTCTGATATTCTTTTTTTAGGGGGAGAGGGCCTGTGTATTATAAAATGTTTGGCTGCACCCTTGACTTCTACTCACTAGTAGTCCTCTCCAGTTTTGACAATCAAAGGTGTCTCCAAATTTTGTCAAATGTTACCTGGGAGGCAACGTATCAACTGGTATAGAACCACTGCCTTAAGAGTAGAAAAACCCTCTGTGGGTAGTGGGACAGTTCTGAGCATCTCATGTAAAGTCTAAAACTACATAATAAAAGCCTAATATGCTAAGTGTCCAGTCGTCAGGTGGGCCATTCAACCAATCAAAGCGTAATATGCTAATGATATGCTAAGGCCGCTCAATGGCTTATTCTGACGTGCACTGACCACCGGGGGGCGGGGAGATAGTCAACCGGTTGACCAGTCTCAATGATGTGCACTGACCACCAGGGGGCAGACGCTCCAACCAGTAAGTTAGCTTGCTGCTGGGGTCCAGCCAATCAGGACTGAGCAAGATGGGCCAGACACACCCTGGAGCCCTCCTGCGGTCCCACCCCAGCTGGCCAACCACCCGCATCCCTCCCTGGCCCCAATCGTGCACTAGTGGGGTCCCTCGGCCTGGCCTGTGCCCTCTTGCAATCCAGGACCCCTCCGAGGATGTCGGAGAGCTGGTTTTGGCCCAATCCCACAGGCCAGGCCAACAGACCCCACTGGTGCACAAATTCATGCACCGGGCCTCTAGTGGACAATAAAATTTCTCACAGCCCTTTAGAATGAAAGTATTACATGGAGATATATGTAGTATTTATTCATTCTACTGGCTTACTGAATGACAACCCATAGCTCACTGTGGATCCCCTTTCCTCATCCCTTTAATCATGAGAACATCTAACCCCTCTGTAGCCAGGTCCTCTGCCTCAAGAGAGGAGTTATAATATATGAAACGCAACCCTGCTCTAATGCTTAATGCTTTTAGCCAGTCTTCTTTTGTATCATCTGAGTAATCATTCCTATCCTGTCCTATAATTTTTGCATATAACATAAATATTTCCACAGCATTCCTGAGCCAGCATTTACAAACTGTTGTAATAACAATGAGATTCTAGCCTGGCTGGCATGACCCAGTGGTTGAGCATCTACCTATGAACTAGGAGGTCATGGTTCAATTCCGAGTCAGGGCACATGCCCAGGTTGTCGGCTCAATCACCAGTAGGGGGCATGCAGGAGGCAGGCGATCAATGATTCTGTCTCATCATTGTTTCTCTCTCTCTCTCTTCTTTTCCTCTCTGAAATCAATAAAAAAATATTTTTTTAAAGAGCAAGATTCTGATAGGGGGAAGATCTTTTCCCAGGCCCTCACTAAGATAGATGAAGAACTGGAGTCAGGGCCTATCTAGCTCTGTCACTTATAGGCTAAACAATCTTGGACATGTTAATTAATCCTCCTGAACCTCTGTTTCCTCTACTATAAAGTGCCTGCAGCAATGTCTGCTTCCAGGGGTAAGAAGTAAATGAGATATGGCATGCAAACACCTAGAAAGTACCTGTTCCTAATAATAGATCAATAAATGTAGCTACAACTACTCTTGTAGTTTATTCTTTTATATTTTAGCTGTTGTCCTGGTGCACAGATTCGTGTACATTGAAAGAAAATTAGAAGAAATATTTTAATATCGCTATTTGTGTCTTGCTAATGAAAATAGGATTCTACCAAGTCTCCTATCTACCTACTCCAGGACTTCTGTGAGGATCAAATGAGATGAGGCAGGTGGAAACGCTTCACAAGCATTTGGGTAAACTGTAAAATGTTTGCACCTGGCTATAAAGCAAGTCGGGTTCCTGGGCTGAAGAAACTCCAAGGAGGCTAGTCGCTAGGGAGAGGACGCTGGGCATTGCTACATGACATCAGCACCCGGCACCCAAAGCAACCGTTTCCAGGCTGGGCTGTGGGCCACATTCTGCACCATGGGGTCTTGGCAGTGTTGGCTGTGATTGGGTGGGGTGTCGCTCGGGGTGGTGGCGGGGCCTGTGTCCCACTTGGGGGAAGTCACGTGTTGGTTTGTCCGCGCCAGGTCCATGATGCCTACACAGTCATAGACACAGAGACACATAGACATAGACACAGACACAGACATAGATATAGATATAGATATAGATATAGATATAGATATAGATATAGATATAGATATAGATATAGATATAGATAGAAGATACCATCTGAAAAGTTAGTCAACAAATACAGCACTCCATGGAGCTCTGTTCGAACAACTGAGTTTCTTAAACTGGGTAATGAGCATTTTATTTTCATTATATAATTCATTTAGCTGTATATGTTGTTCACATTAAATCACTACAGAACAGTGATATATACAGCTTCACGGAGAGTCACGCTAAACTTCTGCTCATTTTGAAAAGCAGGATGACAAAATTTGAAATGAGAGGTGCCTGTGAAAACAGAGAATGGAGCAAATTCCTAAGATGGAGTTTAGAGACAATACAAACCACCTGAAGTAACTTGCTACCTTAGTTCACTCCTCTCACTCCATCCCCCACATTTTAAGTGAGCAAATCAAAGACCCAAACAAAATCACCTCCATCGAAAGATAAGCAATCATCAGAAATGAAACAGCATGGTCCATTACTTAATCTTCCAATAAAAATGGGAAGAGCTAAAAGAGCAAAAAGCAGGTATAATACAATTCAGAAAAATAATTACTCGAGGAAGCAAGGGGGAAAAAAACCTTTCAGACATACTTCTCTTTATTTTCAAATAAAGAAAACAAAAATTCCTTGAAAAAAAATTGAGGAGATAGATAAAAGAAAATCTAAGACAAGAGACAGAGATGGAGAGTTAGCTGCCAGCTGCCAGGGAAGAAAGAGATAATGGCTTAGCACTTGATGGAATGAAAAATTCATGATCCTGGGAGTGAGATGGTTTGAGTTTGAATCTCAGCACTACCACCTACTAGATCTGGAATACCTCTCTGAACCCGTTTCCTCATCTATAAAATCTACTTCACTGGGTCATTATAGAATTAAACAAGAAAATAACATAGCCTACTAATAGGCTCACAGTTCAAAATAAACGTCTTTCCTTTTAGCCCTGCTGGCGTGGCTCAGTGATTGAGCATCGACCTAGGAATCAGGAGGTCACGGTTCAATTCCCCAGTCAGGGCACATGCCTGGGTTGCAGGCTCGATCCCCGATAGGGGGAGTGCAGGAGGCAGCCAATTAGTGATTCTCTCTCATCACTGATGTTGCTATCTCTCTCTCCCTCTCCCTTCCTCTCTGAAATCAATTAAAAAATTTTTTTTAAAAAAATGTAGATCTTGGCAGGGATGAAAATTAAGTGCAGACCAAGTAACTGCCAACTGTGGTTAACTATGCATCAGTTCCTAAGCAGACAGACATGAAGAGGGGACTTCTG
>NW_006287904.1:2763517-2763736 GCF_000327345.1 Myotis davidii | reverse complement strand
CATGGTGTCTTGGCAGTGTTGGCTGTGATTGGGTGGGGTGTCGCTCGGGGTGGTGGCGGGGCCTGTGTCCCACTTGGGGGAAGTCACGTGTTGGTTTGTCCGCGCCAGGTCCATGATGCCTTTTATTTTTAAATGGCCAGTGCATGTCATGGCAGCTCCTGCGTGGTCAGTGTATGTCATAGATACTGGTCAGACGGATGGACACTTAGCTCTTTATAT
>NW_006287904.1:2757444-2763057 GCF_000327345.1 Myotis davidii | reverse complement strand
TGAAGAAAGAGATAATGGCTTAGCACTTGATGGAATGAAAAATTCATGATCCTGGGAGTGAGATGGTTTGAGTTTGAATCTCAGCACTACCACCTACTAGATCTGGAATACCTCTCTGAACCCGTTTCCTCATCTATAAAATCTACTTCACTGGGTCATTATAGAATTAAACAAGAAAATAACATAGCCTACTAATAGGCTCACAGTTCAAAATAAACGTCTTTCCTTTTAGCCCTGCTGGCGTGGCTCAGTGATTGAGCATCGACCTAGGAATCAGGAGGTCACGGTTCAATTCCCCAGTCAGGGCACATGCCTGGGTTGCAGGCTCGATCCCCGATAGGGGGAGTGCAGGAGGCAGCCAATTAGTGATTCTCTCTCATCACTGATGTTGCTATCTCTCTCTCCCTCTCCCTTCCTCTCTGAAATCAATTAAAAAGTATATATTTTTTAAAAAGTCTCTCCTTTTATACACTTGTCTATCCCTATATGTCCCTTCCTCTGTCTGTCCCTCTCCCTCCTTCTGTCAGACTCTCAATTTTTCTGTGACAGTGTGAAGCAGGTGAAGAGGAAGATTTAAAATCAACAAATTATTCAAAAGACTCCCTAAACCATTAATATCAATCTACTCTCCCAGTCAGAATTTTTCCACAGTTTATAACAGAATCTGTGTATACATATATACACAGCACAAAGTATATATAAAAAGTATCTATAATAATAAAAGTGTAATATGCTAACTAGACCAGACATTTTTCCAGACATCCTTCCGGGATGAAGCCAGGGCTGCAGCCAGGGAATCCAGGCAGCCACCCATGGCTGTGAGGGAGGGATCCAGGCAGCCACAGCTGCAAAGGCCTACTCTTGCACAGATTTTGTGCATTGGGCCTCTAGTACATGTATATATACCAATGTGAGCCAATATGTTTAATAGGGGAAATCTCCCTTACTCTAAAATTGTTGGGTAAACATGATCCATTCATATCAGCTTAATCAAAGATAAAGTAATAATAATGTGCTATACTAATAATGTAATGGGGTGAGGAAAGAAGGGGACAGAAGACATCCCAATACATTGCTCTGGAAAACAGACTGTTGACTTCATAGCTTGGGTCATTCCCTCTTTGTCATGCTCCAAACCAATGTTGTCCAATAGAACATTCTGTAATAAAGGAAATGTTCTAAATCTGTGCTCCCCATCATGATAAAACAGTCTCGTGCACTTACTGAGCACCAGAAATGCTCATAGTACTAGTATAACTGAAGAACTGGAGTTTTAATTTGATTTCATTTTGATTAATTTAGATTAAAGTGCAAATAGCCACCTGTTGCTAGTGCTACCACACTGTAAGCACAGATATGGACTAATTAAGTCATATAATCTAGTAAGTGGAAATAATTTCATTTGACTCATTTTATATAGTCTGCCATTCTAACAAGTCTCTTTTTTATTAATTGTGATTATGTCCCCTCTCCTGATGGTGACCAACTCATAACAGCGGGTGATCTCAGTTCCGTTACTTTCTCTGTTCCTGCTCATACTGACTACCATAGGGATAAATAGCCCTGAAATGGCCAAAGAAGGAAATGTTATCAGTGAAAAAGCCTATACTATTGACTAGGTATCTTGCCCAATAGATTTAAACATCTCTCCATGCTTTGCACTACATGACGAAAGATATTCTCGGGCTCATTCTCTCCACAGCCTCAACAAGGTGTTTCAACCTAAGGCTGTTCTTATAATGTTCAGCACAGGCTCATGACTCACCCCAAAGTACAAATCTTTGTGGACCATTATTATGCAATTCAAGTTTCACAGCTTTCTTGGGTCTGGAAGGAGTTACACATCCTTTATGCTACACATCCTGAACGTTGTTTTTTTTCTAAGCTATGATTTTAATAACCCTTGGACAGCTGTAAAGTGCGCCTGGAAAGTACTTGAACACAGACATCTGTGCTGCCATTTAAGCGCAGAGCTGTGACCCTGCACGGGCAGTCAAACTGGAAATAAGAACAATAACCTCTTGGGAAACTTGAGTACCTTACCAAGGTCTCATGCCTGACGGGAGCGCCTTATCTCTTATAGGAGGTCAACAGCACTGACTAACTTCCCTGACCTGAGCTAAGATGACCTTACACAGCTCTTGACTTCCAAGATGCTACAAAAATTCTTCTCAATGGTGGGATGTGCCCCCCTGGGCACAGGGACTACCTGGCCCTAGACTGCAAACAAAGCTTACCTGAACGGCTATTTTATCATGGGATTTAAAGCAAATGCTCCTCACCATCTTATTCTTTTTTTTTAAAGTGGTAGTGTTTTTTATAAAGATATTTGTATTTCTTAATATTTTTTTTATTGATTTCAGAGAGGAAAGGAGAGGGATAGAGATAGAAACATCAATGATGAGAGAGAATCATTGATTGGCTGCCTCCTGCACACCCCTCACTGGGGGGGATCAAGCCTGCAACCCCAGCATGTGCCTTTGACCAGAATCAAACCTGAGACCCTTTAGTTCGCAGGCTGACGCTCTATCCACTGAGCCAAACCAGGTAGGGTTCATCATCTTATTCTGTGTATTTACTATAATGCCCAGTAGTCACCTCATACAAAGTGAATGCTCATTAGATATCTGTCAATTACATAAAGAGAAATAAACCATAACTAGGATAACCAGAACTCCAACCAGGCCGTATTACCCTTGAATGATTTGAAAGAAAATGTTAAACATATTAAAATTATTGCCATCTTTAATGAAAATGATAAATCAGAATTATATCCTAAGAAATATTTCTTCTAGTTCTTTCTGTTGCCTAAAATAAAATGCAATGTCTGTCTCTTCCTATAAATTACATTTTTCCTTCAATTACTTATTTACATAAATCTTTCTCCAAATTCATCTTATATTAATTTTCTTTCCCTTCACTCTAATATCTAGCTGATAATTTTCTTTTTTTATTTTGATTTGTTAATTTTAGGAAGAGAGTAGAGGGAGGGGGGGGGAGAGAGAGAGAGAGAGAGAGAGAGAGAGAGAAGGGAGGGGGACACTGTTCCATTTATTTATACATTCAATGACTGAGTCTTATATGTGCCCTGACCAGGAATCAAACCCATAACCCTTGGTGAATCAGGACAGTGCTCTAACTAACTGTCTAGCTAATAATTTCCCTAATTCTATTTCATTGCTGAATGTCGTTAGACTAAATCAGCTCTATTCAAGGTTTTATGTGCCTGTAGTTGATACATAGGGCACTTCAGAAACTTAACATCAAATCTTGAAATGAGTGTGACATCTGACATTTATATTAGTGAAGGAGATTGGCCTCGGGTTTTCCACATTCAAAAAGTATAATGCAGGACTTCATAGGAATCCAATTTAGGTGACTAGTGTGTGTATTTTTATAGCACTTGTTTGAATAATTAAATTAATGAATCTAAAAAAGGAGTAAGATCTGTATGGAGTCAAGGATAAGTAGCACTGAAGTAGGAGAATCTTGTCATTGTTATCTAGCAAATGAGAATGTTCTAGTCACTTAGCATTGCATAAAGTCTGATCTATGGCCTGGAGAGTATATCCAGGTGGTCATCCAATTCCATTCCTTCTGAATCTACTCACTAACAAACCTTCGGGTTACAAAGTCCTATATCCATTATCTTAGTACCAAAAAAAAAATAAACTTGTCCTTGGGCTGATTAAAATGAAATCTTACTTTGTGAATCAATGGTCAACTCTAAACATGAGTCAGTTTCCTGAGCCTCATCAAGTGTAGGGCACTGACAAGTTTAGTTTCTGGGATTGCCCACTACTGTTCTCACACTCCAAACCCTAAGAAATCAGCCAGCCTCACTTTAATAATGTCTTTAACTCATTATCTTCATTCTCAACATTTTATGCCTGAAAACACCTTGACAAGTCCCATTCTTTTCACTACACTCTGTGAACATATTCTTTTCTCTCAATAGGCTAGAGAAAAAACAGAAGATGGAAATTTGCCAACTGCCAAAAAAAAAAAAATGTGAAGTTGAAGCTTCTCATTTCTTGACTTTGAGGACAACTATTCTGCCTCCTATATTTGGCTTTGAAGCAAACCATCTTCTGAATCAAATGTACTGACCCTACGGAGACCTGACTGATGGAAAGTGAATACATTTAGGGACTAAATAGACATGGTTTGAATTCTACACCCACCATTTGCATTCACTTGCCATATGAGATTCATCAAATCCTTAACCTGCCTTTCCCTCATGTCCTTATCTGTAAAAATAATAATACTTACATTACAAGATTATTACAAGTACTCAAGAAAACAATATATATTAAATATCTGGCATTTGATGGGTATTCCAAAGTATTCATTTCCTTTTTCTTGAGTAATTTTCTCTGGCATTTACTAGCATTTGTAGGACCTGTAATATCTCACTGAAAGGAGTCATTCCAATTACTATTCTAGCATCTTTTTCTGAAATTACAAGCCATAAATTTATCATGCTGTGTCCAGTATTAGTCATATCCTTATTATCAGCTGTAATTCCATATGCACAGGTTTTATTGTTATTTATAATGAAAATTTTTTCTACAATCCTTACAGGGGCACTTTGTCTTTATTACATGCATGGTCTATGTTTACACACATAATGCAGGACCTTGAACAAAGCTAATCCTCCTTCTTTTCAATAATAAAGTTGTTAATATCAAGACAGTTTGTAATTTGTTGAGTGTGTGTGTGCGCGCGCGCGCGCGCGTGTATCCAAGAGGAAACAAGGAATTTGATCATCTCTCTATATATATTTATTAAAATATTTCCCCTATTGGTTGGTCCATTTAGAATCTGTTCTCTATGTCTGATCCTGGATGGTCTATTCCCAAGCTTTGGAATCCAACTCCAGCTCTTGACTTACAGCCTGTGTCCTTGAACACAGAGTGGAAGAGTGGAAAATGCATAATAATACAGACTTGTATATAAGCACAAGCCCAGGGTCGGGGGGGGGGGGCGGGAATGGGTCAGAATGGAAAGAAATTATATTCTGGCAAATGAACAAGTACATTTCTTGCAAATATTTTCAATTCCATTCAGCCCTGACCTATCCATGCTATGAGCTACATTATTTCTGAGAAGGGCACCAGGATTTATGGGAAAACCACTAAATATTTTATAAGGTCATAAAAACGCTAGCCAGCCAAAGGATTCTTTAACCTATCTGAAAGACAGAAGAATGAGATTCAAAGGTTTTATTTCCCAGTGATTTGACCACATCAGTCTTGCTCAAGTATCCAAAAGAGATGCAAGTAGAAACATTAATCACAAATGATACACAACCTTAAAGAGAAAAGCTTACCCAGAAGTAAGCCTGCCACTGAGAGATTCAGTTAAACTTGTCTTGACCCCCCAATTCCACTGTCTCTTTCAAAAGCCCTTTCTGCAATATCTATAAGCTCAATAGTTCATTTCCTCACCCACCAGGCATGACTCAATGGTTGAGCATCGACCTATGAACCAGGAAGTTATGGTTTGATTCCCGCTCAGGGCACATGCCCAGGTTATTTGCTTGATCCCCAGTGTGGGGTGTGCAGGAAGCCGCCAATAGATGATTCTCTCTCATCCCTGATGTTTCTAGCT
>NW_006287904.1:2721213-2756930 GCF_000327345.1 Myotis davidii | reverse complement strand
AGAACATGGACACAGAACCTGGCTGGAGATCCTAACCAGAACTTCGCTGGAGATCCTGACCAGAACTTGGCTAGAGAACCTGGCTAGGCTGCTGATCAACTGAACACTGTCTGTGTCCTTCCTTCTTCGCCGACTCCGTCCACACCTTTGGGGACCCCTGGACCTGCTGGGGTTGGACCCCAGCATATATATATATACTTTTTTAACTCATTTCCTCCTGCTTCTGTTGCTCTCTTTCATTCCATAGCACGCTCAGTTCCTTTACCAGTTGCCAAGAGGAAGCCACCACTCAAATCAAGTCTTTCATGATTTGGAGAGGGTTCCTGAAGACATACAGTGACACGTGGAGATGGGTTACCTCACAGAGCTCACATCTCCCCAGAATGTCCTGGTTTCTCCCTCAACACCTCTGGAACACCCAATGAGACAACGTCTTCCATTAACCACACAAAATACTCTTAGAACACACCCTGGCTCCTTTGGGCAGATGAGGGGGTGGGTAACCAGGGCAACCCTAAGCTCTTATAAAAATGTTTTCCCTCAAAGATATCTTTCACTATCAATAGAATTCTAGTGAATTTCATTTTCTCCAGTTCATTACACTATGACATTCAAATGGAAGTCTTAAGCAAGGATGGAAACCAATATTCGTGAGTATTTATCATATGCTTTATGTTTATCTCCTGCATCCCTCACAAAGCCCACCCTGTGCGGTCTGTATCACACAAAATAGGAAACTTGGGTTCAAGGAGATTCAATTACAGGCCAGGTCTCCAGCAAGTAAATGACGGAACTGGGGTCTAACTCAACTTAGATTGACAGCAAAACTTAAGTTTGCCCCCAACCTTCAATGGCCCTGACACTTACCTTGTTATTAAAACCAGCCATTCAACCAGTTCAAAGTTAATGTCTTGAGCTGTTGAATATACCAAAGACCTAGAAAGGTCACAGAAGTTCAGACCATATCAACAGAACGCCTCTCAGCCTTCTTTTATCTCATTATACTGAAATCCCAAATTCCAAGTGTTTCCTCTGAGCAATGTTGCTATTGTCCTATGAAATGTTTGCAGGTTACTTCAGAAAACAATGTCAAGAAAAACCTATACTCTACTGATTGTCAGTTAAAAAAAAGCAAAGAATCCTTTTGATCCTTTTGGATCTTTAGCTTGGAGACAAAAGAAAAAATGCATGAGAAAGAAAATAAAAGAATAGTATCTTCATTCGTGTACATACCATTTTAAATATCCATTTCATTCCTTTATTGCAGAAAACCTAAACTAACTAGCTGACCAGCCCATTTTTATTTTATATTGATGCCGACATTTCCCAATTGCAAAAACCATGGGGGACACAGTTACAACTACAACAGGGAGGGAAAGGAAAGCCTCTCGTGTTAGGCCTGAGTTACTTCCCACAGCATCTTTAAATATTTCTTTCTTTGGAGGAGCAGATGTTTGCTACAACCTTGTACAAGGGCTGAGAAAAAAATGCTTACTCCCTTTGAAAGCATCTAAGCTCGAGATCCCATAGCCACCTTCTGTGGACTTTCTCTGTGTGCTTATGGCATGTTCTCCCACTGAATTCCCGTTTGTGTGTGTGTGTGTGTGTGTGTGTGTGTGTGTGTGATTTGAAGGGAGAGGAGAACAGAACTAAGGGATAAGGGAAAACATTTCCTATTAAAAATGTGCCTGGGATGTGCAAAAGATAAGAAATAACATAACCAACAGCCAGCCTAAAACATTTAAGCACTATCTTAAGAAGGTGATAACAGCACGGTTTGTACAACAGAAATGTGGAAAGAGTATCAACATATACCAACAAAGAAAGCAACAAATTATAGTACAATCATGCAATGAATCGTGTGCAGTCAGTACAAATAAATATTAGAGCTTTATTAGAACACTGCCAACAGTATTTTGGTTTTTAAAAGTTTGGTGAGCCCAGCTGGCATGGCTCAGTGGTTGAGTGTTGACCTGTGAACCAGGAGGTCACGGTTCAATTCCCGGTCAGGGCACATCCCTGGATTGCGGGCTCAATCTCCAGTGGGAGGCGTGCAGGAGGCAGCAAACCAATGATTCTCTCTCATCATTGGCTTCTATCTTTTTCTCCTTCTCCCTTCCTCCCTGAAATCAATAAAAACATATTTTTTTAAAAAAAGTTTGGTTAAAAAAAAAACAATATGGATCATATGATTCCAAATGTTAAAATGTACAATGTTTATAAATTTTATTATAATAACCACGTATTACATTATATTATATACAACTGGGTCATATGATTTATGCCCCAAAAAAGGTTTGAGATATGTTAACAGCACTTGTCCTTGAATGGGACCATAAATGTCTTTTGTTTTCTTCTGTTGGCTTGCCTGTATTTTCAGTTCATGCTATGATAAATATGCATTTTAAAGTTGCTTTTACGTTGAAAGGTTTAGACATGTGAGGAATCCTTTGACCATCCAACAGCATCCAGAACCCAAACAAGAGGCCCTTTTTCTAGGGCCATTTCTGACAAGCACCAGTGTCTACAGATTGAGCTTCCCACAGTCAGCAGAAACCCTCCTCAGGCCTCTCAGAGCATCAAGCCAATTAGGGGCAGTGTCACCGCTATACTCATGTCTCATGCTCCAGCACAGCCGACGGCAAGCATGTGCTTCAAATGGCATGGAGAGCAGCAGGCTGCAGCTCAGATTCTCAGTTTTGTAACTGAGAATGAACCCCCAACTTTCTAGATAATAAGCATACATTCTTCCCACACTGTTCACATAACCTATTGCTGAATAACAAGCCACTGCAAACGTGGTGGCCTAAAAGAACAGTCATTTTATTCGGCCCACGGATGCAGAGGGCCAGGAATTGGAGAACACGGCAAGGGTAGCTCACTCTGCTCCATGGTGTTGGGAGTCCGTGGCTGAGGGCTGACATCTGGAGGGAGACTCTTTCATTCACACGTCTGCTTCCCGCACTGGAATAACGGGGAGCCTGGGCCCCACGTGTGCACCTACCTGCGGACGCCCCTAGCTGTGGCCTCTCCATGTGACATGGGCTTCGCACAGTATGGTGACTGGGTCGCACCAGGGAATGTCACAACAATGAGCATTTCAGGTGAACCAGGTAAAGAATGTCTTTGATGACAGTGGCCTTTGGGCTCACATAGGGTCACCATACGCTTTTACTCAGAATAATCACAAGACTGCCAAACTCCAGGGGTGAGGACACAGACTCTACCTCTTTTTTTTTTTTAACCTTTATTGTTGAAATTTTTACATAGGTCCCCTTTTCCCCCCATTAACCTCTTCCAGCCTGCTCTGCCCTGCCCCCCCCCCCAGCCCTCACCACCCCACTGTCTGTGTCCTTGGGTTATGCATATATGCACATATGCATACAAGTTCATTGGTTGATCTCTTCCCACCTACCCACTCCCTGCCTTGAGAGTGTCAACAAATTTGTGACCATTTTTCAAAACTACCACTCACATTTATCAAGTTACTACTCTGTGACAGCCACTGGAGCTGGATCCAAAAGGGAAAAAAATAAATAAACAGAGAAAGCACTGTATTAGGGATCAGAGGAGCTAGATAGCCCTCTGCCTTGTTTCTCCAATAACTCTCTGTCTCGGTCATGAATTCCATTTCTCCCTCAGCAAGTTATGTTAGGTGGAACCATCTAAAATTGCCAATACCCAATGATTTCTGAGCTAAAAAAATAAAACAAAATTGGTTCAACTAATACTTGACCTAACGCTTTATAGAAATGTACGGCTAAAAAGTGATACAAGATCAAATGTTTTAGTGAGGGAAAGGTTTTAATGCTTCTTCTTTTTTGAGACTTATTGTATAGGCTTTGTAATATTTCTACTAAATTTAAAGAGAAATTGACATTCCCTGCAGGCTTGGTTTGTAGTGAAATAATCAATGTCTAGTCTATTGCCTGAGAACATGTCCTGATTCTACCCTAATACATCCTGCTAAACATCTTTTCTAAAACCTTCTTGGGGTTTCATTTATGATACTAGAACAATTCTCACTTTTCATTAACCAAATCCTGGATGCTTGCCAATTTTACATTATATTTTGAATAATGTTATATCAAATGTTACACTACTCTAGTAGGCAATGTCCTCAATATTCAACGAGCTCCTTTTTCTAGTTACTCATTAAACCATGTTGGTGGGCATTAAACACCATCTGAACTTATAATCAACCAGGTTCTGCTATTATAGATGCATAACCACTGAAACAAGTTGGTATAAGGATATAATAACATAATATGATAGAGTTAGGCAAGAAAGTCTTTTCTGGCCAAAACTAGAAGAGCAAGAGAGGTGAAACCAGAGGCAAATTACTAAAAGGTCATTTTACTGAAAAATACAAGTGCAAAATAATGAGACTGTCTCTTGAATAGCCCTAAAAATTGGGTCTAATGACTCAAGATTTAGGATTTCCAAACTCATTTTGAGCAATGAACTAAGCAGGCGACCTCTCAAAGGCAACTGTTCAAAATATACACGCCAGTGCTGTTAATACTTGGTATGTTTATTCTCCTGAATAGCTTTTAAATTCACCATATTACTTCACTAGTGGGATGATTAGTATCCATGTGCCAAAGAATAAAAGCCTAAATAACGCCCATTAAAACAGTACCTATACCAAGGGCAGCTGTGAGGAATGAGGAAGAATCCTGTCCATGGTCTTCAGACTCAAAACTGAACTTACTCCCCTGTATGGTGGTCGACTTGTCCCATTTTGCCCAAGACTGCCTTCATCTTAAAACTGCAAGTTCCATGTCCCAGGATCTCCATCAGTCCCAAGAAAACTGAGTTCATCAGCCTTCTTACTAGGTAACCTTGGGTAAGTTAACTTTTTTGTTTATAAAATTCAATGTCTCCAACTGTAAAATGATGTTCAAAAACCACCCTAATTTGTACACTTGCTGTGAGAAGAATGGAAATCGTGTTTCAAAGCACACTTTTTGATATCTACAAGCCTTTTGTTACCTGACCCAAGGACACCTAGACAGCTGCCCAGCCCTCCACTGACCTTGTGGTCTTAGTCACCAGCCTTTTGTTATAAAAATTTCATAAGCACCAGGAAGATGCACTGCTGCTCCTTCAGGAGAGCCCTGGATGCTGCCCACAGTCACAGGGACTCAAAAGACTCGGATCCCAGAAAAGGTGGCCTGAAGGATTTAAAAAATGCTCACAATGAGGGCTTGCATTTCAAATGAGAGTCTCATGAACCATCTTTCATTTCAGAACTAAATTCCCCTTTCCTCCCACTCCAAACGAAAAGTAACAGGATGAGGGGCAGGGCGGAAAAAGTAAAAAGCTCTGTTTTCAGCAAACTTTGAAAATATTTTCCTGCCAAGGGCTATCAGACACATTTCCTTTTTCTAATGCAAATTAGCAATCAGAGAAAAAAGGAAATGCTTTCAGACTAGTGCAGTAAAAAAGCAGACATTAAACCACTATCGTCAAAAAACTGAGCAGTAATAATAATGCAATTTTTCCAGGCTATCCTTTAACTAAAAAATGCCAAAGTCAGCATATGCACCCCTCTCTGGGCTCAGCAGTGGTAGAGCCGGTCCCTCACTCTTCCCCCCAGGTCACCTCCTACTCCTGTCTTCCCTCCCACGGTGCCCCTCTCCTTCTTTCATTGGGCACACTCCCGTCTTCTGTCCCTGCGCCTCTCTCACACCTGGAGACAGTAACGATATGCAACTCCGCAAGAACTGAGAAAATGGAAATTGCCTTCGTAGAGGAAGGGAAGAGCATTTGACATCCCCCTTGTACGAGGACTTGAGAGACTCTGATATAATTACCTCGGAGAGGCTGCAGGCAGATGGCAAGCCCAGCAGCCCCCTGGCCTCCGTCAGCAGGGCACTGCTGAGGTGTTCTCTGTGACATTTTGCTCAAGATGTTTCCAGCACACAAAGCCGAGAGCTGGCAACCAGCAGAAAAGCCCGTGGAGTGTTCGTCAGCCTGCAGTGATGGCCATCTCACACTTCCGCTGGGTGGGTCCACGCCTCCAGCCCTCTGCCCAGCCCCGGGGGCAGACATCAGGGGCATGAGCAATGGTGCCTCATGGAGACGCTGAAGACAGAGCACATGGGGGAGGGAGGGGGGATGGGGCACAGCAGAGAAGTTGGTGAAGAGTGTGTGTGCCCTGCCTGACTCTGGCCCTCCTGGGACATCATTCTCCATTTTTCATCTCTGGGAGTCATGTAAGGAGGTCAATGCAAGCTGCTAACTTCTAGAAGGATGTTTGTGATGATTATGAAAGAGAATAACAGAGGACTAAACACAGAGACAGCAGAAGCGTGGTCCCACCAAATGTGGAATGCCTCTCTCAACTGAATTTCCATCCCGTCAACATCCCACTTCTGAGGAATGGAAGTGTCCATAGTCGTCAGGGTGACATACTAGGTCAGTGGTTCTCAACCTGTGGGTCGCGACCCCTTTGGGGGTCGAACGACCCTTTCACAGGGGTCGCCTAAGACCATCGGAAAACACATATTGAATATATAATTACATATTGTTTTTGTGATTAATCACTATGCTTTAATTATGTTCAATTTGTAACAATGAAAATACATCCTGCATATCAGATATTTACATTACGATTCATAACAGTAACAAAATTATAGTTATGAAGTAGCAGTGAAAATAATTTTATGGTTGGGGGTCACCACAACATGAGGAACTGTACTAAAGGGTCGCAGCATTAGGACGGTTGAGAACCACTGCACTAGCTACTGTAACAAGCAACCCAAATCTCAGTAGCCTCAGGTAATAGAGGTTTAGTTCTCTCCCAGGGGGTCTGGTGGGGGTCAGCTCTCCTCGGTGCTTCTCCTCCAAGTGGATCTAGGCTCCTTCTAGCTCAGTGGCCCCTGAGAACACTGTTGAAGGGGAAAGCAAGAGCTTGGACAATCGCACAGAATGGCCGTCAGTCAGACCTGGGGGTATCCTTGGATGTCATAACACTAGGAAGTTGCTGGCCTTGCTGAGAGGACATGAGGCCGGGCCATTAAAAAGCCAGAGAGCAGGGCGCTGAGTCTTTGTGATTAGTGCTTTGAAAAGACAGCTAAGAGTTTATTCATTTGTTCCCTACTAATGAGGAATTTTCCATATTTGAGAGTAAACTGAGCTTACTTTTATCAGCACATCTCCTCCTAAAGGCAAATAAGAGTGTAAATTGCACAGAACAAGGGGTCACTGGAATAGCTAAGAGACCATGCCATCTTTGCGCAACTTAGGGATTCCTCAAAGAGATCCTCTGAGCCCAGTGCCAGGCCATAGTGTAGGATGCTTGTATGTGGGAAAAATTTAAAGACTGAGCCTGGCCCAGCCAGCATGACTGAGTGGTTGAGTGTCAACCTATGAACCAAGAGGTCACGGTTCAATTCTTGGTCAGGGCACATGCCCAGGTTGCGGGCTTGATCTCCAGTGGGGGCGGGGTGGGGGGCATGCAGGAGGCAGCCAATCACTGATTCTTTCTCATCACTGATTTTTTTCTCTCTCTCTCTCCCTCTCCCTTCCTCTCTGAAATCAATAAAAATATATATATATTTTTAAAAAGAGTGGGCCTGTGCTCAGGGATGGCCTTGAAGGGGCAGCAAGTCCCTGATAGGAGAGTTGCTGACACAGTGAAGGGGAGGTGGGTGGCTGAGTATGGCTACAACCCACTGGACTGACAATTGTAATCATGGGCAGAGGCAAAATTCAAATTGAAGGTAGAGTTGAACTTCCTAGACCAGTGATGGCGAACCTTTTGAGCTCGGTGTGTCAGCATTTTGAAAAACCCTAACTTAATTCTGGTGCCGTGTCACATATAGAAATTTTTTGATATTTGCAAACATAGTAAAACAAAGACTTATATTTTTGATATTTCTTTTATATATTTAAATGCCATTTAACAAGGAAAAATCAACCAAAAAAATTGAGTTCACGTGTCATCTCTGACACACGTGTGTCATAGGTTCGCCATCACTGTCCTAGACTTTGTACAACATCGGACATACCTCCCCACGTGCATCTCCCCCGCCGTTTATTTTGCTGCATTTTGGTTTTGGTTTCTGGAGTTCTTTAACACATCCCCTTCAGTTCACACGCACTCCAACACACAGGGTCACAATTTGAAACCTGCACACCCTTTGCGGGGAGGTTGTGAAGCTAACAAGCCCTTGTCTTTCAATGCTGTGATCACATAGGAGACAAATGCAAACAGAAGTTCAAATTGTTACAGTGATTATAGTGATTATAATTAATACTAGACAACATAATGATAAGAACATGATGTATTTATAATGCCTAATTAGAGCCATTTTATCATTATTTTCTTCCCAGGCCTAATGATGGTGATCATCATTATTAATAACAATCAGAACCACAGCAAGACGATGACAGCAGTGATGACAAACAGCTCAGGGCCTGTTTGGTGTTCTCAGGGAAGAGTACTCCTCCAGCAGTCTCTTGCCAGTTAGGATGACTTTGTTAGTTGTGAACTGACAGTTTAATTGCAAGTGACAGGTGGCATTATGATACAGAAGGCGAAAAGGCAGCTCAGGCTACCATCACATCTCTGGGACAGTGCCTCCCCCTCCTCTAGCACAATTCATAGGCAAATATATACACAGCCATCACCACCAGCCCAAACTCTAAGCAGGTACCATGGTTCATCCATCGAAAGCTCTGCGGTAAGGAGGCCTGTGTCTGAGACCCCTGCTCTCCTATAGGGTCTAGTTCCTGGGACAACCAGGGTGCTATTTAACTTTCATCCAGACTTGTGGAAAAACCTAGTTTAATTTTTAGTTTTGATGATCAAATGTCAACTTAACTAGACTAAGGGATGCCCAAGTAGCTAATGGAACACTGGAGAATTCTGACCAACATACCTAGCATATCTTAAATACCCAAAGGAAGACATCCTTTAGGCTTCAATCCACATGTGGCTGAGATGTGCCCAAATATATCAGGCCAGGAAAATGCTAGCTAGGCTTGAGTATATATTCACTGAGTTATGCCTGAACCCCACAATGGAAGTTCACTGGGGGAGAAGAGGATGGTATTTCTGCTGGCAGATACTACATAAATTGTCCAATCTGAGCAACACCAAGGCCACAGGGCTCTAGCTAAAGAACTCCCATACTCATGACTTAAGAAATGTGGCATCGCCTCTTTCCTGTCCCACTCCAGCTCCCCCCTTCTCTCCCCTTTGCTAAACAGCCACCTACCCTGTGCCTCCTATCAAAGAGGCAGAACAGGTTTGAACTTTAAAATAATTATCAGACTCTAACTCCCCAATGATATAGTCACCAAAAAGGTAGGTTACAAGAAGAACAGTAAAGCCATCTGTGGAAGGACGGGGGAGCAGAGGGTGGGCAGAAGGAAAACAGCAGCCACGTCCAGCCAGAGGAGAAATATCAACACCAACACACAGAGACCGTCTTCCTGAGGTCCAACACATACTGAACACAAACCAGCAACCTTACACAAACTCGAGGTGCACAGACATTGAATAATACATATTCATGGACTCACAGGAGTGTCGCTTGAAATTCATTCATTCATCCAACAAATATGTATTGACAGTCCACCAAGCCACAGTGCGAGAATAAAGTAGTAGATGAGACACACAGCCCAGCCCCCAAGAAACTCACAGCCTAGAGAAAATAGGCAATAAACAAACAAGCTATAAAGTGTGGTAGGTGTCCTCAGGGATGAGATTGAGACCCAACCTTGGAGAACAACAAGCAACCTAAGTGCTGGGATTTGAACTAGTCTGGGTCCACTATACATCCGTGAGAGACATTTGACCTCAGCACGCTGAGTCCTATGTGTATTACTTAGCAAGTCTCATAAGTGTCATAATTTTTTGAAACAAATACCAGGTAATGTTCAACAAACAAAACCAACATCAGCTACAGTGAGAACCAAGCTGACCCTAACATCTTGGACTTGGTGGTAAATTTGCTGGTTCATTAGTGCTCTCCAACACTCAGACTCAGGGCAGAACTAGAGTGAGAAAATAGGGAACCACTATATTTCCCATTTACCCAAGAACCTTCTTATGCCCAGGAGGAGGTGAAAAAGTGTGCCACATGCCACAGACTTCATGCAATTTCAACATCCACCCACCCTCAAATTAACCCCAGAGCTTTGTGGGCAGTGCAGGAGGGATACACAGGAAGAGTCCCCAATGGAAAGTAAATAGACTATCCTAAACAAGCCCAGTATTCAGGCGATGGGCAAAGCATCACTCTATTGGGCCACCAATTTGCAATTCATCCCACACACAAGCCATCTTACATGAGCATCTATTTAGCTGCAGAAATGTATATGTGAACCAGGTGCTGATGCTCATTGCCCCATCCTCCCACCAGAAAGGCTAATAATACACATAGTATTGCTCCAATTGACTTATTTAAGTTCTGCATTTGTTTTCTATTGCTATGTACCAAATTACCACAAACTTAGCGGCTTTAAATAACACCCATTTTTTTATCTTACAATTTCTGTGTGTCAGAAGTCTATACATGGCTTAGCTAGGTTCTCTGATCAAGGTCTCACAAGGCTGAAATCAAGATGTTGGCCAGGGCTGTGGTTTCACCTTGGAGCTCCACAAGGGAAGAATCTATGTACAGACTCCCTTGGGTTAGCAACAGAAGTCAGTTCATGTGGCCTTCATGGCAGCTTCTTCTTCAAAGTCAGCAACAGAGAAAGAGAGTCTGTTGCTTAGAGTCTATGATTTCAAAGGCCTAAGCCCTCTTTTGAAAAGCTCACCCAATTAAGTCAGGCTCTCCCACTATACCCTCCCTTATGACTAACTCAGTCAACTGATGAGGGACCTTAATTACCTCTGCAACATCCCTTTGTCTTTGTCAGATAATGCAACATAATCATGGGGGTGATTCTATTAAAAGCAAGCCACAAGTTCGGTTTACACTCAAAAGGAAAGAATTACATAGGATCATAGGAGCCATCTTGGAATTTTCCTCCATCTTCCCCCAGAATAGCTTTTGTTACCCGCCCCCCCCCGCCCCCGCCCCAATTCACTCTCAAGTCTGGGACAGCCTAACAAACTTATCTCCCTCAGGGGATCCAATTTCCCAGTTAAGTTGTCTTCTAAATCATTGACTCTATTACCCAGATACTAATTTCCCCCTCTCTCAACCAACAAAACGTGTTTGGAGTCCTTATTTCTTCTCCTTTTACTTTTTTTTTCTTAGATGTTCCCATCATTTCTCAATGACGATTCGGGCAGTACTTCAGATTTCCTTTCCTTCCCTCGTTCTGTTTCTCACAAAATAACCATCAGGCAGTGACAACACCATGATGACAATGTCACACAGTCCTGCCAGAAGAGAGCACCTCTCCCCCTCATCCCCTTAAAAGACTTCCACAGCTGCACCTCTGTCAAGAGCTGGTGGGGAAACAAACCAAATTAAGTTTAATGTCAAGTTGCATCTCCTCCTGTTTGTGAAGACAATTTCTTTGTCTCAGAATCTGGTGAATGTGATGGACAGCAGCAAACTTCTGATTAGCGTATTTCCCATTGCCATTTCAGGTCAAGGAACCTTCCCTCCCCAGGATTTGGGATTCCAGTCAGATTCTCAGTTCATCTGCCTGGCCATTCTCATTATTATGCAA
Source organism: Myotis davidii (assembly GCF_000327345.1). Classification (NCBI taxonomy): domain Eukaryota; kingdom Metazoa; phylum Chordata; class Mammalia; order Chiroptera; family Vespertilionidae; genus Myotis; species Myotis davidii. The sequence continues at coordinate 2,745,284 of NW_006287904.1, read as the reverse complement.
ATGTCAGCTTTACCTGAAGGCAAGAGCTTTCTTCTTAATATTTAAATTCCATCCCCTTTTCATTGATCTCTAAACAACAGCCCATCTTTAAACTTTCCTTGGAGAACTTTTTAGGGATGAAATGATGTCCTCTGAGATTATTCAGTTCCCTCTTTAAAATAGATTGGGATGAAATGGAGAGAGTTGGATGGAAGTGGCAGGGAGGACTATTGTCCCATCCCTGCTTCCACAACAGACTTTAAAAAATATATATCTTTATTGATTTCAGAGAGGAAGGAAGATGAAGAGAAATAGAAACATCAATGATGAGAGAGAATCACTGATCAGCTGCCTCCTGCACACCCCGTACTCGGGATCAAGCCCGCATCCCAGGCATGGGACCTGACCAGGAATCAAACCATGACCTCCTGGTTCATAGGTTGCCGCTCAATCACTGAGCCATGCCCGCTGACCAGGCCAGAACAGAATTTCTTAGTGACTTTGGCTGAAGTCTCATACTAGGTGCCCTGCTGCTAAGACAAGGCAATCAAGGGAGAAATCAACTGGCAGAGATAGGCAAAGCCAACATTCCAGGCAAACCACTGTTTTAAAGGGGGTACAGGCACCAACAAGAGGCACCAACTGCCAAGGCCAACTGTCTACATCAGACAACTAAAAGGAATTCAGTGGCTGGCTGCAAATGAACTCAACATGGGGAAACCAGGCCAGCACATGGGCATCCTCAGGGACTGGGCCTGGAACCGGAGGGAGGACTGTAGATTCTGGTTTCCCCATCACTGAGTATCTGGAGTGCAAAGTGCATTGCCACAGCAGGGTCTCACTTACTAAAATAGCAATTTAGTGGCCAAGAGATGTCAATCATTCTCTCCACCAACCACTTTCTCCTCTGCCCAAGTCCTCCTTCTCAGAATTGTCCTCTCAGCAGGCACCCTTTTGTTTTTACCCATGTCGACACCTGACCAAAGCCAAAACAATCACGTTCTCTAGCAGAAGATGTGAATGTAGGGTTCAGAGACTAGCGGGTCTCTCTCTACCTATACCTATCTATCTCCCTCTTCCACCTCTCTCTGTTTCTCAGTGTCTGAAAGGAAAGTGAGTCTAATTTTCAGCCTGAGCCTTCCTCTCTTCTAAGAAAAAAAATCTGTTGAGTGAGAATGAAGCAAACAGAGAAAAACATAAAGAATGGGAGAATGCTTTACAAACATCACGAACTCCCCACTTTATGAGCTATTCTAATATTTGGAACGGAGAGGCAGAGACCATTGTGAGGTAAGTAGATGGTGCTTACTATTCTAGCACCTCTCTTCACCTCCCTCCTTTCACCTGCAACTGGCTCAAGAGGATCGAAGATCTAGTTCCTCAGAGAGTTTCCGTGGTTGCTTCCAAAGTTACCAGTAATAGGTTCCTTCCCTTCTACTCCATTCATATTTCGCTCTGAAGACAGTGCGATAGTTTTGATAACTTGCAGGAAGACTGAAAGATGATGTTTCATTTTCATTTTCTAATTTCTCTCAAATACAAAGGTCAACATTTTAAATGTTTCTTTGGAAGAAAAAGTGTTTTTTAATGCTTTGGGTTCCTTTGGACATTTTTGACAAAGAATATGGTGTCAAACCATCATTTCCCCTACCTTCTTACTAAAGGGTTATGACTGCAGGAAGAAGGGGGAGAAGAGAGAGAAATAGGGAGAGAAGGGGGAGGCAGGAGGAAGAGAAAGTTCTTGTGTACCACGTGCACTGCTGTTGATGCACGATGTACATTATCATTTTAATCCTCTCAGCAGCTCCCTCGTGTTCATATGGCTCCAGGCCAGAGCCAAACAGATGCTGGAGGCAGCGTTTTATAGTCTGTTTGCCGTCTGGGTTATTTGGTGGGGGACAGCAGGTATGGGGGCAGAACACAGGTTTTAGATTCAGACGACAAGTATTTGAGCTGCAGCTCTGCACTGACAAGCTTTGTGCACTGGAGTGAGTCAAGCTCTGGGACTGTTTCATCATAAGTTTCCAGACAGAGAGAGATGTCCTAGACTGGGGGTACTTCGCAGGGCTGCTGTCAGGGTTGGATATAATAAAAGTGTCTAGTACAGCACCTGACAAGTAGCACCTGGTCAGTAAGTGGCGGCTGCTTCAGCGTCGCTGTTATCCTCAATGTCAGAACAATGTCAGGTGGGCATCAGAGAAGGTGGGAAGTAGTGGAATGGCAAGATGGATCTGTTCCTTCATGGTTTATTTTATAGCTCAGACAACATGTGCTATTAGCAGAGGCTTAACACACACACACACACACACACACACACACACACACACACACCACACCACACACACACCTTCTGAGAGTGCTTTGGTCCAGGATCACTGAGGCCTTTCTTTGCCCATTTAGTGTGCATGGCAGGGAGCTTTCATGACAATCTGCATTCAGCTCTGAAAGAGCACAAAATACAGGTGGCCAGGTGGCCATCTCCTGGGAGTGTCTCATCATTAAATCCCTCCACCTCCATCCATTCTGTGTTTTATCAGCCCAGCTCCACAACGTGTCATTATCTCCATCTGCCCTTGAAAATTTTTATTTCAAGATGCCTCTCTGATGGCCAGTCATGCAACCTGGATGATAGCCTTGCAAATAAACATGAGCAGAAAATTTCACCCAACCAAATAGGGGTTATTCAAATGCTTTCTATCTGCAAAAGTCAATTATGTTCTCTGACAGCTTCTTGGTCTGTTTGCACAGGAATAGATATATAGATGAATAATAATGTATTGGGGACAGGGATAATAAGAGTAATTAACATTTATGGATCACTTCCTAGAAATGAAATGCCTTACATGATTTCATGTAACTCCTCTCATTAACCCTACGGAGTATAGAAATTTCATCCCAGCAAGCACAGGTATGGAAACTGAGATTCAGAGAGGCCATATAATATGCCCAATTAACACTCAGGCAGTAGGTGGCAGCTCACTTTCTGCTGACTATCGAGCCCAATCCCTGAATTCCAGACTGTGAATACGGTAGTCGTTAGTCTGAGCGTGTCCTTATCCTCTACACCAAGGCTTAGATGCTGTTATTGACTGCATGTCTGTGTCCCTAAAAAAATTATGTTTAAACTCTGACCCCCGCCCTAGCCAGTTTGGGGGCTCAGTTACCTGTGGGGGGCATACAAGAGGCAGCCAATCAATGATTCTCTCTCATCATTGATGTTTCTATCTCTCTCTCCCTCTTCCTTCCTCTCTGAAATCAATTTATTAAGTGCTTTTTTAAGGGAGTCCTTACTAACTAAGGCCCATATTCCTACATTCAGTTTAATGCAATGAGGTAAAGTAGCATAAAGCTTGATCCCACCCATGTTCACAGCTTGGGAGGAAGGCAGGCAGCCTGCTGGCACAGCCATCTGCTACATCTGGTACCTCTGAATTCCCATCTGGCCTGGCAGCTGAGGCTCTGGCTCAGCCCAGCTTGGGCCACTTTCTCTGACCCTCTGGACCTCAGAATGAGGTCACTTCCTGCTCCAACAGGCTATAACGTAGTCTCTTTTCAAGAGCCAGGGGTTGTAAAACAGCACTGAATTTTCCTTTTTCTTCTCCATGGGACTCTCAGGGGATTCCCTCCTCTGAAGTGCAGGTCTTAGGGCTTCCCTCTCCACCCAGTCTTCATTGTACTCAGGGCTGCAGGCCAGGGCATCCTGCCAGCTTCAAGTCTGAGGTTCTGAGTTCTCCTCTCAGGTGGAGGGTTCCTTGGTGACCATGCCAGCTGTGGTCTTGACTCTCTGGAAATACTAGAATAACTTCCCAACACTTTTGCCCCCACTGAATAGCTCAACGTGACTGATCAGATTGAGGTCCAAAATATCAGTTTCCCATGGCTTTAATTTTTAAATAATAATAGCAAAAGCTTTTTCCTTGCTCTTCACAAAACCCTCAAAGGAAAATACTGAGAATGCCACACTAGTTTTGTTTGTCTTATCCTCGGGGCCTCCCTTCATCACAGACCTAACTGGTCTCCCTGCAATTAATTTCAAGTTATTGTTTCAGTCATTCCACACTAGAATTAACTGTTGCTATGTCTGATTTCCAAACATGATGCTTCATGCTTCGAGAAAAGTCATATCCATGGGGACTGGTTTACAAAGGCTCTTATTACTAGTGTGTTTTTGCCTTAACTGCCAGTTATGCTATGCTACGCTACACATGATTCCTGGGACTTAGAAGGCTGTGGCTCACTTTCTCACTGAGCTCAAAAAATGCGTCAGGAACAACCTGGGTGTCTTTGACTATAGCAAGTGGTAACCTTGATCAGAGAAGTCAGCTTTTGATACCAGCAGTAGTTTGAAAGCTTCCTATGATAAGAGGCAAAGACAATCTCAGGCATGAGGAAGGAAGGAGACTCACATTGGAAGATCTCCCCCATAGCAGTGCTTTGTTAGCCCTCCATGTGGGAATGGACTCACCCACCAGACTCAACGCAAGGAACCCTGACACAAAGTAGGAGGCGGGCCATAAGGCAAGTTCATTGAAAAGTTCTGTGATCCCCAAGGCTGAGATCATGGCTTCTCCAAGCCATTCTATGCGTGCCACGGGCCACTTCCTGCCCTTCAGACATTAGAGCCTCTGATCTACAGAGAGGAACAGTAACTGATGAAGAGAAAAAATATCAAGCTACGTCAACACACAGAGTTCAAGGAGAGAATTAAAAGATCCATAAGAAAGGATTTCGTAAAAAAGCCATGCAGACTTTATTTGGGTCCAGAAGACAAGCCTATAAGCTTTCTCCCCTTGGCCTATTCAGCAAAGGCTTCCTATGGAACACAGACTGGAGGGTCCACTGCCGGAAAACCAATGTGGGTTTTTAAATTAATTTATTGGGGTGATACTGGTTAATAAAATTATGTAGGTTTCAAGTGTACAATTTTATAATACATCACCTGTATATAGCATTGTGTGTTCACCCAAAGTCAAATATCCTTCCATCACCATATATTTGACCCCCTGTACCCTTTAGTACCACCCCCACCCCTTCTTCCCTCTGGTAACCACCATACTGTTTTCTGTGACTTTAAGATTTGATTTTTTGCTTGTCTTATTGTTCATATGTTGCTTTCAATTTTATATCCTATGAAGGAGTGAAATCATATGGTTCTTGACTTTCGCCATCTGACTTATTTTTCTTAGCATGATATTTGCAAATGGCAGTATTTCATCTTTTCTTATGGCTGAGTAGTATTCCATTGCATATATGTACCACATCCTATTTATTCAATCATCTACTGAAGAGCACTTCAGTTGTTTCCATATCTTGGGCACCATGAATAATGTTGCAGTAAACTCAGGGGTATATATATCTCTTTACAAATAAATGTTTTTAAATTTGTTGGGTAGATATGCTTCTCCTTTAGAAGGAATGTCAAGTCCATCATTGCTACTTAAAGAATTCAGAAGCTTCTCAAGGGCTCATAGACTGAGATGAAAATTAGCTCACAAAGTCAAAGATATTCCTAGGGTCAAAGGGTCAAAAAGAACTTCTGCTTTCTACATGCTAACCCAGAGGGAAAAGAATAGTGGGATCTGAAAATGATTGGTGCTTTGTTCCTTGTTCAAATAGATTTTGCCTTCTTTAAAATCTCCATCAGCTTATAGACTGACAAATCCAGTCCAACCCTCTATCCTATATAATAAAAGGTTTATATGCAAATTGTTCCCTCAGGAGTTCTACCGACCAAGAGTTCAACCACTCGCTATAATGTGTGGTGACCACCAGGGGGCAGCGCGGAATGAAAGAAGGCCCTGACCAGCAGCCAGTAGCCAGGGGAAGGAAGGCCCTGATCAGCCCTGATCACCGGCAAGGCTTAGGGACCCTACCCATGCACAAATTTCATGCACTGGGCCTCTAGTCTATATTATATATAAAAGCCTAAGCAATCAAATGACCGAACAACTGAACGACCAATCAACTGGTTTCTATGACGCACACTGACCACCAGGGGGCAGACGCTCGATGCAAGAGCTGTCCCCTGGTGGTCAGTGCACTCCCACAGTGTGAGCACCGCTCAGCTGACCGAGAGGCGCCAGACGCTGGGCTCACGGCTGGCAAGCGCAACTGCGGTGGCACGACCCTCTCCCACCTTTGTGGCAGTGCTACCAAGCAGCAGCGGCGGCGGCAGGTGCAGTGGGCCGGGATGAGCAGGAGCAGCACAGCACCCGGCCTGGGCTCGGGCTCCTCCCTGGCCACCTGCTGCTTCACACACTACTACATCCCTCAGGGGATGTCAAACTAACAGCTTCGGCCCCATTCTGACCTGCAGGGATCGGGCCAAAGCCAGCAGTCCAACATCCCCCCGAGGAGTCCCAGATTGTGAGAGAGTGCAGGCCAGGCTGAGGGACCCCACCGGTGCACAAATTCGTGCCTCAAATTACCTCCTTAACCAAGCTCTCATTTGAGGCTGGAACCAGGCCTCCTGTTTTCATGATCATTCCTCTTCATCATGAGCTTACTTTCAACATCAATACCAAACTTAGAAGGGAGTTGACTGCAAACTATAACCTGCTGAAGTATAAATTAATCATTTGGAGAGGGGGGCTGTGCAGGGTCCCCAAGCAAAGCTCTGCCTCTTCAACCAGGCCCATATGCCACTTCCTTTTGCCAGGTCAGCTCTTGGACTGCTGGGTGTCCTTCTGCTCAAGACTTCAAGCAAATTAGGTCAACTGTAGTATTCAGCAACCTCTCTTAAGGTTTGAAGGTCATCTCAATGCTCAACATTTTTGTATCTTTTCAAATAAATAATGAAAATGGAGATTTCTCAATATGGCATAGCTGGACTGATTCCCTGGGAGCTGCATTCACACTGCACCACCAAGTGCTAGCATATGTTTCTCCTTGTAGTGTGGATGATAAATTGAGATTTAGGGAATAAATTTTCATGAAGAATTAAGAACATCAAGCAATAATTTGTTACAGAAATACGCTAGGGAGGAATACAGGCAAAGAGTCACGTTAGCAATAAACAAAATAGAAGTTTAAGGAACACAATTAAGGAAATAAGGTCTTTAAAAGTACTCAATCCTCAAAATATCGCCAGGAAATCTCCATGAAGATTGAACTACACCTTACTGATGGATAGCAAAGTGAAATATTGCATAAATGTCAAATCTGCCAAAATCCTTTACAGCAGTTCTCAACCTGTGGGTCGCGACCCCTTTGGTGGTCAAACGACCCTTTCACAGGGGTCGCCTAAGACCATCCAGCATATCAGATATTTACATTACGATTCATAACAGTAGCAACATTACAGTTATGAAATAGCAACGAAAATAATTTTATGGTTGGGTCACAACATGAGGAACTGTATTTAAAGGGCCAGAAGGTTGAGAACCACTGCTTTAACATATCCTTACTAGAATCCCAAACAAAACTCTGATGCTTTTTATTGTAGGCAGATTAATGCCCCTTTCCAAAACATGTATGTATCCTAAACCCCAGTACCTATAAATATGTTACCTTACATGACTTTGCAGGTGTGATTAATGGTGAATACTCTCCATTTCGGGGAAAATTATCCTGAAATTTTCAGAGTCTGATCTAATCATATAAGTCCTTAAAATTGGAGAATATTTTCTGGCTCTGCTCAGAGAGAAAAACAGAGAGATGAAACATTGTTGCCTTTAAAGATGAAAAGGGGGACTATGAGCCAAGGAATGTGGGCAGCCTCTAGAAGCAAGAAAGGGCAAGAATTGAATTCTCCACTAAGAGCCTAGTTGCCACCTTGATTTTAACCAAGTGAGACCAATGTTGGACTTCTAACGCACAGAACTATATGTAATAAATCCGTGTTGTGTTACGCTGCCAAGTTTGTGGTGTTATTTTATAGAGGCAAAAGAAAACCAATACACTTGTTAAACTTGACCAAATTGTGAAATATTATTAAATTAGCCTATAAAGCCCTAGCTAATTTGGCTCAGTGGATAGAGCGTCGGCCTGTGGACTGAAGCATTCCAGGTTTGATTCCAGTCAAGGGCACATGCCTGGGTTGCAAGCTCGATCCTCAGTAGGGGGTGTGCAGGAGGCAGCCAATCGATGATTTCTCTCATCATTGATATTTCTATCTCTCTCTCTCCCTCTCCCTTCCTTTCTGAAATCAATAAAAATATTTTTTTTAAATTAGCCTATTAAAAATAAGTAGGGGGAAAATAGTGGGAAATATTTAAAATGTTCTCCTTATTAAAATACATCTGGTACCATAAAAAATATGGAACCAAATAAATGCTTCAGAAATAAACTCTATCACATTCAAGGTATTTACACCCTTAGAGGAAAATCTCTAAACAACAGGGAAAGAAAAACTTATTTTAAAAATGTTTAGGAATATCTAATTAGCAAATTTAAAATAAAATTACTTCATATCCTCAGTTTATACCATAAATCAAAATAAATTTTGCATGGCTAAAAATGTAAATATCATTAAATTTTATAAAATGTGGCAAAGAATAAATTTACTTATGTTTAAATATGTGCAGGAATTAAAACTTTCTAAGCTTTAATTGATAGGAAAAATCAGATTTAATGCTATAAAATACTTTGCAACTTCTGAAATAATATAATGAAAATAAGAGAAAAACAAGACATTAAAATGCTTTTAAAAGACATACAAAGGATTAACACCTGTATTATATAACTTGCACAATTATGTACAAATAAGATGCCCAGTAGATGAATAAGCAAAAAATATGATTTGATCATCTATGCAGAAGGAATAGAAATTAGTAAACAAACATGTAAAAATGTTCCACCTTGCTGTGAGCAAAGAAAAACAAATTAAAATATTCATTAAGTACCATTTATACCTATTATATTATAAAAATAATGATAATACTCAAGGCTAACCAGGTTCTGATGAAATCAGTACATTTATTTCACTACTGACTGCAATTTAAATAAATTCTGTTTGCAATTTAACTATCAATATCAAAAGCCATAATATATATTAATTTTCTTAGATCCAGTAATTCCATCATTAAGAATTTATCATAAGGAATTAACCCAAAGGAAAAAGAAATGTCTATGTTTAAAGATATTTAGCTACAATAGTAAAAATCTAAAGGACAACAGACAAAGAATGGTTAAAGTTTTACGGGGTGGAACATTAGACATTCACTGAAATGAAAAGTATGAAGGTTACATGGTGACATGGGAAATGTTATACAAAGTGATGAATTAACACTTTAAAACATTCAGTTGAACCACACCAACTGAAATTTTTGTAGGAAAAATGTAGAATATTGAAAATTTCACATGGTTCAACCTAATAGTTCTGTCATGGATACTGATAGGTAAAAATAATATCTTCTGAGGACCAGACCTACTAGTAAGAGAAAAACAGTTGAAGGGATGGTAGTTTTTATTATTTATTTTTGTTAATCCTCACCAGAGGATATTTTTTCCATTTACTTAACTTTTAGAAAAAGTGGAAGAGAGGGAGAAAGAAAACATGGATGTGAGAGACACATTGATTGGTTGCCTCCCGCAAGTGCCCCAACCAACGAGGGTTGAGGATCAAACCTGCAACCCAGGTAACTGCCCTTGACCAGGAATCGAACCAGCAACCCTCAGTGCACCAGGCAACGCTCTAACCACTTAGAAACACCAGCCAGAGCAGAAGCGATGGTAGTTTTAAAGATTAACTTTTTATCCTCTGCTATTTTTCATGCTGTTATATTATTTGTAAAATCAATTTTAATGTTAAAACATTAAAGACATGAGTGCTATGCAGATAAGGATATGTCATGAATAAATCAAAGGATAAATTTTGTTATATCTTTCCATTTCAAATACTTTAATTCACCATATAAGAATTAAGGAATTGTGTTTTCAACTAGATTAAGGATTTGTTTTGAAAAGATCTAATAAAAAATGTCAACTTAGTAATAAGACAACATAGCAGGGAGGTTAAGCTCCAGGTTTTAAAGGGTCAAATCTCATTTATTATTTAAAAGACCTTTAAAAATTACTTTACCTCATTTAAACTCAGTTCCCTTATCTATTACATGGGGACACTGATTGTACTTATGTCGGGGTTGTCACAAAGACTGATCAATGAATACCAACTGCTTATTTGAGTTTCTTGCAAATAATACATATTCAACAAATATGAGCAAGTATGTCATTACAATAGTCCCCCCTTATCCAAGGTTTTGCTTTCCATTGTTTCAGGGTTACCCAGGGTCAATCGCGGCCCATAAATATTAAGTAGAAAATTCTAGAAATGAACAACTCATAAGTTTTAAATTTCATACTGTTCTGAGTAGTGTGATGAAATCTCAAGCCATCCTGCTCTGTGTGGCCTAGACATGAATGATCTCTTTGTCCAATGTATCCTCTCTGTATAAGATACTTGACCACTTGTCTGGGTTATCAGATTGTATGTCATGGTATTGCCATGCTTATGTCCAAATAATCATTATTTCACTTAATAATGGCCCCAAAGCCATTCACATAGCATTTATTAGTATTATAATACTAGAGGCCCGATGCATAAAATTCGTGCAAGGGGCTCAGCCTTTGAAGCCCTGGCTTCATCCAGAAGGACGACTGGAAGGTCGTTTGGCTGTTTGGTCTAATTAGCATATTAGCTCTTTATCATATAGGATATTGTTATCGTTGTTCTATTTTATTATTAGTTATTGTTAATAACTAATTTACTGTGCCTAATTTATATAGGGTTTGGTACTATCAGTGGTTTCAGGCAGCCCCTGGGGGTCTTGGAAGGGATCCCTCTCTGATAAAAGGAGGACTACAGTATTAATAAAGCAGTATAAATCTTTAGATAAACAATGAAAAATTAGAGAATAATATTCACAGAAGAGTACTTCTATATACAATAGGCTGAAAATTATTCCAACTTATATAGTTTTTATCTTGTCTTTTCTTAATCAAAATAGACCAGCCCAAGTAATGTAGAGCTACCTTCCGAATTAAAATGTCATAGAACATAGATTTAGTAGTAAGTGAAAATGTAAATTCAAAACAAGGTTCCCTTCTCTTATTCCCTTCTAAAATAAGACTGGATGGCCCAAGGTCCTGTTTTTTAGGTGTATTTGTCATGGACTCTTTTACTGTTATCATTTATGGATGTGCTTTCTTATTCTCTGGTGCAATAAGATTCTAAAGGCTATAGTTTCTGACATTGGTTTTCTTTTTTGTCTGTGCAGCATGTATTCCTTTTAAGGACTGCCCTTCCCATGGATAATGGAATTGTTCACTACATCAGCGGTCGCCAACCTTTCGGACCTCATGGACCACCAGTGGTCCACGGACTACCAGTTGGCGACCCCTGCACTATATGATCTCCACGTCCTCATTCACAGGATCAGTAGGACAAAGGCTGGATGATGAAATTCCCTTTTCAAGAAAATCACTTGAAGAGAAAGCCTCTCTCCTTCTGAAATAGTAAGAAAGTTCAGGCTTGAGTTGGCAGGACCACATTGGTTGACTGTAGTGGACCCCATGGTGCTCTGTCCAGCTACCCTATTCAGGGCAATACACTAATTTCCCCCATTGTCAAAAGTGTTGGCAATCCCAAAGAGGTGGATTTGCTCCCTCCCACAAGGAAGCACTTCATCGAAGTTATGTCCCCTCCCATAGCAAATGATCTGCTGATAAAGGCACAGACTCTTTGCTTCAACTCGGGGACAACTCTGAAAGCTCCCAGAGCTCCCTGTAGGATTAGCTGAGGCTTCAGCTTCAACCACTTCAGAGGTCAATGTCTTCCTCTGCCCAATCTTGTTTTTCTCACTTCCTCACAGGTGTGGTTTCCAAAAGCTCTCCCCAATAAATATTCATGCACCTCTCCATTCCAGCACCTTTTGCCTGGGCGCCCAGCCTAAGACAGTTGGCACATAAACAAAGCTTGTCTCATAATGAAGAGACAAAAAATAAAGAAATCCAACAATATGATCTGAACACCTTGATCATGTACACCTAAAGCCAGAACATGTCTTGATCTGTTTATTCATGTTTATTACATGAATCAATTTTTTTTTCCTTAAGAAACTGAAATTGGGTCTAATATTTTATAACTGACAGAGTCCTGACTAGTATGCAAATGCTATCTCATCTCCTAAAATAGATAACAAACTGCTATATACACAAATAGTGCTTAACGGTATTTATTGAACTCTATTGTCGCATGATTATTATAAGATGTTCTTATAAGATGTTCTACTAAAAGGAAACAGGGAAAAGAAGTTGTATCATAAAACAAGCATGGTAAGTGCTACATACTATATGTACCTCCAGAGTTATTATATAATAGCATTTTAAACATTCCAGCAGTGTTGCAATAAATTTCTTTAATTACAAATAAAGGCTGCTTAACTTTCTTTTAGGCACAGTTTAATATACCACAGAACACTGGGTACAAGTATGGATATCTATCACCCAAATGGGCTTAGTTATTTTTTAGTGGGTTTTTTTTTAATATATATATTTGTATTGATTTCAGAGAGGAAGGGAGAGGTAGAGATAGAAACATCAATGATGAGAGAGAATCACTGATCGGCTGCTTCCTGCACACCCCACATTGGGGATCATCCCAAAACCCGGGCAAGTGCCCTGACCAGGAGTCAAATTGTGACCTCCTGGTTCAGAGGTCAATGCTCAACCACTGAGCCACGGCGGCTGGTCCAAATAGGCTTAGTTTTGCCTAAAGTTTGGAGGCCACCAAATGACAGTCTTCTTCCACTTGTTCACTGGCCCTCTGGTGTCCTGGGAGAATTAGCACAGCTTGCACATATTTATTACCAGAGACAGTATTTACTTAGCTCTGGGAAAGAGAGACTCTAAGACATTATACTGAAAACAAGTCTTTGAGAAAGGTCACTCCATCTTTCCATTCAGTCCTGTAGGCTTCCTGCCTCCAACAGGGAAACAGATGGTGGAGAAGGAAGGCAGAGTCCCAATCTGCTCACAATCCCAAGCCTTTCTAGTAGGGACATTCACTGGAATGAGGTTCTCCTCCCATATGGCATCTTTGCGGGTCTTTGGTTCAAAGAAGGAGAACGTGTTCTGGTTCATCCAATTAACTACAAAGCACAGATGCATCACATATATAGCTCCAGGGGTAGCAACTCTGAGACATGCAAGAAGCTCTAAAAAGGTAAAGAGCAAATGTGGCAGTGAAATAAATCAAGGGGAATAATGGAAGAGACGAGTAGAAAAATGCACGATTCTCAAAGGCTGAGTAGAAATGGAAGATGCTTTGAGTAGAAGGCTACAGTCAGAAAGCATGTGGACTAGTTTAAGTCAAGCTCCCCTGAAGCAGAGCCAGCACACACAATTTACGGAAAGAGTCCTTTTATGAGAAGAGGGATGAGGGAAACAAGATGGGGCAGGAGATGAAGATCCTAAGCAAGATGTGGTCTCAGCGGGAGCCTGATCCCATGGGGAGTTCTGGAGCCTGAGTTGCACCGCAGAATTGGCCCACCTTCAGACAAAGTGCTGGATTTTTGTGCCCCCATTGGCTGTGTACTCCCTCCCTGGCAGGGCAGCTACCCTTTGGCCCTGGAAGCTGTGAGCCATTAGCAGCCAACACTCACTGCAAGTATGGGTGGTTTACCATATTCCTGGTAAATGGGATCTGGACAAAGCCCAGAAGCATCCACCAAACAGGGTAAGGGTGGAATTAAAAGGAAAGGAATGAAGGAAGCAAAGAGAGTGGTAGTAAAAACAAGTAGCTGGTGCTCCCTTCAGCAGCACATATACTAAAAACTTGTAGCTACAAAGTATTAAGGGTAAACGGAAGCAATATGAGGGGGGAAAAGCATGACATAGTTTTTATTTACAAGGGATGACAGAAGATATTCTTGAAGTCAATACAAAAGTAAATTAAACCTAAAAGAAAAGTGGTCTGAATAAATGCTGGAGGAACAGTGGGGCACTGCTCTCCAGCAAAATCAGGTATGTCCAGGGGAGCAAGCATGATCTTCCTCCATGACAGTGGCTGCTTTTCTCAGAAGGGGTGAGTGAGGGGCAGAGTAAGAGATCTGATCAGCCCATTAGGCCACCTCTCCCAAAGGAGAACTAGGAAGACAGGCGAATAACTCCCAGAATAAATGTGGTCAGAAATAACGCTCTTCAGCTGAAATAACACCCTTCTGAGACCTCTTCCCCCCAACCAAGAAAATCATCTTATAGAAATGAGAAACACTGCCACCAGGGAAGCTGACACGGTCCTGGCCAAGTCTTCCTTCAGTCCTCCCCTTTTACATTCACTATGGAAAAACGTATACAAATACAGAAATAGAAAGAACAATGTAATGAAGCCCATCTTCAACAATAACCAACTCAGCCAATTTCGTTCTCTCTAAATTCCCTCCCACTTTACTTCCCCAATTTTGAAACAAATTTAGTATATCCTTCATCAATATTCATATTTGAAAAGTAGGAATTTTTTAAAATTCGTAATCACAAAACCATGACCACATCGAAATAATAATAACTTCTGAATATCACAAATATACAGTCATTGCTCACATTTCCCCAGTGTTGAGTAGATTGGGGCTTTAGTTGTTGTTATTGTTCTTAACAATTTTTGTTTGAATCAGGATCCAAATAAGGTTCATATACTGTGATTGTTGGTGTTTATTAAGACGCATGGAATCTATAAATTCCTCCTCTTTCTTTTTTTGCATTTTGTTGTTGTTAGACAAATTGGGTTATTTGTCATAGAGAGTTCCCTATCATCTAAATTTTGTTCATCACATCCCCATGGCTGATAACATGAAACAGAAACCTGACTCCCAATCTGTGGTCTTTATATTCCACACCACTTTGTGAGTCTTTCAAATCCATGAAAGTAATTCCCTAGAGAAGAGTTGGAGAATGGGAGGCCCGGCTGGAGTGTCCCTTTAGTTAGAGCTGCTCTCTCCAGAAATCCTTGCTCAGGACAAAGCACACTATTTGCCCAGAATCACTTTCATACAAGTAAACCTGGTTCAAACAAATACTGGAAAGCTGAGCCTTACCTCTGCTGAGCTACCAGTTGGTTTCTATTTGATGTCTTATGTGTGAGGCTGTTTTGTTGGGTTGAAAGACACTAAGGCTAGAGATGATGAAGGACCTAGAGTTGGTATAGGGCCCAGCTGGAATCAGAATCCCTGAGGCACTGAAAGCTTGGAGAACTGACTGCCCACGACTTGAGTTATTCACATCACTCCCAGTTGCAGTGGTCCTGATAAGCAAATTACCAAACTATGATTTTGTTCCTTCGTTAGTAGTCAATTGATTTTCCTTCCCACCCCACATCCCTTCTCAGAGACTGAACTCTCTAACCAATAGTTTCAGGCCAAGTGACCTTTACCCCCTTAACAACAGAGGACGGAACCAAGAATAGTGAACAGAACCAATTCAAAGCTAGCCACTCCACTGACTGGCCAAGAACCAATAAATGTCCAGGATCGTTTGAACTGAAACACAGGGACTGTTGAAAGTCAGATGTTGGCACTGCAGCATGAGTCAATGGCAGACATCTGACCCAAAGCTGGGCGCAAGCCAAAGTTACGGAGATGCAGAGATGAGAGACTTGCAGAGAAAGCAGGCATGCATGAGGAGAATGGAGAACATATGCAGAGAGGAGCAGACAAAAGAGAATGCATCTCCAGAGAAAGAGACATAAAGAGAGCAGCTGTCTGACAACTTTCTAATATTCTGAAAGCCTTAAAAATACTGCCTACAACTGGGTTTCATGAGACTTCACGGCCTTACCATAAATCCTGTTACATAAATTAGCTTAAGTGGGTGGGTCCCTGGGCCTGACAACCAATTACTTCATTTGATGAAAATATATCCATAGCTTTAAAAAGAATTCACTGAGTGCCAGCCAGGCATGACAGTGCGAAGCATTACAGACACTTCTCTACTGGGAATCCAAACTCAGAAATAGGTACTTACTTTAGAACAGGTATATAAAAGGTGTTCTGGGAACAGAGGAGGAGCAATCTGCCTGAGGATGTGGGAGTGGGGGGAGGGCAAGAAAGGCTACCCAAAAGAAGGAGGTGATACTGGGCAGCTGAGCTAGAAGACTAGGGAAACATTTGTCAGGTGGACAAGGAAGTCATTCTAGGAAGAATGCAAAACATGATTAAAGACATATTGGCACAAGCAAGCCTGGCATCATTTGAGGACAATAAAAAGGGCATTAATGTATTATAAACAAAGAGAGAGAGAAGAGGAGAGGAAAAGAGGAGGAGGAGACTTCGGACTTGTTAGCAATGATCAGCATGAAAGAAATGCTATAAGTTTTATATTTTATCTGTCACCCAAACAGGAAATCATTGAAACTGAGAAAGAAAAAAATAAACCTATTAGTATTTTAGAAAGATGACTCCAACAGTGAAAAGAAAAGGAAATTAGAAGACAAAGTTAGAGTCAAGAACACAAATTAGAAGCTGTTGCAATTACCTCAAGCCAAAGAATATCTTTTACTAAGACAGACAATGTGGGGTTCAAGAGAAAGACACACATTCAAGAGATATTAAGGAGATAACGTCTATAGGACTTAGTGACTAAATATGATTGGAAATAGAAGAATCAAGAATGATACACAGATTTCTAGTGGAGTGACTGGGTAGATGGCTATACCCTTTTCTCAAATGGAGAATACCAAGGTAATGAGGGCAAGGGCATAGGGAAAGGGTGAGTTCAGTTTGAGGTATGGCTTGGAGATATTAATTTATATGAAGATGAATAATATCCATTTTTACATATTTAATACTCAGCAAACATTTGCTGAGTTCCTACAAGCACTCAGCTTAGTCTCAGGATCCAATATAAGTAAGAGCATTCACCAGTCCTTACTGTCATGAAGTACACAGTTAAATATGGGGGACCATTATTAATCAATTACATATCTATAGAATTTTAAACTGAAAAAGGCTACACCGGGAACAAAGCCAGAACTGAGAAGACATATGAATAGGGGAACACATATGCTAAGTCAGGGAAATGCATCTATGAAAGCAACCTCTGAGCTGGGTGTGCAAAGACAATGAAGAGCTGAATATGTGAGGAGCAGGCAAGAATTCTGTGCAAAGGGGAAATGTGTGCAGAAATCTTGAAGTGGTAAGGAGAGAGAGAGAATGAAGAGAACAGAGCAAAATGAGGCTGTCGAGGAAGGCAAGAGATGAAGGATGCAGGGAGCAACATGAAAAACTTTGACTTATTCAAAGAGTACTTTGAAATATTGAACGGCTTTTAGCAGAGAATACGATGACAAAAGGTCTCTTCAGTTCAATGTAAAAACACACCGAAGGAGACAAAAGTGAAACAGAAGAGCTAATTAGAAGATTTTTCGTAATCATGCAAGACACAACTATGACTTGTGGTTACAGCAGAAATGGGGCCAAGTGGGTAGATTCAAAAGCGACTTGCAAATTAATGATGATGGTTGGGATGGGATATGAGACAGGAGTTGTCAAGGAAGACCTGCAGAGGTTCTGACTTAAATTTATTGAGGGTCATTCACTGGGATAGGGAACATTAAAGGAGCACCGTGTTTGAAATGAAAAATGATGAGTTCACTTTTGGACACGTTACCTTTGAGGACTTTTGAAGCCATCCAAGGACAGAAGCATGTTACTAGGTAGACTGTGTAGACCTGAGGATCAGAAAAAAACACGTAAGCTAGATTTGTAAATATGAGAGTTGCCTCCATACAGGTGGTCACTGAAGACTTGCATGTAGGTGATTATGTATAGAGTGAGGAAACAAGTCATTGAGTGGGACCATTTAATCATTTTTCACTGGAGGATGAGCAAAGGAAAAGAGAGAGAGCCTTTGAAAAGGTGGAAAACCAGGTGTGTTGTGTCACAGAAGCCAAGGTAAGCATGTTCCAAGAATAATGGAATAATTTGCTATGCTTTCTGCTGAGAACACTCAAATGGTGAGCAGAGAAAGCATCACTAGATGCCAGAAAGGGTGAGATTTGTGATTTAAGATCTTTAAATGGATCTTGATCAAAGGAGATCAGTCTGGCTGGAAATATGAATTCAGAATGGATGATAAAAGCCAGGGTGGAGAATGACAGGCATCACCCATGTGATCGTGGAGAGTGAGAATAGAGACCAGGGCCAAGCACTGGGCGATGTCAATGTGGACAAAAGAGAGCTGCACGGGAGACTGAGAAATAATGCCCAGAGAAGTCATGAGAAAAAGTGAGGTTTAGAATCTCACCTTCCCTCCTCATCTTATGTCTAGTCCACCAAAGTAGCCTTCTACCTGGTTTCCCAACTACTTCATCCCTAATCCAGCATTTTCCAGTCTGCCACTAGGACAGGGGTGAGGGGAGCAGGAGAGTCAAGAGCAGTGAACACAGAACAGATGTTTGATGGGTGGTATAGCCAGCAACCTAAGTCTCCAACTACCTTCCCCATTTATTTGCTATGTAACTTTAGGCAAGCCCTCTTTTTCTTTCCATTTCAGCTCCCTCGCGTGTAAAATAAGGAAAACAATTTTCTCTAATGACCTCATAGGCTTGTCCTAAAATTCACATGAGTTACTGGCTGTGAGAGTGTTTTAAACACTTGTTCTTCACAACACTGGCTTCAGGAATTATTGTTCATCTTGAATCACTGTGTGCTTCACGGTTCATCCTTTCTCAAATAGTTCCACTGGCTCCTTTTCTTGGCTCTCAGCAAGGTAATGGATGGTGCTGTCACCACCCGAACACCATTGCCCTTCCCTTTCCAGGTCATTCCAAATCTGAGTCACAGTTAAGCAAATGTAATGCATTTGCAGGTAGAGTTGGCAAGATGTGCTCCATTTGCTTTTTGGCCCAGTCCGTTAATTGCACTTGGAAGTAAACAGCACACTATAGAGTGAAGACAAGAGGGTAATTTGGAAAAAGAGAGAGAGAAAGGAAACTGAAATGAATTTGGGGATGGAGCATGGGAGGTAAAGTACATCACACAAACTTAAAATAATTGGGATTATATAGAATGTCGTAAGGGCTTACAAAGCTTAAGCCTCCTTGCTAAGTCCACTCCTTGCCTGAGTTTCATAGCTCTCCATGAAGTAACCCTAACACTAGTCACCATTGCTTTTCTGACAATCATTTGTCTCTCATTGCCCATCAACGTGCCTATTTCTGCCTCCACATCTCGCATGAGATGTCTTCCAAGAGTATCCTCTCCTGCCCCAGCTGTGCTCAGCTCAAGCCATCCCTTATTCAGGAAGCCGAACTTCCTTTGCTGAACTTAAGAGGCCAAACCACAGTTTAGCACATCCCCATAGCTCTCCCCGACTCTGCCATCATTTCATGCGCACCAGCCTTTTCTCTCCAGCTAACATCATTGGCATTAAACATCCTATACCTTGTTCAAGGTACATACCTTCCCTGATTTACATAGGAGAAAACGAAGTCTCAGTGAGAGAATCTGTTCGGCCCACATCAGCAGGTGTTGAGGCCTCCTCGGTATGACAGTTAAGTTTAGCCTACTATTTCTTCTTAAAAACAAGTCCTGTCTTTATCTTTCTTATACTTTCTCCCACAATGCCAGTTCCTGAGAAGATGTCTGGGCATCTTAGAAAGAGGATGCCAATGTAAAAAAAAAAGAGAAAAAGCTGCTGAGAGAGAGATAGGAGGCCCCAAAAGGTCAATCTTCTATTTCCAATTTCGCTGGAGCACAGACCATACCGACCACATTCCAGGCCTTTGCACCAGAAGACTAAACCCAATTCTGATTCTCTTTTCCCATTCACCATTAAACAACATTGTGTTTGCTAATATTTGTAATGTTAGTTTAATCAGAACAGACTGTGATTTTTACATTTTAAACAGAACACTACTTTCTGTACCTTAGCCCTTCCGTCAACCAAGTGTTATTTGGGTTATTGTGAACTAATTTATGCAGATTCACCACAATGAGCCATCACCATGGTAATTTTCTGCCCTTTGTTTTCAGTTTCTGTTGCATATGCTCATCAAGGAGATTGAAGCTTTACTGGTGAACAAAATGTCATTACCTGCCTTTGGACTTAAGTGCATCAAATTTAAAGAAATGTTTCCAAATCCTCCTGGCATTCCATTTCAGGCTTATTTCTCAGAGATCAATAAAATGTTCTATCCAGAACCAAGCAAACCTTTTACCTCCCCTTCCTGGAGCTGGGACTGGCCGATTCTCTGGCCAAATGTCATGGCTTTCAACGGGAATATGGGCTCCTGAGCCGTCAAACCTTCTAGGGGTCGCCTTCCATCTGCTTGAATGAGCTCAACAGCTGCACAGTTCAACTGAATCTTACTTTTCACTTCAAGCACAGGGATCAGTGTGCAGCGGGAGTGGGCTGTCTGCAGTGATGGTAGCTGGCAATCTTCCCATCCCAATATACACTTGCCACTCCTCCCATTAAAAGGCGGAATTGATTCCCCCAACTCAAATCTGCCTCGTAAGCAGTCTGAGAGGAGGGACCACATCACACATGCTTCTGGTCTCCGTGGCACCATGCAGCAGCCCCGGATGATGCCCAGACAGGTGTCTATATACAGTTCCCTTTCTCCCACTCCCCCAATCTGCATCTTCTAGGCGAACCTCTCCAGGGCCACCATTTACAGGAATACTTCAGTCACTGTCCAAACAGAGCAATTCAGATTGGGGATGTTTTCTGAATATGAAATAATCCAGCTATTCAACATGGATTGTTTTATGGCATTAATGAGATTGAGTGTTCTGGGAAATGCCTTTTGAGTGAAGCAGGTCTAAGTCCAACATTTAGAAAGCTTTTAGCTTAAATGCAAACCCACTGGAAATGGGAGGCACGCCATCATGAGGGAGCCGTCCAGCAGAAAGTGTGGGATGCAGAGCCTCGTTCTCCTCATCACCGTCCCTGTGGTCCATTTCATCCAGCAGAGCTAGATGAAGTTCAAAAGCTGAGGGGTGCAGAGCGGGGGAGGCGGGGTGGGAAGCAAAAGACAACTACTGCTTGCCTGCAATTGAATTCAGTTCAAGAAAGGTTGGCCCTCGCCAGTTTGGTTCAGTGGAGAGAGCATTCGCCTGCAGACTGAGGGGTCCTGGGTTCAATTCTGGTCTAGGACACATGCTCATGTTGCAGGATCAATTCCCAATGGGGGTGCATGCAGGAGGCAGCCAATCAATAATTCTCTCTAATCATTGATGTTTCCATCTCTCCTTCTCCCTTCCTTTCTGAAATCAATAAAAATATTTTTTTAAAAAAAAGAAAGCAAGGCATACCCTAACCAGTTTGGGTCAGTGGATAGAACATCAGCCTGCGGACTCAGGGGTCCAAGGTTCGGTTCCAGTCAAGGGCATGTACCTTGGTTGCGGGCACATTCCCAGTAGGGGGTGTACAGGAGGCAGCTGATTGATGTTTCTCTCTCGTTGAGGTTTCTAACTCTCTATCTCTCTCCCTTCCTCTCTGTAAAAAATCAATAAAAGGAATAAATAAATAAAAAAGAAAGCAAGGCTGCAAGGCAATGAGAGGGAGATCTGGAATTTTTTAGTTTGAAATTCAGCGATCTGTGACTAGCTATGACTGTGGTCAAGTCACTCTCCCTCTGAATCCATTGGGGATAATAGTACTTCCACCACAGTTATGAAAAACAAGCGAGCAAAGGTGACCAGTGTGGTGTGTTCTGGGAACTGGGAGATGCTCTACATATGTGAGGTATTGTTACCCCCGGAGCAGAAGCTGCTGCTCCAGCCACACTGATCACAATGCAGCAATAAAACAAGGCAATGCTGCTTGGTGGAACACTGTGATCTTCCCCACAAGTAATGGATGCTCTCTGATTGAACATCACTTCCTAACAATTCAGTGTGCGGATGCATCACCTTCCAGTCTAAGGACAGAAGTCACACCAGTATTTTAACAGAGAAACTGTATTATAAAGAGTGATCTTGATAGAAAATCACTAACGAGGTAACTGAGGTCATAAGCACAGGGAGCAGTGCCCTCCCTGAGGTGACCAACCTTGCTGGTTGGCCTGGGACTGAGTGGGTTGCTGGGAAACGGGGCTTTCAGTGCTCCAGGCGCAGGAAAACGAAGATAAGGTGGTCACCTTATACAACCCTTAGTGTTGGGAGAACGCTGGGAAGAGTTGGAATTGTCAGAACTTCCAAGTTCGGAGGTGGAGCCCCTCAGAGATGGGACTCAGACCTGTGCGGCCCCACCTGGCTGGTGCTGGGATGTCCAAGGAGGTGCAGCGACGTCTGGAAAAATGACCAAATGCATCCAGCTGCTGGTTTGCAAATGAGCTGGCCCTGAGGAAGCTTTGCTGGGGTGTGGCTCACAAGAACAGCGAGGCAACAGGCAGGAGCAGCCCCTCCTCCCTCTTGTGCCTCCTACTGGCAAAACAACAGTGATCCAGTTGGCAAAGCAGAAATGTGGTTGCAGAGTCCCCATCCAGCACCACTGAGCACAGGGCAGGATGTTAGGTTTGGAACAGAGAGATAATAGCTTAATAACTGGCACCGCGGCCAGAAAACATAGGTAAAGAGAAAATAATCTGTGGTGAATGATTTAATCAAAGAACTTGCCTTTTTTAAAAAATCTTGCCAAGCTCCTAAGTCCAGCCTACCTGCCCTTTGACCCAAGTAATGATCCAACCATTTCTCTCCCGCCCCCGGCACTGTGACAGCCATCAAGAATAGTCCTGGGCACTAGCTGTCACAGCAGCAGACCTGACACTCAGTCGTGTCCTATGGCCTTTTCCTGGGGAATCTTGCTGCCTGCTTTGCAAACTCACAGACAGCTGGGCTGAGAGGAGCATTAGGCAGCTTTAAAATTTCATGCAGGTCATTATTCTTTCATGAACCACCACAAATCCAACTACACAAGGCCAAGGGCAAGCACATGGGAGCTACAGCGGTGCTCTGTTCATTGTAGAATTGAGCCCCTAAAAAGGGGCTTAAACAGGGCCCAGCAAATACCACAACCACTCGCCCTTCCCCCTGGAGGTGCCACCAGACAATGGCAGTGAATGTGTGCCTGTCCATGAGGCTCAGCAAGCAGTAGTCCCTCTCCCCTCACCCAGCAACACCCAACATCCACCTCTGCCTTTGGGCCAGAGATGGGCAAGGGGACAAAATAGCTCACAACTGCACCTCCAGTCTCCATCTCTGAGAGGCGATAAATCTTTTCCAGGAGCTTTTATTCAGTTTCCCAATTAGCACATCATTTTACTTTATTTTCCCCTTTCCCTCCTCCTACCTTCTATTCTTCCCTTTTCTATCTTTTTGTTTTTCTTTCCCCTCCAATATTCCTCTGTCCATTTTTCACTTCCTCTGAGACCAGTCCCTCTCATGCTGTTGAGTTCCCACTTTTCTGTGTGTGTGGATCTGTCTGTCCACATCTTTGCATGCGTGCGTGTGTGCGTGCGCGTGTGTGTGTGCACATATATGTGTGTTTCCCTGATGTTTTCTGTCTCCTGCAGCTTTGTGCCTCCCCTTGGCCACCACTTTCAGCTCTAATCTCTCCGGATAGGAGAGTGAGTGCCTCTGTCTCCTGGGGCAGTGAGGACTCCATTTTATTCCCTTGTTGCCTCTGCCGAGGAAAAGAGGAAGCTGAGGAAACATCTGTTCCATTCAGGACACAAATACCAAGTCCCAACCGTGTACGAAACAATGAGCCATGGAGGCACCGTTCAGATCATCACCTGCTCAGTAAGTGCCTACTCTACACCAGGCCACATGCTCACTCATCACTAGGGACTCAAAGAGGAACCAGGTTGGGTACATGTATCACAGATCCCACAGTCTGGTGAGGGAAGCAGATCTGTGAAAAATGCTGCAAAAAGGCTATGTAATCAGGCTAGGGAAGGAGTTAATCAAGAAAGGCTTCCTGGAGTCCTGGCCGGGGTGTTCAGTGGTTAGAGTGTCGGCCCACTCACCGAAAGGTCGAGGGTTTGATTTCCAGTCAAAGGCATGTACTTGATTTGCAGGTTCAATCCCCGGGCCCAGTGTGGGCACGTGCAAGAGGCAACCAATCAATGTGTCTCTCTCACATCGATGTTTCTCTCTCTCTCTCTCTCTCTCTCTCTCTCTCTCTCTCTCTCTCTCCCTCCCCCCTCCCCTCCC
>NW_006287904.1:2716035-2721079 GCF_000327345.1 Myotis davidii | reverse complement strand
CTCTCAGGGCTCCTCTAACACTCTCTCTCTCTTTCTCTCCCCCCCCTTCCCTCCATTCCATTCTCTCTAAAAAAATCAATGGGGAAAATATCCTCAGGTGAGGCTTAACAAAACAATAAAAAGAAAAAATGAAAGTCTTCTTGGAAGAGGTGGTGCTGTATCTTGAAGAACATGTAGATGTTAAACAGAGAAATGAGAGGACATCAGAAGTTTATCATGAGCAATAGCATGAAGGCAAAACACAAGCTTGGGGTATGCAGGGACCCACAGGTAGCACAGGGCTACTCTAGCATGACTCAGGTAGTAGTGCAGCTGGAGAGCTGGGAAATGAGGGGGTCACCCAAGACCTTATGGGCCAGGCTGTGAGGGACCACCCCTCAGCACTCACTGTTCCTGCGTGCTCCTGCCCACACCGCCTGAGGCATCCTCTGGCCACTGGAGTTTGCTGGGCCCATGTGCAGGGCAGACCAGAGTGTCTAACACCCTTGGGAGCACATCAATTTATCTCCCACAACTTCTCTGCTCAGCTTCGATGGAGGTGGTACAGTGGACCAAAAGGATGGCCAGAAGAAAGGAGAGCAGAGAGAAAGCTAGGGATCGGATGAGTGAAGCGTGCAGAAATCATCCCCTACAGGAAACTCCATGGGGAGCAGAGCCCGTGCGTCTTCTGTCCCCTCCCATTGGTGTTCTAGCAGGTGGCTCTTCACACTGCCACCAGCACTAGAAGGCTTGCTTCTGAGAAGCAAGGAATTCTAGGAAAGAATTAGCATCTTACTAATTCAGCTTACTGCACTAAGCAACTGCCAACTCTGCAGAGTGGGGGCTATTGTTTCCTTCTTACAGATAAGGAAACGGCCTGAGCGAGGCTAAGGAACTCATCCTAGCCACTCAATTTGTCAGAAGCTGTCAGAATTCACACTCACATCTGGCTGATTCGTTTATTCCATGTTGGTTTCTTACCTATGGGTTTGGAACATTTTTAACTATCTTCCCCTCCCTCCATGTAAAACTGCTTGTGGAAATCAACTCATAGTTTAGTGGAAAGTAACCTTTTGTTTTGAAGTCTTTTGCTTTTAAAATAAATTTTAAGATGTGTTTCAAGGAGTATCCTCCACTTTAAAAAAGACAGAAAACTTCCCAACATACAAATATATAGATATATTTCCTAATGTCCCCCAATAGTGGGAATCGTCTTGGACTCTGTTCTAAACTTTCCATTCTCCTCCCCATCATATTCTAGGGAAAGCCTGGGCTTTGGAGTCAGGCTTGGTTAAGATAGTGGCTCTGCTGTGTGAACCATGGCACAAGTCACTTAGCCACTCATGTGTAAGTCTCATACTTCATCAGGTTTGTTGTGAGGCTTGAATAAGATGACACAAATCTGATGCCTGGCACACAGATGACAATCCATTAATCCCTTCCTGGCCTTCCCCTGCCTCCCACACAATTTCACCCTCCCGGGAAATGATGCCACTTCCACGGGCCAGTAACCTCAAAACAAAGATGACACACCTTCTGATTTGCTTGTCCATGAATTTAAGCTCTAGCTCAATCGTATTTCACTCTGTGCCTAAATGTGTCTAGAACAGTGGTTCCCAACCTTCTGGCCCTTTAAATACAGTTCCTCATGTTGTGACCCAACCATAAAATTATTTTCGTTGCTACTTCATAACTGTAATGTTGCTACTGTTATGAATCGTAATGTAAATATCTGATATGCAGGACAGTCTTAGGCGACTCCTGTGAAAGGGTCGTTCGGCCGCCAATGGGGTTGCAACCCACAGGTTGAGAAGGTGTTCCAGTAAATTCCATTTGACCCACAGGTTGAGAACCGCTGGTCTAGAAGGTGTTCCAGTAAATTCCATTTCAATGACCTAATCATGGTTGGGTGGCAGGAAAGAAAAACAGATGTCAGCCTTGAGGGACATGAGGGTAAGGAGGGTTTCAGATTCCACTTTGCAGAGAATTGTGAATCTCTGAGGCCACACTAAAGTCTAAGGATTGGGTAATAAACATGCTTTGGCTTAAAATAGAAAATGAATCACATAATTTTAGACCAAATGTAAAATCTAGTGGAGAATGTTTTCATGTAGATCACTGGTCAAGTCCTGCTTGATTAGGTGATATAAGTAAGTTGGGTCAAAGAAAATGCAGCTGTCCATGGAGATGCATTGTCATTGGGAAGGACTGTGGGGGTGCTGGTTCGCTCTGGTTAGAACCAGAGTGTTGGAGACACACTCGAAGAGGACAGAGTACTCGTCAGCAAACTTGTGGGGAGAAAAAAAGACTTTGAGACCTATTTAAATCCAGATAACTCCCCTTGAAAAGTGGCCAAAAACTAGGGATCTAGCACCTTGCAGGCCATAGTCCAAAAGGGTCACTATGTCACACCATCACTAACCACGTTATCTTCTCAAGCCTTGAGAATTCCCAAATCAAGTCAAGACTGGGAGACTATGATTCATTCTCTCCCTTTTCATTTGCGGTGACTAAATAAATAGGCCTTTTCCATCTTCTCAGCCTAAATCAGCGGGACCATGCAGGTGTGGGCACATCTGAGGCTGCCTGTAGGTTAAGCTAACTTCCAGGTTGTTCCCCATCATCTCCTGCATCAGCTGAGCCCCCCTCAGAGGCACGGTTTGCCAACCACGGCTCTAGGCTGAAGGGCCATTGAGGAAACCGCACTTGTTCAGACAGGAGACAGGTTCCAGCTAAATAAGGTACGTCCGCAGGGTCTCAGCCATCAGAAAGGTGGTTCTTAGTTAAGCGGAGAGGTCCCTTCACTTGGGCTCCAGATTGTCCTTCCATGGCTGTGTGACCTTAGACGAGTCCCTAAAATTCTCTGTGAGGTTTTTTTCATCTATATAATGAAGATGAAGATACAAATCCCCATCCTGTCTATAGTGTAGGCTTCTTATGGGAGAAGAGCACTAAAGCACTCTATAGACCAGCCGTGGGCAAACTACAGCCCGCAGGCCGGATCCGGCCCGTTTGAAATGAATAAAACTAAAAAAAAAAAAAAGACCGTACCCTTTTATGTAATGATGTTTACTTTGAATTTATATTAGTTCACACAAACACTCCATCCATGCTTTTGTTCCGGCCCTCCGGTCCAGTTTAAGAACCCATTGTGGCCCTCGAGTCAAAAAGGTTGCCCACCCCTGCATAGACACTAAGATCATTTTGATAATATGAGGTAGCCAAAAATTGAAAGCAATCCAATATGAGTGGAGTAAATAAATTATAGTACAATGGAATACTATACAGAAATTTTAAAAGAGCAAACTAACCACAACATACAACTACATGGATGAATTTTACTGACAACATAATAGATCAAAAGAGCCAGGTAGAAAAAATACTAAGGACTGTATGCTCCCATTAATATGAAGTTAAAGTACAGAAAACTAATCTATAGTGACGGAGATTGGTATGGTGGTTACTAGGGAAGGGACACAAGAGACCCTTGTAGAGTGTTGGAAATGGCTTCATCTTGATCTGGGTAGTGGCTACATGCACATCCTCATATGTAAGACTATCTACAGTTTTATACTTAACTAGAGGCCCGGTGCATGAAATTGTGCAAGAGTAGGCCTTCACAAAACCCCTCCACTCCCCCCCACCCCCTCACTTCACCCCCCACCCCTGTTTCATCCAGAAGATCATCTGGATGGTCGTTCCCCTGTTTGGCCACTCATTATATTTGCATATTACACTTTTATAATTATAGATATCTAGGCTCTTTAGTGTATACATCTAATACTCCAATTTAAAATACAAGTTTAAAAAGACTGAACAGATATCTGACTCACTATACTGGGTAGAATTCACAGGTAGAAGAATTCTCTGATGATTCATCACCGTCCAATTTTTGTTCTATGCTGATTCATACTTCTCCATGACCGCAATCATTATTGGAAATTAAAGGGCAAAAAGGTAAAGGGATTACACAAAAGAAAAAAAAACCCTCACAGATAGACAACTATATGGTGATTACCAGAAGGAAAGGGGGGTGGGAGAGGTAGGAGAGGGTAAAAGAGGAATAAATACTGATGGAAGAAGACTTAACTTGAGGTGGTGAACACACAATACAATGTAAAGATGATGTTATATAATTGTACCCCTAAAACTTGTATAATTTTACTAACCAATGTCATCCCAATAAATTCAATTAAAAGGGGGCAAAATATCCAGCATTTCAAAATGGGAAGCAGTGCCATTGACTACTTAAAAAAAATAGGCACATGTATGTTCACACACAAACACAAAAGATATGACCAGCCCTTGGCTACTGATAGAGATGAAAATCTCTAAATGATCTACTGCCAGGCTTGATCATGCTGATTTGTTTCTGATCCGAGCGGAAGGAAAGCAGAGACTCTGCAGTAAGTTGGAAGGTGCTGCTAGGTTTGACAGAGGAAAATATGATTAGAATGCACTCGGGCAGAAATAATGACTCGCCTCCCCCCAGGACCAGTCTGCCCTCCCGTCTGTGCCTACGACAAGCCTTGCATTGCTAACGACAGGGTGTTGGGAGGCCGGTGGCATCTCAAATCCATCCTGACTCATCATGCAATCAGAAAACACACAACCTGCAAAACCCAGACACTTCCAGAAGAATGGCTCGGGTGGGGTGGTTATTGAGAGGGTGCAGTGTGGAGAGAGAGGTGAGGGGAAGGAAGGTGTCTGTGGTAAAAAAAAAAAAAAAAAAAAAAAAAAAAAAGGTGGGGGAAGATGAAGAGAAAGGAATAAAGGAATCAAGTGTCTTCCTTGATTCAGGTAGGGGAAATAGAGCAATTGCCAGAAATGTGATACATTTGTCACAGTATGGGAAAACACTTCAAGAATTAGCCCCAAGTCTGTGTTGCAGTTTTGTTCCCTGGCCCTGGTCATGGTGTGTGCAGGAGGCAACAAATCCATGTGTCTCACAGCAATGTTTCTCTCTCTCTCTCTCCCCCTTCCTACCTCCCTTTTATTCTCTCTAAAAAGCAATGGAAAAAATATCCTCAGGTGAGGATTAACAAAAAAATTTGCCAAGATTGGC
>NW_006287904.1:2709004-2715710 GCF_000327345.1 Myotis davidii | reverse complement strand
ATTGAAATTCTTCCCTTCACGTGTATTTCATATTCATCCTAGCAATGACTACCTTCAGATGGGAAGCACTTATACATATACCTGCACCCCCACACACACATGGGGCACCCAATTCTTGGAGTAGGACTATGTTTGTGTGTATGTGTGTATTGCTCTATTCCCAGTACTCTTTCCAGTATCTGGCTTTCAAAAGTGTTTGATAAATGAATGAATGATCTACTGTAACTTCTCAGGGGGGAAAAAGTGTCCAGCTCTTTGAGAAGCAAACAGGAACTAGTGAGGGAAGGAGGAGTCCTTTCTTATGTGTCTGGCCTTAGAAATCTCCCTTCGGAAAGTCAGTGACCTCTCAGCAAGCCCGAAGTACCCCACTTAGTAGGAGAGCACACATGTCCCTGCATTGCAGGGCCCAGCAAAGTACTTGCAGACAGACTAGAACATGGGTGATTCTCCATGGCCAGTCAGACTGGACCTAAGACCTGACAACCAACCTTGGCCACACCCATTGGCCAGCACGTTTGCCAGTGCCCTCTTGGAACTGGTCTTGAACTATATGTGGCTTCCTCTCTCACCCCGATTTCATAGCTTCTGTAATTCACTCTACTAAATGTGGTCTAACTTAATGCCCATTAAACTAGAAGCCAAGTTCTGCTCTTCACTCAGCCTCCCCTCAACTCCCTCCCCTCTTTGTTGGATAGTAGCTTGGATTTCCCTCCTAATTGCTGCATGGGTCCTGAACACCTGTGTTTTATGCTATTCCATGAAACATTTCCCCAATTAAAGCCTAGGAGAACAATGAAAGACAAAACCCATCTGCAAATGGAGAATCACACATTCGACAGCAATAGCAACACTAGGTCATAGGCTGGGTCGTTAAATCACTGAGCATATACATCCAGTGCAGAAAAAGAGCACACTTCTAAAACATTTATGGCTGAGATTTAAAACTACTGGAATTGAGACATTCAGAGGTAATTCCCAAGAAAGCTTTCAACCTGGCTCCGAGGCCTCAGCTCAGAGCTAGGGAAGGCAGCTTTCATCACTCCCCAAGTAACACCAAGGAAAGGAACCTGTCTCCAGAAATGACAGAGCAATCTGTCTGACTTCAAGATGAGGCTAGGAAATGCAGGGGAAATTTCAATGAGTATATTTGCTCCTCTTCTAAACTTTGAATATTAATTCTAGTCTACAGTCGAGAGAAAGGCCTAGTTATCATAAGTAAAATTGGGCTCGCCTTCCTTTGTTTCGGCACACGTCTAGAATGTGGTATCAGCGAGATGGTCTTGCTGCCTGAGGGTCACTCCCATTGAAATTGAGGGAGCTAAGCTATACTCTCTTTAGGTAATAAGTTGGCCTTGAGGTTAAGCCACATGACAGCCACTCCCTAGTTACCATTTTGGTATCACCAGAACCACCTGGTAATGCTCCACTGGCTCTTCTGCTTTGGCATCGTTTGCCTTTATCTTTTCACTGGCTAACATATGCAATTCAGGTAAGTCCAAAATTCTCTTGTTCTAAGATGCAGGCCAAGAGGAGGTGAATCCAAGCAATACCACTGATGGCCAGATGTCTAGCAAAGCCCTCCAGGGCTACAGTGTTCTGGGGATAGATGAGCACAGGAAGAGGGGACCAATTTGGACCTCAGACCTCAAGCTGCAAATCAAAGCTTCTGCCTCTCACAGTAATTCCATTGATTCCTATGGGTGAACAGAGCCCAAAACTAGTAGGAAACTGACAGAGAAACTGGGAGAAGATTCCTACTCTTTCTTACCCAAGTCTTGTTCAAAATTGACAATGGGGGGGGGAGGGGCCTGAGTGGGGGCAGCCATGCCCTGACTCCCCACAGTGTTCAGTCACCAGACCACCAGGAAAGCCCTAAGGATCTTGTGGTTGTATGAGTCCTTTCTTTTCTCTTCCCCATATAACTTTAAAACCCTAAAAGGCCACAGCTACTAAAGAAGGTTGCTAGTATATCACTCACCCTTATTTGTGGGTGTTGGGGGGAAATTTCTCAAGCCATGTCCTGATCTAAAACTGGAAATCTCATGCCAATCTGGAATGCTCCAAACCAGACACAGGCCAACTACCTTCTGTGGACACTTCCTCTTCCAAAGAGAGCGAAATGGAAGGTAACCAGCTGAGAAATGTGAACCTCCACAAACGACTCAACCCCCAAAAGACAGTTCAGCAGAGGTACTTTCTTCCCCCTGATTAACCATAAAATTGCTTCAAATCTCCATCTTACTTTCATTCATGGATATGCCCTCCTTTTGTTCCAGGTTTTGGAGAGATTTTCCAGATTTTCTCACAAAACTTGGCTGTACCCTTTGGATATCACAGTTTCCAGAAAAGAGAAATGACCACCAGTCCCCCGTGCTCAGGCAAACCCCTGCATCCCTGCCCTTCTTCCTCGTGCTGAGCAGAGTAAGAGACATGCAGTTCATTCCTGCAGCCACAGGAAGATATTCTGTGGCTCCCTGCAGACGATGGGTGGGGAGGCCATATTCATGTGCCAAGCACTGTGCTGGTATCTTTACTCCTTTATCTCATTTAATACAACAACAGTTGACAAGAAGTAGGACTTATTGTCCCATTTTACAGAAAAGTAAAGTGAGGCAGAGAGGTCCAGCTCCCCCCTAGTTCACAGTGCTAGAACCAAATAGTGGTCTGAGGCTTTCAGGGCTGGGCGTGAGGAGAGCTCTTTCTGGATGACTCACAAGTGGCTTTGTGATTTTCTAAAACTCACTTAAACTCCCTGTTGGAGCTATTAATATCATCAGTTCTCCTAAATTGGAATAAACTTCTCTGTTCACCCTCTCCCTGTTTCCTGTTTCCTTGTCCTGTGGTGCTGCTGAATTAATATCTACAAAGCTCTTGGAGTTCCTTGAAGGGAAGTTTCAATAAACACAAGTTATTAACCTTCAAAGCACCCAGAGTTGTGAATGAAGAAGTTATAAAAATTATCATAAAGTCCTGCTGGGGTTTGATAATGAACAGAAGCTTTCTTGCATCTTCAAACACTTCCCCTTATTTCCCAGAGCACAGGGGAACCCCTCCAGCTAGAATGGGCATTAATTCCAATGTTAATCCCTGGCTCTTCTCTCTTCTGATGTATGGGAAGGTCAAGTGCCTCTTTCCAGAGCCTCTCCAGTAGCTTCATGGAGGTTCTGAGCTGCAGGTGCCTAAGGCTACTGAACAACACAGCGCCATCATTCTCTGGCTTTGACTCCCAGGTGCAGTCAAACAATGCTGTGACAATGCCTGATGGGCAAGAAGATGCCACTGCCAGGAGGTCAAGACCCAGAAATTCAGTATTCACATTCAGTATGCATTGCTCCAGCTCTCCTCACACTGACCATGATTATCATGTGTCAGAGAAGGACCTAGCTTTGTCCACACAAGCAAGGGGAAACCAAGCTGTGCCTCTCCTCTGAGGTTGTGCTGTGAGAAGTTGAAGGGGAAGGAAAGGGGGAAAGGAGAGCTAATGGAGACACCCCAACCTTCTGTGGGTCTAGACAACACAGCTGTTCCAGATTATGATAATACTGTGCCAGGAGCAGGAAAGAAGGGAAGGGTGTGAGGCTCATTATCTCACTGTCAATGATCCATCTCCCATCACATTCCCTACCTCAAGCTTACAATGTGCCAACATCTCCATCTGCAGCCAAGTGCTCAGGACTGTGGTGGCCACCGAAGAGCCTGGCCACCTCCCCCAGCTTCAAGGTTAGGTCAAGCCAACTGGGATAATACACTTGAGTTGAAGGTATGGAGGAAGACACGTAATCCTTACACCAGACTTCAAAGATCTGACCTACCTGCACTAGCCGCCAAAAATCCTATTTGCATAGACACCATCTGCTGTCCTGGGAAGAATGGGAAAGGGTACTTCTGGGGACCTGGGAAGGTCTCAAAGTCAAAGAGCATTGTTGCTAAGCCTTATGTCAGGCAAGTATGATTGTGCCAAGTGTCTTCAAAAGAAGTAATTTATTTTCACTACCATTATGATTGTTATTCATCCTTGACTGTGCATGGTAAAGCCTAAGAATTTTGATAACACGGAGATGCAGATACAAATGCATAGGTGCCCTTGAGTAAGGTGCTTAGCCTCAGTTTCCTCTTTGGTAAAAAAGGGGTCATGATAGCAACCGTTTCATAGTAACGCTGTGAGGTCTGG
Source organism: Myotis davidii (assembly GCF_000327345.1). NCBI lineage: Eukaryota > Metazoa > Chordata > Mammalia > Chiroptera > Vespertilionidae > Myotis > Myotis davidii. Next base: position 2,711,539 of record NW_006287904.1, on the reverse strand, counting down.
CTCTGTTAATTATATGTAAACCACCCAGCACAGTGTCTGGCACCTGGTGAGCACTCAATAAAGGACAGTCACTCTACCAGGAAGAGTCTACTAGTGACTAGGCCAGGGGTGGGCAAACTTTTTGACTCGAGGGCCACAATGGGTTCTTAAACTGGACCGGAGGGCCGGATCAAAAGCATGGATGGAGTGTTTGTGTGAACTAATATAAATTCAAAGTAAACATCATTACATACAAGGGTACGGTCTTTTTTTTTTTAGTTTTATTCATTTCAAACGGCAGGCCAAAGTTTGCCCACGGCTGGACTAGGCAATAAGGAAGGCAATACTAACAGTATAAAAGGAATCTGGAGGAAGGAGAACGGTGGGAACCAAGAAGGGCTTCCCTTTCTCAGATGAGGGCTGCTTTTTAAGGGGGAAAAAAAAAACACAGTATAACCAAAAGTTATAAAATTTGTCTCCTGCCTATGTGGAAGATGAGCCAGACCAGAATAGAGCCAGTTACCAGTAAGAGGCAGGAGAAATGAGTCTGCCTTGTAAACAAGACCTTGAACTTCATGCAGAATGTTTGGACCATGGGAACCACAGGGAGCCACGGGAGGCCCCTGCTGATGTCCAGACTTCAGGCCACTTCCATTGACCAATGGGACAGTGATGCCCGTCCTGTGATTTCTTCTGCCCTCCTGACAGGGAATAGAGCCCACAAAACACTGTGCTACCCAGGCTGTGACTCATCCAGGGACAGGAGGACCCCCGTGCCAGGAGGCCATGCTTCTAGCAGAGATCTGAAAATCTTCAAGTCACTGCTTGACCCCAAAATAACTGCCAAACAGCTTTTCCTAAAACACCAGCCCCCAAAGTGGGCGATGCATCTTCTCCATTAACTACGCCGCTCACCTTGAAGCCCAGCTCCTGGAGGAGCAGCCCATTTTTCTCCACCTCCAATAAAGAAAGCCTCTGCATATTAAGAGAAATGTCCTGCAGGCAAGGGAACTCAGGAGGGGGCTGCCTTGATTAAAGTGGGTTGTTCTGCCAAGAAGTCTTGAATGTGCTCTCCTGGTTTGGGGCTGTGAGTGCAGCACGGAGGCAGCAGGCAACATGAATTGCCTTTTATCTAATTGGAAAACTCCCACTGAGTTTCGAAGTACCCATTTAGACAGGCAGATCAATAAAAGAAATGGGGAGCGGATGGCCATGGAGATGTTATGGAGCCGGGCTCATCCTCTGTACATCTGCTTAATAAAGATTAACTCGTCCTGGGCGCAGTACAAACCCGGAACACCCTCCTAGCTCCAGACTGCACCGAGTTCCGTTGGCTTTCAATGAGCAGACATTTCTCAGGAGCAAGGGGGCAAGAGACCCCTCCCCTGTCTTCTCTTTATCTGGATTCAAGAGTTCAGGTGGAAGAGAGGGGAGAGGTAGGATCCAGAGCCTTAGGAATTTGACTAGGATCTTTCTAGCACCTTCCCAAAATGGCACTCCCATGACCCAGATAAAAGTGGAATAGAGCCAAATGCACAGATCCACAGAAAAATGTTAAAGAAAAAAGAGAGAGAGATAGTAAGGAGAGATATCAGGCTCCCTTGCCATTTCATACCATTTTATTGTGTCACCATTGCACCATAATAGACACTTTCTGAACTCCTGCTTTAAGAACTTCCAGTTGAAACCCTTTTTCTCCCTATCTCTCTTATTCATCGTTGAGTTGGGGGCTCTAACATTTATTCCTTATTCCCACATGGCCATCCACTTCTAATTTCAAACACAAGCTTTTGTCCCAGGCTCTAGTATGGAAGCTGATTCCCTTCAAAAGGAAAGGTGCTCTGTGGCCGAAGGTCCAGAAATAGAAGTCAAGTGGGGGGCGGTGCACGCGCACCTGTGCGTGCACTGAGCTGGGGTATTTCATTTATGTGGGGGAAATTTTTAGAAAGCTGGGAACCCTGCCTTTCATTCATGTGTCCCTCCTTTGACTCCTGCAGAAGTTTCTCTCTGGGCAAGGGCTGCGGAAAGAAACCTGCTGACACTCAGCTTTAATAAAGGCATTTTCTCCTGCACCGTCCTATGGGGAAGGCACCGGCTCCTACCTGGGCCACGGGTCAGTTTCCATGGAAATGACTTCAGAGTCACAAATAAGGCGGTATTATGTTCTCTCAGCAGGACTAGATGAGAGCGAGAAGCTACAGAGAAAAAAAGGAAGGGGGGAGGGGGACAATGCTAGACAGAGAGAGAGAGAAAGCCATAGTGTGTTGTTTGGGACAAAGCAGGTTTCAGATAGGGTGGGCAAGAGGAGCGGAAATGGCATTGTCTCCTTTGAAAGAGGTCTTTCATTTTCAGAGATAAAGAGAGGAAACCCCATTCCAAAGAATCCTATTCACCTTCTTTTCTTCTACTGTTTTCTCCACTCCCTCATTTGGAAAGGGTGCAAAAAGCCTGCTGAGGAAGGGCCGGGGGGGATACAGAATGGAGCAGGAGGTGGAACAGTAGGAGGTGAGTCAAACTATGTCTCTTCCTCTCTGCCCCAAGAGGCAGAAAGGCCCA
>NW_006287904.1:2629270-2708956 GCF_000327345.1 Myotis davidii | reverse complement strand
AAACTCGGAGCCTCTTGGTCCATGGCTCTCTGACAAATGTCATGCCACACTTAAACCCTTCCCAAAATCCATAAGCCCTGCAGGATCTCAGCGTCCTTATTAAGATTGTCCTCCTAAGACAAGTGCTTTGGGAGGGAGAGTGGCCACATTGTCTTCCTGAGGTCAGCTTTTCCTTCAAAACTTCATTGGTTTACTCACTGTCATTGTCACAAAAGTCTGGGAATCAAGACCTAGATTCAGACTCAACAAGCAAATACAAGCACCAAGCTTATTTCAGCTAAACCATGAGACTGTATATCGGGCAATGAATTCTAAAATTCTTGCTTGTTGTTGAACATATATAGATTTCAATGATCACATTGCTTTTGATGCAACATGTTCCCTTTGAATCCTGAATCCATTATCAAGATAATCAGATTTTCAAAATTATTACAACCTTACATGCTTTCTGCTGAGCCTTATTCCTTATATGGGGGCCACTGCCACTAGCTCTCTTTGTCTACACAGTCTAGACCTGTGGTCGGCAAACTGCGGCTCACGAGCCACATGCGGCTCTTTGGCCCCTTGAGTGTGGCTCTTCCTAAGCCTTAGGAGTGTGGGAAGAGCTCAGGAGATTTATCTCAGTGCAGTGGCAGATGCAATGGCGTGAGCGCACTCTGCCTATACAAGCTTCCCCGGCACACTGGGAAGTGGCAGTGCCTGCCCGAGTAAGCCCCTTAGAGCCCCTACATAGTACCCTATCTTTCCTACCATTGGTTGCCCTAAGGATGTTGTAAACTTCTGATTGGTCTGGAACTCTGTAATATCGTTTAAGCAGCACTAAAAATCTTGCCAATCTAGTATTTTGTACCCCTATCAACTAACATCAGTGCCTAAAACCCCACATTCACATTACGCCTTTCTTTCTTCAAATATCTGCCTCTCCAAAGACAAAGATTTAGGACCATTTTCCCTAATTTTCCAGTATGAATGTGTTTTCAGATTAACTGACAAAGTGGGATTTGGGATGAATGAGTTCTGATGCATAAGCTAGGGGACAGGATATTCACAGCTGTTTCCTTGACAGCTGGAAATATTTGATATGGGATCCCAATACATGATTCATTGACCATCACTTGGGGGTCACCCCAGGTGCTTCAAAGAAAGAGGCAGAGAAGACCACTGACTGAATGCACAGTATTATTGTCACAGGTTTTCAGCCTTGAACTCCTATCTAAAAACACTGTGTGAGTTGGGCTAGAGTAGACCAATTACCTCTTTGTCATTCAAAGAGCAGGAGCCCTGGATGAAGGTCCTTGGTTGGTCCAGCTCTTAATCTTCAATCAACATCTAACCTTGACCCTGGAAGATAATGTCAAGGAACTGGAACTATTTCTCCCTAAGGTATAGAGCTGCTCACTCCCAGGCCTTCCCAGCATGGCACCAGGAGCAGCTTTAGACTCCCCTAACAGCATCAGAGCTCATGGAATCACTAAGAGTTGCCAAACAGGTGGGGAGAAAAAATAAAAAAAGACTTGAAACTCTTTGCTCATCTCACTGAAGGTTCTTTGACAGGGCACCATGGCTCCAGACAACCCAGGGTCTCCACCTAAATCTGTATTTTTTTCTCTCTACTATGGAGTGGGAGATGAAAGGGTGAGCCTTGAGCTAGCTCAAGAGGCCAACTGCAGAGTCTGGGGGAGCTTCCCAGGCAGGCAGTCAGCAGCAAGCCTAACTAAGATCTCCCTAAAGCATGGAAGAGGAAAGAAACCACTTTACTTTAGGACTGGTAATAATTTGGTTAATCAAAAACTTAAAGCAGAGAATCATAAAAAAGTGATGCATAACACTCAAAATAGTTTATTGTAACATAAAATAGAAACATGCTTTCTTCTGCTAACTTTTTATGTGGAGCCACGGTGTTTTCTTTAAATATTAAAATGATAAAAGGGCTCCATCCTCTTTCTTCAAAAAGCCAAATCCATAACTCATCATCTACAATTTCCAGTTTCCATTTTTTTCAAAGCAAGGTGAAAATTGAAGGACATTATGAGATCATGTGAGTGCAAAATCCTCCCATATTTTTCTGTTTCTCTGCAATCATTTGTAGTGGTCTCACCCACACCTAATTCAACAACTATGTTTTTAGCAACTTTCATTTATTGAGTCCTTTCAAAGCATGCAATTTCATTTTCACGGAAACAGTTTATTCATGCTCAATGTTCATTGGCTTATCTATTTAATTAAATCATAACGTCATTAGTTAATGTCATTAATTGGTGTGTGGAGGTTGGTTAACAGAGGTTCCACTGTTATTTTTTTTCCTCTTAAGGCAAACTCTCAACCTAAGAAGGCACATCACATTTTTTAAAATATGTTTTTATTGATTTCAGAGAGGAAGGAGTGGGAGAGAGAAATAGAAACATCAATGATGAGAGAGAATCATTGACTGGCTGCCTCCTACATGCCCCCTACTTGGGATCAAGCCCACAACCCAGGCATGTGCCCCATCCAGGTACTGAACTGTGATCTCTTGGTTCATAGGTTGACACTCAACCACTGAGCCAAGCCGGCCAGGCATCATTTTAAATATCAGGAGGCATTTCTCATAGAGTGAGACCTATCTGTGTAATAGATAAGAAAATATTGTTTAGGAATACCAAGTAATTGGGGTAAGAGGGAACTTCCCTCTGATATGACAGAGGAAAGAGGTCAGCAAATCTTCTCCCCGAAAAAACTAAAACACTGGACAATATTATTACCAAGACAGCTATTTCATGACCCTGGAAATCAACCAAGTCATAGGGCAAGCTGAGAAGATTATTCAGAAAGCACTACTGACTTTGGATAAGAACAGTGAGAATCTGCAGCATATTTGCCTGGGGCTGATCCCATCAACCTCCCGTCACCCTCTTAGAGCAGTTAGCACAGTGGTTCTAACAGGTGGGCAGGCTGTCCATTACCCACAGCTTCACTGCCAGAAGGGATGACTTCATTTGAAGCTAACGGTGAAAATCTGGTTCCGTGCATGATAAGTAGCACACTCAGTCCGGAGCAAACAAGGAAGGTCAGCCATTAGGACAGTCTGAGGTAATGGTCCTATTTGGGGCAAACAATGGACGAGAGGGCTAGCCAGAACTTTAAGAGGAAAATACAAGAAATGAGACACTTATAAGAGGCATCTGGTCATCCTTCCCTTCATCCCCGGCTGATCTACAGTTGGCACGCATGTGCAGGAGAGACCAGAGAGAGCCTTGTGAGAAGTAAAAGCCAGGGAAGACTTTAAACTATCTGAACTTGGGATGCATTCTCAGGTCACCAATCCAGCACTGGGTGGACGCTTTACTGTCTGAAGCACCTGCAGTGACCCCTGGTTCAAAGGTTGACGCTCAACCACTGACACACACAACCTCTGAGGAATTACTGACTGGCCACTAAGCTATGTAGACTCAAGGACAAATCCTAGGAAACCAGATAAAAATAAAAACAACAACTAGATCTACATGTTTCTATATCTACAGGGTGCAACAAAAGTAGGTTTACAGTTGTGAGTACATGAAATACAGAGTTTATTCTTGTATTATTTATTAATTATTGTATTATTTTCTATATGAACAACTGTAAACCTACTTTTGCCACACCCTATATAAATGTCTGTTTTTAAACAAAAAATATTTCAAAAACATAACATTTTACATATTTTTAAGTGAGCAAAGACATCAACTGATTTTATAGGAAAGTTACTAAACAAACAAAAACCCTAAGGAGGGGAAAAAAATCAGAATCCAGACTTGCTATAATTTATTACCTAATATTGCAAGTTTTCAACAAAAATTTTAAGACATAAAAAGAGATGTAAAAGTCTGACACATATGCAAGAAAAAAAGCAGACAACAGAGAAACTGTCTCTGAGTGTCCCCTGATGTTAGATTTAGCAGACAACGAATACAAAGTAATTACTATAAGTATATTTAAAGAATGAAAGAAAATTATGTTTAAATTAAAAAGAAACATGACAATAACAGAGACAGACAAAAGGATATACTATAAAATCTTAGAATAATTTCTAGTAAAGAGGGAATAGAATTAGAAAATTAGAATTAAAGAGAGTAAAATAAATAAATAAATGAATGAGAGAATGCCTTCAAAAAAGTTGAAGTACCTGTACTTCAAATTAATAATTTTCAAGAAAATGTTTAAATATTTTATTAAAATCATAAATTCTGTATCTGTAATAAGTAAGGTATCACCAAATAACAATATAGACCTTTACTTGAAATCTAATTTTCAGCCTCGTGTGAAATAGAATGATTTGGGCCCCTATCCTTTTCACTGTGACATGGAGATTCTTTTTTTTAATATATTTTTATTGATTTCAGAGGAGAGAGATAGAAACATCAATGATGAAAGAGAATCACTGATTGGCTGCCTCCTGCAAGTCTCCAACCCCAGCACGTTACCTACTCCAGGTAACATGGAGATTCTTGAGCTAAATCTTAGGAACTCTACAAACTTTGCAAGAAAATTAAAATGAAGCCAACACTTTCTTTCCTTGTGAGTTTGTTATCCTGGCTTTTTCCCAAGTGTTTTTAATCCTATAATTTCAAACCCTAGACCGAGATTTTTTTTTTTTATAACTTGACTACAAGTCAAAGATACACACATACTCCTACAGTCAGCCTCCCTAGGAATATGCAAAAAGATTAAGCAGATTGTGGCATAAAAACCCCATGTGTGCCAAACATGTGGGTGTATTCACTTCTTAATTCTGCATAACCAATGTGATTTTGTCTAAGATGCAATTTCAGCGTGGGAAAAATACAAATGAGAACTTCCAAAATACTTAGTAAATGCTCCTCAGTTTACTGATAGTATTTCTGATGCTTTCTGCTGCCTAGAATAAGACTTCAAGCGTCTTTATAGTGTGTATTGGTAAAGAGAATATATTCTAACCATATGTGTTAGAAGCTTTGTGACCAGAAGCGACATCCAGACAGCTTTGTGAGGTCCAGAGCAATACTTAGGCCAGCCTACCCTGAGAGAACCCAAGAGCCACAGTGGTAGGTCATAGACCTTAGTCAATTTCTCTTCCCTGGCAGCCTCTGCACTGAGTCCTTCTTGGGCCTAGCAGCACTGTTCACCTCCACGGCATCCCTGTGGCGATCTACTCCCACCGGAAATCTGCACAGTCACATGGGTCTTCATGCTGAGGGCAGTTCTCTACCGGTTTCCTCCCAAGCCTACCAGCCTCCTTGTAGCATTTATCTACAACTGTTGCTAACTCAACTAAGGCAGAGCACAAGTTTCTCTTCTGTGATTTATGATAATTTATGCAGAGTGTTCTAACACACAAAATTGCCGGGCAAATGTTTAAGAACACACTCATTTGTGAGCAGATTAAGAACAGCCATTTGAATTCAAAAAGTAAATGTGTTCATGTCAAATGAGTCCCCGGTAATCATTAAAGGACGCCTGGCGGGCGGCTCTCTATCAGCTATTACAAATGCTCTCAAGTTGGAAAATTCAACTTTGTTTGTTTGTTTGTTTTTGAAAATTCAACTTTTTAACAACAAAAAAGTTGGTTCGGAGTAATGACTCCCACAGCCCTTCAAACAGTCATTCCACTGCACAGCCCCTAAGACCGAGAGAATTAACCACCCCTATGGGCAGAGCCACCGGAGTTCATGAGTTAATGAGCCTGATGGGTGGGGCGCCTTCCGCAGTCTCCCTCACAGATGTCCTACCCAGTCTTACACTGCCCAACTTCATGTCGGCTAAGCTCTCGGAAGTCTCCTCAGACCCCAGGCAAACTGCCACTCAAACAGAATAAAAGTTGAATATGCAATCTAGATGCATGTTTTATTTAAATGCCAGTGTTCTGCTCAGAGGCCTCCTGGTTCCCCTGGGCCCACTAGGGCAAATCTAAATAAACGCCAGGGCAACAATGCCCTGGGTCACTTCATCCAAGTTTCTACCTCTTTCACAGCCTCCACAGATCTTTGAGGTAAGGTGAATTTTCATGAGCATTTAAAGACAAATTTTTATATTTCTCAGATGTCATTTAAACTCTCATCTCAAATAGTTTCTAAGAAGACTCATCTCATTCATTTTCAGATGGAAATTGTAAAAAGCTTTAACCCTTTAAGCTTCCAGGATTCTTAAGAAGGAAGAGGCAGGCCTAGGAGACATACCAGGCTGTTGTGTCTCAATTACTAAACATTAACAATGCTTCATCTTTATATATAAATCTTTTTTTAATGTATTTTTATTCATTTCAGAGAGGAAGGGAGAGAGAGAGAGAGAAACATCAATGATGAGAGAGAATCATTGATCGGCTGCCTCCTGCACGCTCCCCTCCTCCCCCACTGGGGATCCACCTTACAACCCAGGCATGTGTCCTTGACCGGAATCGAACCCAGGACCCTTCAGTCCACAGGCCAACGCTCTATCCATTGAGCCAAACCAGCAAGGGCTATACATAAATCTTTACATACATATCCAATTAGTTCATTAATAAAAATTCCTAGAAGTGATAATGACAAAGAATTATTCACTTTGTCGAGGACTCTCATTCATATTGTTCTTCCAAAAAATTAACTTCAGATCTGCCATCAACAGTGTTTAAGAGTGCTCCACATCTTAAACAACACTAGACATTATAAATGCTGTTAAATTTTTTCAATATCATAGCCAAAATAAGACATTGCATGATTTGAATTTGCATTTGTTTGGTTGCCATAACAGCTGAGTTTGTCATAACTTCTTATTATTCAAATCATCCACTTTGTTATTAGGTTCATCTTTTCTTGACTTATAGATCTTTCTTTACTAGAGATTAACATCCTATACCATGTATATTGTAACTATTTTCTCTAACCTGTCATTTACCCTTTGATTTTATGTTATTTTTAAAATATTTCCATAATAATAAATAAACCTCAGCAATTTGGGTTCTGGAAACATAGCAGACTGGACTAGCATATCCCTTCTATCTCCAATCAATACTACCACGTATAAATCATAGATAAAGGAGGAGGGGGATTAAATACATAGTTTAGATTAAAAGAAAGGAGAAATTCCTTAGAGTCAAAAACAAAAGGACAGGATAAAAGCCTGTGCCAACATTACGACACTCCAGGGGCATATCAGAGAAAACGTAGCCCTGAAGGATCTTGTGTTTTTAAGTTTTATAGGAATGGGAGATAAGGCTTTGAGTCAAAACAGAAATCACTCCCTAACACCAGACCATGGGAAAGCCCTCATCATCAAAATAAAGACTAGGAAAAAGTGTACCCACTGGCTCAGGAAAATATAGTAAGAAAGCTTGTCCTTACCTGGCACTCTGGGTAGGACAAAAAGTCTTCCCCCAGAAGAAAAAGACCATGGTCTTATATCAGACAGGGATGTAGAGTCCAAATTTAAAACTGGTTGTAGTGGAAATGCCCAAGTATAAATATAGACAATAACAAAAATTGTGAAGATGCTAAGCAAGAAAAAGTCTCCAGGACACCTAGCTAAATCAAATGAAAATATACTTTGTAGCCACTCTTTCACAATCCAGCATCCATGAAACTCCCACAGAAAAAAAAGAGAAACGCTCTACTGAAAATGAGTTCACATTCCAAAATCACAAATCACACTCACTACTCACTGTGACAGTGACCCGGTATTACATAGCAAACAGGCATAACAGAACTTGTGATAAGGAAAAATCTTAAAAGACTCTTAGATGATTAAAATAAATAGATAAAAAGAAGAAATATAATAATGTGGAAAGAACAGAAAAACATGAAAATTTCTGGCAAATAAACTTTAAGAAATTAACTGCACAAGATAAACAACAGATAAAACATAGCTCAAAAGTTAATTAATCGGAGGAGAGAGGTGAAGAAATAAGAGACAAAGGTGGAAAATGTCAAATAGAACTTTTTAAAAGAATTGAAGCAAAGTAATATTCTCAGAGATAATAAATGAGACTCTTCTAGAATTAATGAAAGACATAAATCTTAAGTTGAAGAATAATGACCTTTAAAAATTTGATACATTTAAAAAACCCTATCTCCAGGCACGTATAGTGAAACTCCAGAAGAGCAAAGTAAAAAAAAAGAGGCCTGAAGAAAAAAATAGATTATCTTCTCAACAGTGACAACAGAAGCAAGAACACAATAGACTGATACCTTTAAATGAGTGAAGTAGAATAAATATTAGAAATCTGTATGATTCAAAGCAGAGGGGAAGTATTCATTTACAGACAAAGGCTGAGTAAGTAAAAATTCGTATCATACCAAAAGTATCTATTAAAGGAAATGGAGGAAAAAGAAAACTGAACCTAAGGCAGGTTTGCGGTTCAGGACACAAGGGTAAGCAGGGAATTAGGAAATATATGGATAAGTTATGCAAGTATAGAATGAAAAATAAAATTAATAATAATAATAATGACTTACTTAGAGGAATTAAAACAGGTAGAACTAAAATATAAAAAAGAAACATGGGTATGGAAAAGGGAAAGATCAAAATTAAAATGTTCTAAAATCCTTGAATTATTCAGGATAATGTTATTGTTGTCGTTGTTTTAATTAACTATGCATGTTACAAATTAAAATGTAACCAATAAAAGAATAGAAATAGAATGAATAAATTTCAAAAAGCAGTTGAAGCTAAAAAGGGTAATAAAGAATATTTTATTAACCTAAGGGAAAGTAGGAAAGAAAAAAAGCAGAGAAAATGCCTAGTAAGTAGGAAACATAAAATAAGATGGTAGATATAATTTCAAAATATTCATAATTATATAAATTAATTAGATTTAATGTATTAATTTGAAGAAAAACAGAAATTCTCAGATTAAATATTTATAAATCTGGCCATACGTGATTTACCAAAGATTCACCTGAAACATAATGACATATAAATGTTAAAAGTCCATGGGTGAAAAAAGATATGCTTGGTATACCCTTCCAACTAAGGGCAAAAACAAACAAACACAAAAAAAACAGTAGCAACATAAATATCAGATTAAACAAAAAAAAATACAGATATAGAGAAAGGTAACTATAGATGAAGATATAGATATAGGCAGAGATAGAGATAGAGGCAGAGATAAAGAGATAGAGTCATTATCTAGAGATAAAAGGGGAATTCACCAGTAAGAATAATAACTCACACTTATGGAGCACTTGCTATGTGTCAGACACTGTTCTAAGAACTTTTTCTTAAAAAATATGTTTTATTGATTTTTTTACAGAGAGAAAGAAAGAGGGATAGAGTTAGAAACATCCATCAGCTGCCTCCTGCACACCTCCTACTGGGGATGTGCCCACAACCAAGGTACATGCCCTTGACTGGAATTGACTCTGGGACCTTTCAGTCCATAGGCCGACGCTCTATCCATTGAGCCAAACCGGTTAGGGCCTAAAAGCTTTTTATATATATATTAATACACTTAATCTTCACAAAGATCCCCAGGGCATAACCCATTCTACAGATGAGCAAACTGAATTACAGGGAATAAATGATTTTGCCAAGATTCGGAGCTAGCCAATGACATAGCCTGAGATTCAAACTCAGGCAGTCTGGCTCCAGTGTCTAAACTGTGCTTTTTTTTTTTTTCCTAGCAGCACAGCTTCGAAATTGATGAAGCACACATGTACTAAATTGCAAAGAAAAATTAGCAAATCTACAATCATAATAGAAATTTTAATGTGCATGTCTCAGTATCTAATTAAGCAAATAAAAAATTAGTGAAGATATAGAACACTATTAAAATACTTAATCTAATGGCTCTATATAAAATGCCATTCACAACAATTAGAGAATACACATTTTTTTACAAGCAGCATGAAACATTTATAAAAATAGATCACATAAAAGGTTGCAAAGCAATTTGCTATAAATCCTAGAGAATGAAAAGCATAGAAGCCATGATCACTGACTATAGTACAATTAAATCAGAAATCAGTAACAAAAAGATAACCTCAAATGGCCATATATTTAAAACTTTTAAAACACACTTTTAAGTATGTTTAGGGTCAAAGGACAATCATAATATACATACTAAAATCTTTAGAAAAAACAGTGACAAAAATATTGCATATCAAAAATTACAGAAAGTAAAATAGTATGTAAAGGAAATTTCATAATCTTAAAAGTATATATTAGAAATGGGGGAAATTAAAAATTAATGAGCTTCAGGGCAATTAAAGACAGAAAAATAAAACAAAAATATAAAGAAGGGAGAAAATAATAAATAGGAACCAATAAAACAGAAGACTCTGGTTGTGTTGTTTCTAGAAGTTTTTATAAAATTAGTCCTGAGGAAGAGGTTACAAACCTCATCCAACACCAAGTGGGAGATCAGGGGCCTCCTGTGTGATCTTTGGCAGGTTTCTTCAAAAAGGTGAATCTATCATCTTAAACTCATTCAGTAATAATATTAAACATCACCTGGCAGGTGTGGTCAGTGATTGAGCCTGGACCTATGAACCAGTCGTCATGGTTCAATTCCTGGTCGGGGCACATGCCCAGGTTGCAGGCTAGATCCCCAGTGGGGGGAGTACATGAGGCAGCCAATCACTGATTCTCTCTCTTCATTGATGTTTCTCTTACCCTCTCTTTTTCTCTCTGAAATCAATAAAAAAATATTTTTAAAAATAAGAAGAATCAAAATTGTAGGACTCTACAGAGATCCATAATTGGGCTTCCTGCCCCTTTCAATGTGAGGAAGCTCAAGTCAACCCAAAACACTTCCACTAACGGGCTCTTCCCTGCATGACTTAAACGTGTGTGCCTCTGCAGAGCTGCCCCTCCGCCAGCTGTCAGGACTGACCATGGGGTTAGAGAAGCCAGGTTCTTTGTATCCTGAATGCCACTGTCCCCGTGAGGCTCTCCCTCCATTATGGGTGAGCTAATGTCAGAATGGAGCATGTGGAGGAGATCCAGAAGAATAAATCTGATCAGTAATTTTCAGTTTCCTCTCTCACACTAGAACAGGAAAGTCAGGAAAATTCTCTTGGGAAGAAGACTGTGTACTTGTTTTTGGAGACAGTGCGGAGACTTCACTGCTTCAGGGAACATCTCCAGCGGGCCTGGGCCATGCTGAGTGGTCCTGACTACTCTGTCTATAAGTGGGGTCAGCTCACTGGGAATATTTGGCAGGGCCAGAGCCTTGGGCGTACTCCCCACACTACACTGCCCTTTCCAGAAGCCCAAGGACCGGCTGCTTCTTGGTGATGTGGGGGTCTTGGCTGAGAAAATAGAAGGTCCTCCCTTCCCCATTCCCTTTTCCTTTCTGCACTGGTCTCTCTCTTGCTGCCTGCCAGCTTTGCCAGCTCCCAAGGGAGGGCCCCTTATGTCCAGGGACAAGCTGTCTCCTCTGAACTCAGCCAAGTCAGCCAGAGAAATCCGGGTCCATGATTTCCTCACTCAAGGGAGAGAGGAGAGGACAAGAATCGCCCTTATAATTTCTTCTGCAATAAAACCCCGGAGGTCCCCATTTACCTTCAGTTCCCTCAATATCCCTTCAACATGCTGGCACGAACATGAAAGTGTTATTACAAGGCTCGGTCTCATGCCAAAAATAATTTAAGTGTGAAAACACAAGAGAAGAATGCTTCCCTGTGTCTCTATTATCTCCCTGGAGTCTCCCGCCAGCCTTCCTCTCTCTCCACCCCTTGTATTTCCAGGCGTATGTGGGGCAGCCAGAAGAGCTCCGTATGCCACGGAGTCGTGTATTTTTTTTTTAATGTTGGTCTTTAAGGGGCACCACTGCCAATGGTTCAGTCACATGGCAGGGATTTAATTACCTGTATGAAATACACTAAAGAAATGCATGTTGGGCTTTTCTTCTTGCCACAATTCCACTTCAATTTGTATTTTTCCCCTTCTAATTGAAATTAATTTCCCTTGCTGTTTTGTGTTACAAAACACCTGGCTAGGGTTATTATTCTGTAAAGGTAATTATAAAATTAGAAGGCTAACCACGACTCGGATTTCCTAAATCACAGGTGGCAATGGTACCAAGTGCTGATGAAAGGGAAAATAATTCAGAAATTCAAGCTAAAAAAATAAAAAAAAATGCTGGCTAAATTCTCTTGCAAAGACACACCCACAGGCCTAGCAATGCCACCAATCAGGTAACGCCTAAAGGCTTCCATTGTCAATGTGAGTGTGATGGACATAGTGGTACAATGTCCAGGTCCCCTATTAAGACTAACAACACTTCCCAACCTGCTAAGATGCTCCTGCCAGACTACCCTCAGCTGTCAGCCCCCTGTGACCATTGCCTTGCCCAAGGTCACATCTGCTCGGTGAGCAGCTGGTTCCATTGGCTGATCCTCCTAGGCCTTCTCACTCCAACTTGGGACAACTCTGAAGGACCATCCCAGCTCAGAGCTCCCTGTGGAATCATCACTGAGGACTTCATTGAGATGGCATCACCGCCCAGATCCTCCCTCTGCCCAGTCCTGTCTCCTTCCCTCCCTTTCCTTCCCCTTCCACGAGTGTGGATCCCAAGAGTACTTCTTAAAAATCCTCCTTAACACTAAGTCAATCTCAGGGTTAGCTTCCCAGATAACCCAACCTCCACCAGAGAGAAGGGGAAGTTGGGTAAAAATTTAAAAATTGTTCTTACATTTACTGAGACGTCCAAGCAAGTGAACACTAACCCACTTATTTCATTGCTAAACGTTTTGTAGACCCATTGGTACCAGCTCACTAATGGCTGCTCATGTTAGTATCAGATAAAACGGATGACAGCTCCAAGAAGTAATGAGGGAAAGAAGTTAATGGAAGCATGTATCAACAGCCTCAAAAACATTCACATTTTTGACCCAATAAATTACATTTTTATTTATGGGTTATTATGCTTATAGCCCATCTAATACCCAAACTTACTGAAGGTGCTTACATTCAGCAAGTCAAACTGCATAAATAAACAATGTCTGGCAAAATTAAGACAATATAAATAAAGGCAGATGTTAGGTGAACCCCCAAAAAAGTGGCCATGGCCCAGCCAGTGTAGCTCAGTGGCTGAGTGTCAACCTATGAACCAGGAGGTCATGGTTTAATACCTGGTAGAGGTACATGCCAGGTTGAGGGCTCGATCCCCAGTAGAAGGTGAGCAGGAGGCAGCCGATCAATGATTCTCTTTCATCATTGATCAGCCAATGGAACCAGCTGCTCACAGAAGCAGGTTCTATCTCTTTCTCCCTTTCCCTTCCTCTCTGAAAGCTATAATTTTTTTTTAAGTGTCCATGATGTCAGGCCAAATTAAGGCCTTTAGAGGCCCCCATCCCCATATTCAGGCAAAGGCAATACTAGACCAAACACAAAACATACATCTGCATTGAAATTAAAACAGCTTTTTATCTAGATTCCCTGCTAGTAAAATTCTCCATGGGTATATTGAAAATGAAAAAGGATAGCAATTAATGTTTGGGGCACCTAACCATGAATTTGAGCTGCCTGTTGGGTGATCCAGACTGCTGATTACTGAGGATAAACTAATAATTTGACTTTGGGAAGAACTCTGGCTAGTTAAGCAACACTGCATATCGTCAATAATAAACAAGGTGCCTGAGAAGAAGACAGGCTGGCCCTGGGACTGTGGCCCGCAAAGAGGCCCAGCGAAGGGCCTTGGGTGAGGTGGCAGAGGAGAGCTACAGAGGGCACCCTGTCCTGCCAGGTCCTGGAGCAGCCACGCTTCCCAGGAGGCTCAGAGCCACATTCCAAACACAATTCAGAAGAGGTCATTTTGAAGGGCCCAGGCATGTTGGTCCAAGCTCTGGTGATCCAGCCAGATCCAAGGATAAAATGGAGAAGGCCTAAAAGAGTGGAAGGCCTACGTGTCTGACTTAACCAGCTCGGGCTGCTATAACATAACAGCCTGAGCTGGCTGAACAATGGACATTTTTTTCTTATAGGTCTGAGAGCTGAGAGGTCTGAGCTCAAAAAGCTGGCAGATTTGATTCTTGGTGAGAGTCCCCTTCCTGGCTTGCAGATGACTGTCTTCTCACTGTACCTCACATGGGAGAGGAAGAGAGCTCTTGTGTCACTTCCTCTTCCTATAAGGGCACTAATTCCATCAGGGGACGCTACTCATGACCTCATCTAATTGTAATCACCTACCAAAGGCCCCGCCTCCAAAGACCATCATATTGGGAGTTAGGACTTCAACATAAACATCAAGTCCATGACAATATCCTTCAAGCAATCCTCAGAAGGTTATTTTTTACACCACACCTTTGACCAGAGTAGACCAGCAGAATGTCCAGTTACATTCTCTGGCACATAGCTGGAAAGCAAATGGTGTTTGTGAATTGACATCAGTTGACATGCAGGAGGGCTTGGAGTTTCCAAGAAGAGCCACCCAGTTAAGGAAAGACCCCATCTCCGCTGTGCACGGGGTCATGAGAACACCTGCAGGCAGGGCCAAAGTTCTCTTCAGAAGGGATCTGTCCAACACAAGGATGAATGGGCAATAAAGGTCTTGACATATTTAGTCCTGGAGTTCTGTGTCACAGCGATTCTTTGTCTGTAAAAAACTTTTACAGGACTTGGGAAGTGGCTGCTCCAGGTGACTCCCTCCAGCCAGTGCTTGACATCAGTGGTGGCCCAGGTTAGACCTCAAGGCCTGTGGCAGCCGGGCGTCCACAGGAAGCGCGGGAGGGTGTGCCACCATCGCTGTGGGGAACCTCTGGGTCCGACATTGCAGCTTTTCGGCAGAGGCATGGCGTCAGCCACTACCAGCAAGAAGATGCAGATGGGCAAGGGTTCCACCTGCTCCATCTGCCTGCCTATCTGCCTGCCTGCGGCCACAGCTACTGCCAGGCCTGCCTGCTGGGCTTCATGGGCCCGCCCTCCTCGCAGCTGAGCAGAGACCTTCTCCTGCCCCAGTGACGGCTCCCTTACAGAGAGGCAGCCTGCAGCCCAACCAGCAGCTGGGCGTCCTCATCACCACCCTCGGGAGCAGGAGCAGGAGCTGTCCTGCCAGGACACAGGGAGCGGCTGCACCTCTTCTGCGAGGACGAGGGCCAGCTCATCTGCTCATCCCAGCACGGGCCCCGGCTACAGGGAAAAGCTCCAGGAAGCGGTGAGGAAACTGAGGCAATTGGAAGAGGATTGCACGAACAAGTAAGCATTCACAGCAAAGCAGACAGCCCAGTGGAATGAGAAGATAAAGGCTCAGAGACAGAAAATCCAGGCGACCTTCCAGAACCTGCACAGCTTCCTGAGGGAGGAGGAGAGGTCGTTACCTGTGGAGACTGGAGAGCGAGAAAGAGCGCACTCTGCAGAGACTGAGGGACAGTGAGGCCAACCTGGGCCAGCAGGGCCGGGAGCTCGAGAGCCACACCCTGGAGCTGGAGGAGCGATGCCAGGGCTCCGCCCAGAAGGGGCTGCAGGAGGTGAAGGGCGCCCTGAGCAGGAGCCAGGCTGTGCAGCTGGAGACGCCGAGGCCCTGTCCTTGGATATTCATTCCGATTGCGAGGTCCCTGAGCTCTACTTTGACCTGAGGAAACGGTTGAGGAGCCATCAGGGACCCTGCGAGGGTGACCTCCCTCTGTCTGTGTTTGTTGGGGATTTCTTGAACCATCTGACAGAGCAACCTGGCAGTTTTGAAACTGACATGGAACAGTTTGCACAGACCCCGAGTGGCCGGGTCTCCACGGACGAGGCTTTGCAAGAAGTTGCGGACCTCATCTATCAACAGGCCACGTCCATGCCAAAGTTCCATGCGTGGGAGCTCGCCTGTGTAGGTACCTGTCCTGTCACCTGACCATTAGCTCACAGAGGGGCAGCTTCTCCCAAGTGCTCCTTCGAAGATTACAGACTGAATATGACCTTAGAGATCAAGCTGCCGAGGAAGATGAAGCAACGCGGAGATGATTCCATGAGTTTGTGCTCTTTCAAGGAGAACTTTATCTTAAGCTGAAGATCAAAAGAGCAAAGGGACAGGTTCAAACAGCTATTCTTCAGCCTTTTCTTCGGGGGTTGTTGGACGCCGTCTTTTCTAACCCTGTGGACGATAACCTAATTTGTGCAGTAAAACCCCTGAAGTTGACAGGCCGGCATTGGGAGATGCCTGGAAGGGACAAGGAACAAAGGACATGGACGAAGTTATCCAGAGGGTTGAAAATATCGTCCTGTACGTGGCCTGCAGTGAAGACATGAAGCGGATGCTCTTGAAGCTTGGAGAGCTCCAGTCAAGTAACTGGGGGAGAGTCCACGCCACCTCAACATTCAAGAGAAGCAACGCCCGAAAATGATCCCAACTGTCTTATGACAGAACCACCATTGGGTACAGCGGATGGTGTTCCTCTCACTGCAGCTGATCCCGATGAGCACGATTCGTATCAGGGGTGACTTGAAGGTGGGAGAGGGAAGGACATATGTAACACTTCCAATAATGAAGATTTATTTTTTAAAAAAACTTTTACAGTAGGAATTATGAATTGTTAAACGGATTTTTTTTTAAAAAAATGTTTAAAACATCAGTAAAGCACCTATAACCCAGAAATATCAAAAATTCAGCTCTAGGAATATATCCTTTAAAATATCATCCTAAATGTCATGAAATGATATGCACAAAGACATTTTCTACATGTTCTTTATAATAATGATAACCTAGAAACAACTTGAATGACCCCTCAGTAGAGGAATATTTAAGTAAAGTACTGCCACATAATGAATGGTAATCAAGAATAGTCAATAACAAATATCAATTACTAATTATGTTTTACTGTCTAGTAAAAAGGTTAAATGACAAGTGCATGTACTGTAGACATAAAACTGTGTTTTTAAAGTTAACAAAAGCCCACATACATAAAAAGTTACTAGAAGAATAAACATAAGAGTGATGATAATGTTCGGTAATAGCAATTGTACTGTTTTTATTTTTTTAATTTTTAAAACATTCTTCAACTTGTATTGTAAAAATACTTACATAATAAATTTGCCAGGAAAATACTAGTAAAACTAAAACAAGATGTGGAGAATACGCAACGTCCTGACAGATTCATAGAATTTCCAAAATGGACACAAGGCCAGAAATGGATTGACAGATTAATGAAGGTCAGCCCAATGCCTGCACAGGCCGCCACCACAAGGAGAGAACCCACACCCAAGTGAGAGCTGACAAACTGACAAGTAAGGGATCTTCCTTCCCAGGGAAACAACCCCAGAATTGAACCCGAACCTGGCTGGTACCTGCGTCCCATTTCATTCCCTAAGTCGGTGTCTGAATTGAACCCACTGCTGCACTGCAGTCTCACCAAAGCCTCTGTCCTCGGAAGACAGGGATGCAGTGACTACAGCAGAAGAGGTAAGAGATGAAAAGGGCAAGTCTCACTTTCCCTGTGTGAAATCTCACAGCAATTTCTGGAATGGACGCACTACTGCCTTTCATTTTCCCTAGGGAGCCTGAAACAGGGACCAAGTCCTCGTCCCTCCGGAAAACTAACCGCCTCCCAGCTACGGAAATATAGTTTCCAAAACAAAATCCAGAACCTGTGGGTTTGACTCTGAAAATGGAATATGTGAAGTTGGAGCTTTTCTGAATAAACAGAACTTTTGCTTCACAGCAAATGGCCCTTCCTTACCCAGCGCTCAGAGTGCTTCCACAGAGTGCTACAAATCGAGAAATCCAGTAGCTGGATTTCTCCACACTCTTTAGATCATAAATGGACAAAAGAGTTTTTAATTACTTCTAGGTATGAAGACAACACCTAATGTAATATGGAGATGTCAAAATGGTAGTGCTTCTAAAACAATGGTTTGCATGGATGATGAGACAGACCATTTGAAATTAGAGTCGTGTAAGGAGATCCTAGCCAAGGGGTTGTGTCAGCCACAGCTGTCTCTGCAGAGCCATGTGCTGTGAAGGGAGAAAGAACTCGGAGAGTCCTGCAATGCCTCTTTGGGGCCGAATCTCTAAGACAATATGTATGTTATCAGGAGCATTTACCCGACAGGGCTCTACCTTTTACATCCAGGGTTCTCCTACAAACAAGCTGTCCCCCCCAAAAAATTCCTCTCGGAACCACTATGTGAGAAGCCAGCTAAGGTCTGTGTTCCTATGACTCAAGGCTTAGATCTTTCTTGGGATAGGAATCCTGTGGCTAGGGCACCAGCTTAAGCTGTCACTAGCTCCTTCCTGGAAAGTCCCAAAGCTTCCTGATTCAAGTGCTGCAAGAAGAAAGGAGGAGGTACAACCAGGACACCGACAGCCTCAGAGGGCTGTGGAGGGAGGATCACTGAGGAGGCAGAAAGGGTCTGAACCTCACCACCATGTTGCTGGGACCAGCTCTCCCCACCTCCCTCATCGCTACCAGTGAGAGGATGGCTAGGCCTGCATCCATCACCCTCCTCCGTGGAGCTTCCATGCTGCTTCCTTCCCATCCCAAACATGTGGAGCAGGTCAGTGAAGATGAGTCCCTTCCCAAAATATAGTTTGGGTGGGACTGCACTCTTTTCCAAAGTCCTATGATCATATTATCTCAGACAAGTCTGAGGGCACAAATCAACTAAGCTGACAGAAACTAAACTGTAAGGTCCTTGAGGGCAAGCCTCACACCTACTCACTCGCCACTGTCTGCCCAGTGCAGGCCTCGCAATGGGGAGGAGGGCCCCTCTCACCAGCTGTTGGATGGAAGAATGAGCCCTCTTGGCCTGCAGAGTTGAGTTCAGCTTCCCTGTCCTCTGTGGTCCCTGCACACCCTCCGGAAGCTGCTGGTGTTGGAGAAAATAGCTGGTCCTTGCAGAACAGCAGTCTGCTTCTCCTCCCCCAAGGAGAGAGCAAGTCTTCTTCTGGGGGTCACAGTAACTCAAGTACTGTAATGTGAAGCTACAGGGACAGGTTGATGGTACAGACCCCACCCCCAGCCCAAAATAGGACCTGCAGCCTTCCAAAGACAGAGGTGGCCCCGCCACAGCCCACCTCTCAAGACCACCCCAGAAATGTCCCTGGGGTCTGGTCTCCCACTGTCTCTAGAGCCTTCCCTGCAGCCACCAACCAGCACGCTACCTGCACTCTGCAAAGTTTACTTACCAAGATTCTTCCCTTTTCTGTGCTTTCCCTATTTTCTATAATAGGCCTGCACTGGTTTTGTAATGGGAAAAGCCCACTCTGTTTCTAATTGTTTTAAATAAATTCAAGTCTTTTAAGGTGAAAGAGAAACTTTGCTCCAGTCTTACTGCTGCTCAAGGCTGCGAATCCGGGGAGTTTATTTTGGTGCCGTGAACACCCACTCCAAAGTCCCATATGGCCTGTGCATAAGCAAATGCATTCTACTTGTGTAAAGGGCTACAGTTTCACTCTGCATTTCAAATATAAATATAGACTTGTCAGTTTTTGCGAGGGGGGGTGGGAACAACCCACTCAGGATCCATGACACAAACCCTTCTTTTCCCCCAGATTTCAGCCCTTGGACATGGAAATCATTTTGTTAAGGAACTGGCCATCGTTTATCTGAACTACTTCAGTCTTTCCTCGCAGAGCCATTTACAAATGTGTGAGCCACCCTGGGTTTGCTCTCAGCTCTCTCCTTATGCACCCGTCTTCCTTATGATGCTCCCTTCGTTCTCACAGTGGCACAACAGCGATCAAATGCCAACCACATGCCAGCCACTAGGCTAGGCTTGGGGATACAGCTAGGAACAAACAGACCAAAAACTTCCCTGCCCTGATAAAGCCCAGGTCAGAAAAAAGGGGGTGGGGATTCTCCCAGGGATATTCAAACAGCACAGCAGGTGGCTGGGCAAGACTGGGTCTACCCAGGGGTTTGGGGAGCTGGGAGGAATCCTAACCTAAAAAGCTGAGTCTGCAGGGTAGGAATTTCAGGGCCAGTGGCTTCCTGGGAATGGCGCTGGGGACAGTGGGCCTCACACACAGGCCAGGCTATCCCTCTATGCCAGCCAAGCCCAGACTTACTCCCACCAAGCAGAGGCACCAAATTTTATTTTTAAAACCATTTACAATTTCTGTTTCAAAGGCATTATCAAGCATCATGGGAAAACAGAATCTTGCTTGACTACTTAACACTAATTTTATAATTTAATTTTTATTTTATTAAATGACATGGGGGTGAGGAGAAAGCCATAAACATTTTCGTTCTCAGTGCCTCCAAAACTACTCTTGATGTGGCCTTGGCCTCAGATCACTCTAGTTGTGGGTCACCTTCTGCTCTTAAATCTCTAATTGACATACCCAGCCACCGACACCAAAAACTTCCCTCTCCACCAGTCCAGACCCACCTCCCGGTTTAAGCTTTGCCCTTGGTCTGGCCTGGGTGTCTGCAAGTCCACCAAAGCTGAAATGAGGACTGCAGACCCGTCCCTCCTCCTCTCAGGAATTTATAGCCAGGCTATTTTCACTTGCGTGCAAATCTCAAATAAGCAGCTTGCCTAGAATAAATGTGGCCTTTAAAATATACACATAGCCACACGATTGCTCTCAGACTCTCTGCCTCAGCCCCTCTTCCTCCTGCAAACACCTTTCTCTCCTCCTGTTCTTCACACATGCTTTCTCCCCACTTCGTGCCACCCCCGCACCTGAGGCGCCACCCTGGGAGAGCAATCCTCTGCCCACTGCCTGCCCACCCGCAGCTACTCTCCAATTTCTCTCTGTCCTGCTGCAGTTGAACTTCTCAAGCCTGTGTGCTGCCTTCCTGGAGTCACCACCCACTCCCTTCCCTCCACACTAGCTGCCCACAAAAGCAAGGCCACCACTGTCTCTATAAAATCACCAATGGCCTCTTAGTCATGAAATCACAGCACCTTTACTCAATCGCTACTATCTCTCTGATCCTTCTGATGCTACCTCTACTAATGACATTAGCTACCATTTATTGAGCTATTAACATGGTCCAGGTGGTATGCTAAGCCCTTTGTGTTCTTTACCCTATTTAATCTTCAACAATGCTATGAAATGGCAGTTACAGAGGGCCACTCCATTGAGAGGTGGGGTCTGTCTCCTTTCCTTTGACCAAGAGAATATAGCAGAAGTGCAGGGGTGCCAGCTTCAAGAGCTCAGCCTTAACAGACCGGCAGCCTCTACCCTCTGTCTCCTACAACACCTGCTCTTGGAACTCTGAATTGCCATGATGGAGAGAGCACATGAAGAGGCCCCAAGACTTCCTGCAGAAGGGATGCCTGGCCAGCCCCAGGCCTTCAAGCCATCCCAACACAGGCCCCAGACCTTCTGAAGCAGAGACAAGTTGTCCCCACCTGGCCCTGCCCAAATTGCAGATTCACAAATACAATGAATGAGTACATCTTTGACGTTGTGAGTAATAATAAGATGCAACATATAATAACAAGCAACAATAAATAACAAGCATAGGGATTATAACCACCATCCTTATTTTACAGCTGAGAAAATGGAGCCTCTAAGAGGTGTAGTTGCCCCAGGTGACACAGTTATAGTCCTCTCAACCACTCAACCCCACCCCTGAATGAGGACTCTCCACTTTGAATTTTTCCCTCTTTTCAGCCATTCTTTTTTCTTTTCTGGTGTGCTGCATTATAGGGTAGTGATTTGGATGGAGATGAAGCAAGGTAGTGCATGCAAAGTATTCAGCATGTCTGACGTGTAATAAGCAGTGAATGAAAGTTTTGCAAATAAACACTGTTCTTGCCCTTTTTAATCGCATACTGTCACTTAGCAATCTGACTCTAGTGGCAATGTAGGAACTAGGTCAAGTGCCTCTGCTGACCACTGTGGGGCAGCCGCCTCCAGTCCCACTCTCAGCCAGATCCCTACCCTCCACTGCCAGCCACCCATGGAGCAGATCTCCTGAAGGTCAGTTCTCAGTGCACAGACAAGAGACTCCAAGCTGAAGGCATCAGCCCCCATCCTAGTCAGACCAGAGCCCTCCCATCTGACCCATTTCTCTGCGTAACAGAACCAATCTTCCTGTTTTCATTCATAAAAAGAAGGCAAGTTGAGCTCTTACATCTTATTCAGCCCTGATATCCAGCCACCAGGTTCCTTTCATAGCTTCCTTTGTAAAATCTATCAGGTAAGCCAGGGGTCGTTTATCTCAACTGTGTCCACTCAGATATCTGCCGTCAGCTTCTGAGGTGAGTTTTCTTGCTGTGGTGGCCTTGTCTAAGAAATCCAGACTCACTTGGTTCTCTTCAGATCACTTCTCATTCTCCATCAAGCTGGCTTGGGCTTGATGACATTGGTAAAGGATGGAATGCCAAGAGAGGTGAGTGCAAAAGATCTTTTAAGGCTGACCTTCAAAACGAGCAACAGTCATTTCTACCAAATTCTATTGGCAAAGCAAATCTCAAGGTCAGCCCTGATTCAGAGGTGGGGAAACACACTTCATCTCTTGATGAGAAGCGTTACAAAGTCATTTTGTGCAGGACATAGACACACAGAGGGACTGATGATAGGGAGCGTATTTGCAATCTACCAGGGTGCCATATTTCTTCATTTTAAAGGTCTTCCACCATAAGAAAATAATCAAATCCAAAGGCGTGACTGCCCCTCTAGGAACCAACCCAATAGTTTGTTGTTTTTTAATTTGTTCTGTCCTGTACATAAAAGTTACTAGACTTCTCAGGGGACTTGTAAAACAACAACAAAAATTAGGAGTCACTGTTGTGTGTAGTGTGACCTCCTATGCAGGCAGGAACAAAATACACTGGAGTGGAACTAATGACTTCTTTAGGAAGTCACTTAGATATTTCAACCAAGACTATAATGTTCCACCTAGGAACAGTTTTCAAGTTCATATATTTTATGCATGCTTATTAAACATATTTTATTCATGTGCATATGTATAAGTAACCGTATTCAGCACAACAGTACAAATATACAATCATATAAACGCCAAAGGAATAAACAGAAAATCAATCTTTTGTACTAAACCTTGGCCAAAATAATTATTGATAAGAGTCTGGAACAAAGAGGAATGCTTGGGTTCAAAGTATGTCTTGTTGCTATAAAAATACCATTAACATTGGCATATATAATAAACTATCCATTCCAGTTCCCAAACTGGGATAATCATTTTTCCAAAGAAACTATGCCTGCACACTAAGATTAGCAAGCCCAGCACAATCTCCACGTAAACATTCCAGAGAAAACTCTTTACCTGGTAGCCTCATCCTGAGTCACACCATCACTATTTGGAGAAATATGCTATTAACTGTAAAAGGAAAAGACCATCCTACATCTGAAATATGGAAGGAATGAATTCTGCTTGGAGAAATGACTGGCTTTTGAACACAAACAGTATTAGAAGAATACATTCTAGAAGGAAGAAACTAGCCCAGAGAAGTAGAGAGAATAGTAGTATTTGCAGGCTGTCCTCCAATACAATGCCCAAAGTGCCCAAAATCAGAAGTCAGTTAAAATAGAGGAATGGAAGTTTGGGGAAAGACTTTAAAGTCATCTGAATTATCAAGAGCTAGCACCTGCTTGGATCCCTTCCACTAGCCTTCCTGGTAAGAACTGCCTCCTAAGTCAATCCTTCTTTACAAACATGAATTGAAATGATGGGATGGTGATGTAATTTCAGTAATAACTCAATTTGTTCACATATATTGTTGGTTTTACTGTCTCTCTCCTACACGGATTCTGGTGCAGGGAATGAGACAGAAGCAAATGTGACCCAAGCAGAGAGGTGAAAAGCACTTAAATGGAGCTTGTTCTCTTATTGTCCTTGGCTTCCTGCCACAACATGAATGAGCCCAGGCTAACCTACTAGAGTGAAAGGCACCCCATCCAATCAGCCCAGTGTCCCAGCCAATAGCCAGACATGTACAACCACACAGAACTAGCCAGGTCCCAGCTGACCCACCAACTGACCACAGACACATAAGCAAACCCAGTGAAGACCAGACTAGGTCAGAATAACAACTCTCCACAAAACTGTGAGCTAAAAAGTTTTGGAGTTATTTGTTATGCAGCAAAGGCTAACTGATACAGATGGCTAAGTTATATAATAGACCAACCATGAGGGGACACCCAGCATCCCACTGCCTGTGAAGAGAGGGAGGATAAAAGCCTGCTTGGGCATGGGTTCTAGTTGAAGAGGACTGGGTTGGTTTCTCCACAAAAGCCCAGATGTGAGTCATAGCTCTTGGACACAGAAGCTCACCTGTGCTGCCTGGAGGTGGAGCTAAGGAATCACTTTAACCATGTCAGCCACACCAGGGATCTCCAGGATGCATCTTTCTGTCCTCCACACTGTCGGGGGCTGAAAGCAGTCTTCTTTAGTTGCCCAGAGAATTTGATTTTCCAACCATCCCTGGTCTGCAGTTCCCCAAGAGCAGGACCAACTCCATCCTATTCACCAGGCACACCACAGGAGCTCCCTCCTAACTCATGGTATCTGAGGAGCTTGGCCTTGCTTTGCTTCTTTGCAGCTCACAACACAACTGTGATGGTGCTGTCAGTGTTCTGCCTCTCCCTAGCACCTCCTCAATGGTGGCGATCCCCGCTGGGCATTTTTCTGCCACTTCTTTTCCTCCCCAACATTCTACCTCCACCAGGTGCACCAGGTATTAGAATGCCATACTCCTGAACTAGTTCTGGCTAAGAACCCATCGTCAGCATCCTCTTTCACCATGGAATTCAAGTTGTTGTCCTTTCCCAATTCTATTTGCCAAGTCCCCTTTCCCCACCCCTGAATTCCATCTACCTGGCCCTAATTTGATCTTGATTTCTGGTTGTTCTCTTTGGTGGCTGACTTAGTATACTTGACCCTGAGCTGATGCCTTCATCCTAATTAATCCAGCCAGAACTACTCCAGCAAGAAGCTCGTAAACATACTGATCCACAATACCACCCAACTTGTTTCATGTCATGCCACCAATAAAAAATGAAAACAGTTGGCACTAGAGTAAATGAGAAGTTTAGTGGGTGGGTACATCTGTATGGGACTGGAGGAAAAACTGTTACATTTACTTATTGTGTAAATTTAAGAAAGTTAAAACATAAAATGGCATGGAAGATAACCAGTGCGAATGTATATAAAACTTCCAAATAAAATACCTTTATAAATTTTAACAGGAAACTTGAGGTTGTTTCTATAAACAAGACTCAATTCCTAATCAAGGTAATTTAATAATAATCTTCTTAAATTCTCTATGGTCAACAATGATAAAAATATTCGCACAAGGGCTCATACAAATTCATAGAAACATAAAAAATGTAAAACTGTTCCTTACAATTATTCAAAAAAATTACATAGTTGAAATTATGTTTTAGGAATCTAAGATCACTTCCCTTTCTTTCATTGATAAATGTAAGTTGAAGTTTCTTGTGACAATGTGAATAGATTTCACATCCAGTTAAACATATTCATCTCAAACATAAAGGCTCTATTTGCATCATGTGCTCATGTCATCAGAAGAGCCATCTGACATTGGACTCCATCAAAAGTGCACATCAGCTACAAATAGAAGAGAATGATACCTGTGGAGGCAGAGGGCCCTGCCTGGAGTTATACCCACCCATGGCAGCCCATGCTTGGACAGTGAACCATTGCCCCTCAGGCACCCAGAACACATAGTCCTTAGCAGTTCCCTGAGCCCTTTGTCCACCATAGGCAGGAGAGCCCTGTCACCATGACCACTGGAGCTTCTTCAAGAAAGAGGGGATGTGCCAGCAGATTCCGCTATGCTCTGGCCCTCCAGGACCCCAAAAGACCCCTAGAGGAGACTACTAATGACCAAAGGCAACGCACCCAGGGGCCAAAGTCAGTTCAGGCTCTCGGCCTGGCTCTCTTGAGAGCATCCTTGACATCCACAAAGGCACACTCAATTCCCAGGTAGGCCTACCCTAAGCCTCTGCTGTGGCAACCTTCACACAGGCCAATGGCCAACTTCTGGAAGCCCCTAGTCAAGTGATTGAGCATGTCTGAATCTCCATTTCCTAATCCTGAAGATGAGCTACATGATACCTATGTAGCAGCAGACACTATGTGTTTATGCCTTCCTTCTTCCCACTTCCCCTAAGTGGGAACCATAGGATTCAAGCCTCCTCTATTAACATATTGACACTATTGATTTACCAAATTAGCACAGAGGTTAACAGCATAGACCTTGAACACAGACAGGTTTTGGTTTCAAATCCTAGCACCAGCATTAAATTAAGTATTTGACCTTGAAAAAAGTACTTAATCTCTGCCCTTAGTTTTCTTGTCCATAAAATCAACATAATGATAGTTTCCACATATTGAAGATTTAATGAGCTAAATACCATACAGAAATTTGCTCACTATCAGGCATATGGCAAGGATTCATTTTGTAAAAGTTTCCTATTATTGCCTTTTCACTGCTATTATTGTTCTCATTTTTATTATTTTAATTATTTGCAGGGCCACAATTAGATAAAGCATAGATTGAATAACTAACAAAAGGCGAAATAAGGGAAAGTTATGTACCCAGGCTTTGGCCCCTTTATCATTGTCCCCAAGGCCTGCTCTGAGATCAATGGAAGCTTCTGGACACAGACCCTGCTAACACAAGAATCTCCCAGAGCAATGACCTCAGATCCTGTTTGAGGGAACAAAGAAAGGTACTGATTATTCAGATCACCCCACTCCCCTGGCTTCATACTCTTTGATTACTGCTCTTTGCAATTAGGATAAAATACAAACTTATAACCCTGACCCATTACCCTGTTTTATTTCTTCACTGATCTTACCACTACATAAAATTATTTTATTTGTTCCCATATTTAAGGTCTGTCTCTCCCCACTAGAATGCAAGTTCTGTGAGGGCAGGGATCTTCATGCCTTATTCGTGGCTGTATCCCAGCACCCAGGATAGAGTTGGCTCATAGTAGGTACTCTATACATAAATGTTGAATGAATATTAATTAACATAAACAGTGATCTAGTAAGACCTCTGGAAATTTAGAGTTTACAGGCAATTTTGTGAGTATATCTCAAAAGAACTTAATATTATTCTGTTTTACTTAATGAATGTTTGCTGCATGAATGAGTGAATAATGACTTTGCATGTCTTCATGAAGGGAAATTGTCAAAGCCTGGAAAATCCAAAGTCTAAATGCCTTCTTATGCCAGGTGCTCAGTATCATCCCCACGGTAATAAAGAATCTCTGACCAGGATGGACAGCCCAGTAGTGGTCCAATCGGTGGCCTCCGCAAACAGTACTCAGCAATAACCTGCAAGCTGAGTCAAGTTCAGGATTGACCAGTAGCTGGGTTGGGAACCTCCCCCAAGTTGCATCTTCCCAGGATCCCCATGTCTCCTTCGAAAACTAGGGCATTTGCACTCCATTATTTCAGAAGTCCCTTCCACCACTAAAAATAAATGTGGCGATTCCAACCACTCATAAAATCCCATACGTTGACTGAAAGCTGTTCACTGTTCCCTGAAGGAACCCCGCACTCAGCGACCCGCCCCTCCCACAGCTGTAGCCTGGGACCCCCCAGCCTCAGCGCCTAACCTCCCTGCAGGAGTCCCCAGGGTGCAGAGCCTGTCCTCCGAGCCCCATCGCCTCGAAAATAATTTGTGTTTGTTTAGCTTCGTATTTCCTTTGTGCAACTCTAAATAGCACTTAAAAGAAAAAAAGTCAAACTTGATGACAAAGTTTCCTTTCTCTCTAGTGGAGTTGGGCTGCCTCCCGGTTTTTCAGCTGACCCAGAATTGCTAATTCTGCTGATTTCCTACTGTAACTGCTTCCTCATTTACCACACAGCGGAGATCTGATTCCTTCCCACTGAGACAAGTAGTTTGGCCTGCTCCTCTGGGTTTTTAGTATTCTTCCAAATTATTCTGATTGATATAGACCTCCATCCATGCTAATTATGCATCGCTTCTCTTATAAAGTGTGGTTTCCATGGCAACAGCAGAGGGAGAACAGGTGTGTGGAAAGCTGTGATATATTAAATGACAGTTACCCTCTGCCTCTCCTAGGCAGATTGCTTTTCTCTGCGTTTATTTATAGCAGGCAGTAATTAATCTGTATGAATCTCATTGCTGGGGGGGGTGTGGGGGTGGGAGAGGGATACAGAATGATTAACAAGAGTCCTAATTATCCTCATACCTTTGAATCTGAGAATTTCGTCACCATCGGATAATTCCCAAGTAGAACTGTTGAACTTTCACCGGTACGGAGATGCGGTTGCATAGAATACAAAGCGATCTGTAAAGAGAAACATTCCTCTAGTTGCTATGGTGCTGTGTCGTGGCATTGTGCGGAAGGCTCCAAAAGTGGACTCCTGGGCTTTCTCGAATGACCTGTCAAGGTATAAAATTAGAGCAGGACGGTGACCCAGACTCCAGGGACAGCCTGGCCCGACACACTCTGCAGCAGAAATATTGCCACGAAGCAGGAGGAAAAGCAGGGCAGCATCCTCCAAGGCTGGCAGCAATGCTACTGAACAGAGAGGAGTGGTCAAGGAGACAGTGGACCTGGGTTCCAGGCCAGTGCTAATGCCGACTCTATGACTTAGACCATTTCCCTCTCTCAGCCTCAGTTTCTCCATCTGTAAAATAATGGTGTTAAACTCGAGAATTTCTCAGGTTTTCTCTCACTCCCAGAAGTAGCAGTCCATATCTCAGGCTGAGCTAAGGTTTGCTGCAGTAACAGATAAAGCCCAATTTTTTTTCCTTTGTTAAATTAAATCTTTATTGTTGAAATTATTACATATGTCCCCTTTTTCTTCCCCCACTGGCCCCTTCTAGCCTATCCCCGTACACCCTCCCCTGCCTTCACCACCCTATTGTCTGTGTCCATGGATTATGCATATACCCATACAAGTTCTTTATAAACCCCAAATTTTAATGGCTTAAAATAAAGCTTTTTTCTCAACTCTCACTTCATGTCCATCAAGAGGGCTCCCTTTGTGTCACCATCTCACTCAAGGACCAAGGTTGATGGAATAGCCATGAAAACAGATCTGAGGGATCAACAATTAGTTGATTTTAGGCCAGAACTGGTCACCTGTCCTTGCTTAATTAACCACAGGGAACTAGGAAGCACAATCCTACCAGGACGACAGAGAGCTGGAAATATGTGGTGAGCAGCATTGATGGCTACAATACAGCCCCTTGCATCACTGATCAGAAACTTGGTGTGTTCTGGGTAGACTTCTGGGTCAACAATGACAACTTTGCAAACCACACATTAAAAAAAAAACAGTGGGGAAACTACTGAGAGAATATACCAAAGTACCTGGAACAGTGTATCAAGGTGGTAAGTTTATGAGTGATTCTTTCTTTTTTTCTTCTATTTTCTAAACTTGAGACAATGCAGTCAGATTATACCTGTAATTTAAAAGAACACTTTTTTGACTCAACAAATATGTACTGAAGACCTATTTAATATGGGCACAGTGCTAGTCACTGTAGGAAATGCAAAAAATAATTAAGTCAAGTTCACCAATGACTGTGAGACCTGAGCCTGGATACATGTCAGGGCTGATACGTACATGTGTGACTTGTCTGTCCACCAACAGATGAATCCATGGAAGTGCATGAGATTCCCACATAGGCGGAGAAGAGAGAAGAGGTTACTCATGGGCTGCACTTAGAGGAATATTAATATTTAAA
The DNA here is from genome assembly GCF_000327345.1 of Myotis davidii. NCBI lineage: Eukaryota > Metazoa > Chordata > Mammalia > Chiroptera > Vespertilionidae > Myotis > Myotis davidii. The sequence goes on along the minus strand of NW_006287904.1, from coordinate 2,679,445 downwards.
AGCAGGAACAGGCCCGGCCAGTGTGGCTCAGTGGTTGAGTGTCAACCATGAACCAGGAGGTCACAGTTCGATTCCTGGTCGGGGGACATGCCCGGGTCATGGGCGCAATTCCCAACGTGGGGCCTGCAACAGGCAGCCAATCAATGATTCTCAATAAAAACAAGGAGAAAATAAGGAATCTACACACACACCCTCAAAAAGAAACTTGACTTCAAAGCTAGCCCGCTCTGTTCTAAAAGAAAAAAGAGAAGATAAAATGCATGTATAGTTTTAGCACAGAATGGGGAAACATTGAAAAAATGTATATCAGTCTCAATGGAGTACCCAAGCACCATAAGAAACATCAAAAAATTATTAAATTCCCAATTACTGCCATCCATCCGTATGTTTTTCACAAATGGAAAACAAAGTTGAAAATCAACCAGGACAAGTGAGCAGAATATAGAAGCACTAGACGACTTTACCAACCTATGTCCCCCGAAGGGATCAAGCAGTTCACAAGTTAACAAGGGAAGATTTCCCACGGTTACTGGGAGCTCCTTCAGCGAAACATCGTTCCAGTGGGCCAGTCTCCAAAGCCAACCACAACAGCCAGCAGGGGCCCAGTGCACTTTCAACAACACGACCCTTTATTGCCAAAAGAGGCTAGCATTAACATTCCTCACTCCCCAAATCACGAAACTACAGAAATTCGCAAGGATCGCCTCTCTTTTTCTATCTGTGGCTCCAGTGCCTAGAATAGAACCAGCTTAATATAAATTTTGGAAAACCTGGGATAAAAAAAAAAATGAGGTTCTGACAAGTATTTTGTTCCAGGCCACACAGGTGGTAAGTCTTGCTTCCCTGTTTAGGGTTCCCTCAACCATTTTCACCTTCCACTCCTCTTGGCTAACGCCATCCACACGCCCAAACCACCACATAGGTGGTAAGTCTTGCTTCCCTGTTTAGGGTTCCACTCCTCTTGGCTAACACCATCCACACGCCCAAACCACCACATATCACTCATTTTCCATGAAGACCCAGAATGAAAACTAATTCAGCATAGATTGCTTGGGATAATTCTCCTCTTTCATCACCTCTTTAAAAAAATACATTTTTATTGATTTCAGAGAGGGAGGGAGAGGGAGAGAGAGATAGCAACAGCAATGATGAGAGAGAATCACTGACTGGCTCTCTTACAAGCCCCACACTGGGGACCGAGTGCCAGCTGGGCTCTTTCTTCAACTCCTCACAATGTTGTTTCGCAGCTCCTCCGATCTGGCTGACCTTGTGACTTGCTTTGACCAATGGAGAGTGACAGAAGAGGCATTGAGGCCTGGCTGCTTCCACTAGTTAGTTGTCTTGGAGCCCTATGCCTGCACATGAACAAGCCTGGGCTAGCCTAAATGCCTACCACTCCCACCAAATTCAGAGTCAGAGAGGTTAAGTGACTCGCCCAAAAGCACACAGCAAGTATAAAGGCAACACCAGTATAAAAAGCTTGTCTTAACTCCCCTTTAGTGCTCTTTCTGATGCAACCTATTCAAAATGCCATTTAATGAAGTTAAACAAATTGTGTTGGTTAAGGGGGGAAAAAAGAAGCCCCAAATAGGAGACTCACAAAATTCAATCTCAGCTCTGCACTTGCCACCCAAGGTCCAGGCCCACATTTCTGATTTACTGGCTATCACCACTATCATGACCCTCCATTCCTCAAATCCAAGGCAAATCTTATACTCAAAGTCAAACACTTTAGTTGTTGTTGGTTTGGTTTGGTGCGTTTTTTTGTTGTTATTGTTGTTCTGTTGTTGTTCTTCATTTTCCTTTTATTTCCTGGAATGGTGACAGAAATACTTGGGTTCAAATCCCAACTCAGCCATTTAATTGGCAGGTGTACATTCCTAAGCCAAGGGCAGAATTTGCTGCAAACACAAATCTCTTTGACCTGAACTTCCCTACAATTAATTTGCTACCTAAAAATAGTTGCCACTGAGAAAAAAATAAAAATGAGAGTGAGTTAGCATCACCAACATCTCCGGAGAAACGGCAGCGGGACTTCACGAAGACAGTTCCTAAAAATGTCTCCACAAGTTACAGGATGTGGCTTTTACAGATGTGACATGCCACAGGAAAAGCACCAAGAGGTGTTGTGTTTCTCAACTTATTAAACCGTTTAATTAGAATTTGTCTGTCAAAGAAGCAGGTTAGGCAGCAGTTCTAGGAGGGCATAAATATCTCAGCATCAACCCTTCTGACCCAGAATTTAAATAGAACTTTTTTAAAGGGCTCAGGAAAATGCTAGGCTGCAATGGCTACCTTATGAGTTGGTGAGCTGGGCAAACAACCCCAGGCTCACAGCCCAGCCCAGCATAGAGGCAGGTTGGTAGATGTTTGTCTGGGGAGCTTCACCCTCCCACCACCACCACTGAAGCAATTAGCTTCACTCTATTAAACACCCTACTTTTCCTTAAATTCATTATCTGATAGACTCAAACTTGCTGTATCTTCTCTGGCTGAGAAAATTCACAGGTGACAATAACATGATCTTTTGCCTATCGTGACAACTTCTGCCTTTGGTAGCTATAGCAACAAAGAAACAACACAGCCTGGGATGGTCTGCTGGTGTTGTGTTGTCGTTGCTGCTCCTTGTCAGGGAATAACATGGGGCTCCCACAGTGCGTCACTGCAAGGGCTGTCTAACAACATCTTCTGCTCTGAGGAACTTTGCAAAAACTGCCACTTTCCTGGGTTTGCAGAGCTGGACCCTAAAGACAAAGATGAAATAAGAAGACTGGGACATTCTAGGTCAGAAGCAACCGAGACCTCAACCCTGCTGCTCCAGATGCAAAGACAAGACAATTCATTAGGATGTCTTCAGGGGATCCAACCCTGACCCATAGTAGGACAAGTCAATAAGGAAAGGGAAAGGCCAGTCTAGCATAAGAGGCTGAGTGCTCCTGGAGACACACCTGTGTCAGCACAGTTAGCCTCAATCCTGGACACACCTCCCCACACAGAAGCCATGTCCACTCATGTGCTTGTTGCCTATGGATGCTTCTGCACTACAAAGACAAAGATGGACAGTCACAGCAGAGACCGGAGGGCCTGCAAAGTTTAAAATATTTACTACCTTGCTCATTCCCAAAAAAAGTGTGTTGACCTCTGCTTTCAGAGATGGTGGCTGGGCCTGTGATATGACTGGGAAAGTTGTAACTTTAGAGATCATTCCTAGAATCCCATTGGGCACACACTGGTATCTGAACTACCAAGGATATCACTGAAGAGCATCCAAAGTCACACAGCTGGAGAATGGAGAGCTGGGCTCAACCTCATGTCCTGTGGTTTGTAACCCAAATGGATATAAACTACCTCTCATCAGGAAAGGACTGGGTCCGAGTGACTGTGACCTACCCAGGGTTGCATTCCAAGACTTCCTCCTAGGAGGGCCAGCAAGGGAGTTTACAAGATTAACCACAACCAAGACGCTGGAACAATTATTGATTCATTGCCTCTCAGTTCCAAAGTTACCCTTCAGTACCTGCTCTGTGATAGGGGACTGGTCTCTTGAAGTATTTCTTCTTTACAGTGAGCACTATGTTAGGTTTGTCAGTAGAAGGCTCTGGCGGGACATCACAGGAAGCAGGCATTCCACCTGCACTGAATGTGGCACTCTGCCCTAGATGCATGCCTGAAGTAGGCAGGTCCCAAGTGCCCAGGCCCAGAGACCACCTTCTTATAGCCCTCTGGCTGCAGGCACTGCACGCTCCCAGCCTTTTTCCCGACAGAAGTTGGGTATCTCCCAACTTCTTCTGTATTCCTAACTCCCAGTCTCAGCTCACTTGCACCCCTGTACAGTTGTTGCTCTTTGCCCAGTAACTGTGGACTAGCTCTGGCTCCTACAGTCCAGCAAAAAAATAAAAAAATCCAGGGTGCTGCAACCAGACCTCTTCAGTAAGTTCTAAACACCCCCTTTCACATTTGTCATTCCATGGGTAACGTTTAGAGTTCTTTTTCCATCTTTGCACATACTATCTTATCATACTTAGTAATTCTTTATATTAAACGTCCCCGTTGTTGAGATCACTGAGATTACTGACTACAGTGATTGAATGCAAACCAATTCAGAGGGGAAAGTCAGCCAGAGCCACGGATGTGCTACTGCTCTCAGGAAATCACCCAGAAAGACCACATGCTTTATCTCTTTGAATGTCCCTCAGAATGCCACCATCCATTCTAGAAAATAAAAGACAAATGAAAAATAAAACAAGAGATGCTATTAATAGTGATTCACTGATGAAGGAAAGAATTAACAAACAAGTAAATAAACTCAACTATGATTGAGAAATAAAATGCAATGGGGGATTAAGCAGGTAACCTAGAAAATAGAGGCCAGTCTGACAGAGAAACTCAGGAAATTTTATTGACGCCATAAAACACTCTTAACAACATCTCAAGCCTGTTTCTAAAGCACAGTGCTTTTTTTAAGTATATATAAGCTATGCTTGTCCATATTAGAATATTTACTTCAACTCTCTTCATATTCAGCACCCCCGTGTCTCCATAGCAACTTGTGGCCCATAATAAATCACCAGTTTTTATTAAGAGAATTGTAAAAAGAAAGCTTTTGGTGTTTTTCTTTAATACACATTTTTCCAGTATGAAAAGCTGATATTTCATAATGTGCACCTCCACAAATTAGGCCACATGAGCTTTAGGGGCATTAAAACTCCACATTGGTTACAAGTATTTTATTTTCTTCCCTTCAAGTGAAGAAAACTGATATTTGTTGGGCTCTTACTAGATCTTAGGTACTGTTGGTATTTCACATGATTACTTCTAATGTTCACAATAGTTCTTCAGAATAAGTGTTATTATTCCCATTTTACAGTTGGGGAAATAGAGGCTCAGAGATACTAAAGAACTGCTTATGAGAGACAAATTTGAACAACCATGAAAGCTCATCTTTCTCCCCATTTTTGATGGTTTAACAAAGAGCAGGACTGAGCGATCTCAACGGAAGCATAGTGCACTGCCAACCCAATGGCAGAATAGTGCACTACCACCCAATTCCAGGCTCCCTAGCCTCCTCTTTCTTAATAACACCAAGAAGCTCTCCCTGCCATGTAGCTGCATAGACACTCTCTTTCCCCAAAACCTATCAATATGAGAACCCCTCTCTTCTGGAATTGGCCATGGGGCTGCAGACCTCTAGACTGGCCCAAACTGCAGGATTAGGACAGTTCAGAGGACTGCTTGCACTCTGCTTCTCTGCTTATGAATTTCCTCCCCCAAGAAACTCTATTTTATGTCTGCCCTTATGGAGCTGCAGGTATGTGGTGACTATGCCCCCTTTCCATGATATTTCCCAAGGCCTCAGAATTGGAAGTTTTTCCAACCTTTGAGCTCATCTTCCTTCCATAATGCTGTGTGTGTGTGTGTGTGTGTGTGTGTGCACGCTCACTCACAAAATTCTCAGAGATTATGTCAGAATTACCCCTACCACTTATATCTCTTTGTTCTAAACCAGGCATCCTTAAAGGTTTCCACTCAGTCATGGGTTGGACTGGGAAGAAGGTGACAACTGTACCCATTGCTTTCATAACTGCCCTAGATGATTCTCTCTTACTCAGCACTTTTTTCTATTTGAATCCTGCCAATCATTCCCCAGAAAAATATGTTTTAATCCCTTCTACCAATAAAATAAAATAAAAATTGATAGGTGAAATATTTAGATAGGTGCTTCACAAAAATAAAAGGTCTATGAATAGTCAATAAGCAAATGTAAAAGTGCTCAGCATCATTATTCCTTAGGAAATGCAACTTAAAACTAAATTGAGATACCATATGACACCCTCCAGAAAGGTTAAAATTTTAAAAGACTGAAAATATTAAGTGTCAGAACAGTTGGGTGTTTTCTGATAAAGTTGAAGATATACAATTTCTAAGTATTTACCTAAGAGAAATTAAAATGTCAGTCTACAAAAAGATGTATACAGAAATAGCTATAGCAACTGTACTCACAATAGCCAAAGCGTGGACTCAGCCCAGGTGTCCATGAACAAAATGGATAAACAAGTTGTGACAAAACCATACAAAGGAATACTACTCATCCATGAAAAGGAACACATTTCCGATACACACAACACCACAAATAAATCTCATATGCATTTTGCTCAGCGAAAGAGCCAACTATGAGAGAGCACATGTCGTTCGATTCCTTTTACATGTAATTCTAGAACAGACAAAACTAATCCATGGTGTCTGAAGTCAGAATCGTGATAACTTTGAGAGGTTGTTGATTGGAAAGGGACAAAAGGTGGCGAAGATGTCTCATCCATTGATCTGGATGATGCTTATTTGGAGTATACATTTGTAAAATTGTATGAAGCTAGACACTTAAGATAATACACTTTACTACATAAAGAAATACACGTGTAAGCACACATTAAAGGAAGGGCTCTGAAGAACAGGTGAAAAGACAAAGCCCACAGCAAGTGGGAGAGAGAGAGCAGAGCTTCTGAAACACACTCATTCCCTGCATACACCACACTTCTACTAGTACAACAGAAAGACGGGCTTTGTCATCACACAGAGAAACACAAACTTGTTTCCCCAACCGAGTCAGGAGTCCCTGCTCAGTGGGCTGTGTGTATTGTGGGGTGCTCATTTGGACACTGAATCATCGCTCATGGGGATAAGAGTCCTTCGGCAGCTCAGGATTTAAATAATGATGTGTCAACATCTGCCTCCGATGACTCAGATTTAATCTTCACAGTGACCTTGTAAGCTTGCAGGATTATTAGAGCCAGCCACACAGACACAAAGAATATTAAAGTTGTTTGTCAAAAACCTCTCTGCTTCTGTCAAGAAAAACTTCCAGAACAGAGGAACGCACATGCTCCAAACGGAACCTCCAATTGGAAACGGAGGAATGAGATGCCGCTTAAGCCTATTTTGCCATGAACGATCAATTGGAAAGAGTAAACGTCTGGCGTTTGCAGCTTTAAAAGAATTCAATATTCGTATGTCATTCAAGGAGGCACCAGTTGCAATGCTTTAAAATTTAAATTATATGCCTCTTTGAAGACTCTCTGATCTTCTCCACCTTGTGCTGATGTTGAAAATTCTAAGTGATGGCCTCAAATCATATTGGACTTGTGTCCAGGAACCTGATTTCTTACCTTAAGTCCGCCATAGCTAGCATAGGTCCTTAGGCAAGCCACATCAGCTTCTCTGCGTCTCAGTTTCCCCATCTGCAAAATAGAAATAAGTATTACGGAAGTTATATTAAAAGAGATAACTGAGGTTAGAGAGAGGCTAGCACCTGTAGCAGGTACTCGGCAGTTATGAGCTGTATTAAAAGCACATCCTGAAAGCAGGTCCCAGAATGTATCATCCTCAAGTACTGCTGGGAACTCCCCTCACCAGGGCTGCAAGGTTGACCAGCAGCTGTCCCAGTGAGCCTCCTAAGCCTCTCTGACTCCCAACTTGGGCCTGACAATATACTAACGGCCAGGTACGCTGCAAGCCACTTCCAATTGGGTTGGCTCCTTGAAGCTTCATTCTACCCCTAGGAAGCCTTATAAAGCCCAATAATAGGTGAGAAGGCTGAAGTCCAAAGTGTTACCTGAATGCACAGCTAATAGGTGGCTGAGTCAAGATTCACACACCAGACCATCTGGGCTGGAAAAGCTTGTGCTTTTCTCAATTCAACATAATCAGCAAGGCCTCGGGGGAAAGACACAGCAACCTGGAAGGGGAATAAAGGACTGTTTGGTTTTGTATTGCTGGGTAACCCACTACCCCCGATACTGAGCATCTTAACACAACCACTATTTTTTTCATGATTCAGTGGGTTGGGAATTCGGGAATTTGGTTGGGAAGTCAGGAAGCTGGGGCTGAAAAATCCCCTTCCAGCATGGCTTCTTCATGTGACATCGGTACATCTTTCTCTCCTTAGCTTTTCTTTCTCTCTGTGGCCTTTCTGTCTCTCTGTGGGGCACATCCTCTGCCAGCCGCAGGACAGTCACACTTCTCACACGGCAGCTGGCTCCAAGAGGCAGGAGGCAGAAACTGCCAGGCAGGCTAAGGGCCATACCCAGCACTGACACAGGGTCACTCTGCCATGGTCATTGATCAAAGCAACCATAGGTCAACCCAGAGCCAAGGGGATGGAGCAATAAGCCACACTCCTTGGGGCAGGGCAGGGGGTTCATATTGAGGGGAGCAGGGGGGTCACATTGAGGAAGCCCAGGGGAGATGCTGTTGTGACATCTTTGGAAGACAATGTCCACAAATCCCCCATCATTCTATTTTTTCAGAAGTGAGAGCCAAGGACCCATTACTTATGTAACCAAGAACAGCCATCAGTTCAGGGGCTTGTTGATTATACAATCATTTTTATGGTTCATATGTCATTAAATGCTCATAAAACCCTGTGAGATCAGCATTGTATACAGAGGAAGGAAGGAGAAGAGGCTTGTCTAGAGACCGACAGCCAGAAAGGGTAAGTGCCCGAGGTCTTTGAGGCTCCAAACTTGCTTTCTAAGGTGTGTTGGGATTATGGGGAGTGGGCATGAGCACGGTGTCCGAGAGGCTTCTATTTGTTACTGCTGGGTGTTTGGGAAGAGCTGTGGATGTCAACCTCTTGTATGTGCAGGTTAGATCACTGTTACACAGACACGAAAAATAAATGGTGTTTGTGGCTCTTCCTACCCTACTTCTGACATAAGATGTCAGAACCTTGTCCAGGCAAGCACTGAACTCAGGTTTCCAGGCGAGAACTGGAGCCACTGGGAATATAACAAAACCACCAAAATCACTGAGGGCACAAGCCCCAACTGGGGCTGCAATTCCCTCCCCCCAGTTTGGTTTTCCCACAACACAGTCTTCAAGGGCCCCATCTCAATAGCACATTAAATCTGCTCCCCAGTTGACCCCTGGGTTTTCTTGGTGATGAGGAGTGAATAGCAAGGACACAAGACATTAACTTGAGCTTCGTGCTTCTCGCAGGAAGCTGATCCCTCCTAAGAATGGATGAAGAAGGAAATATATACTTTCTTTGTTACACACCCACACACACACACACACACACACACACCCACAATTATTCTATGGAAATGTGTGTTTCCATAGTTCAAGGTGGAACATATTCATGAAACTGAAGCCAAGGAGAAAAAGATATCCATGCAAACTGGATCGCTAAGCATCCTTCAAACTATGTAATTATATTTTTATTTTATGACCTGCTTTTCTTGACGTCTCTCCCCACCAGACTATACCCTGCACAAAGGCAAAAGCAGTTATCTCTCTTGTTCACCCTTGTATTTCCAATGCCTAGCACAGAGATGATCACATATCAGGCACTCTGTGGATGTTTACTGAACAAATAAATGAATAAATTCAGGTTCTCAGCTCTTAAAGTATCTATACTGCATAGATATGGACTATATCTGTCTTGTTTATCTGTGTATCCCAGCTGGTACACAGTAGGTGTTCAATAAATGTTTGATGAATGAAAGGAGGGAAGAATGAAGGGACTTAGACAAAAGAACAAGCATTGCCCTCACACGTGCAGCAATCATTCCCGTGGAGGTCATTCACTCCCAATCTTGAATTCCTTAGGTTTTGAAAAGTCCAACAGCCACCACCACTGTGAGCAAGCTACTTTCCTGTTACCCTGAGTGAAAAAATATGATCACAGCAACTGAGAAATATCATTAGTGGGGAATTTAGTCTCATTTGCAAAATTTCTCATCAAGGACAAATATAACCAATGAAACAATTAAAACCAGAAGTTGGTGAGTTTCAAATAAAATATGGATTTAAGAAAAAGCCACAGAGCTATTTGCATGTTATTTAGATTTTAATAACTGTATCTCTGCATCTCTGAGCCTCCCTGGGATTTCATCTTAATCCTTTCTGCTCTGTCCTCTTCTACCCTCACCCCAACAAGTCTAGTGACATCTGTACTCTCTCATATCTCACGATTTATCTTGGAGCTGTCTCTCCTCGCCATTTCTATGGGATTACTGCAGCTCATCTGTGTCACTCACCTCCCACCCTTGCTAGCTGCCTCCTGGGGAGAGATGCAGTGATCCAGCTAAAGCACCCTGCTCTGCTTAGCGCAGGAAAAGGGCATCCTGGGCAATGAAGCCTGTCCTAGATGAGTCACCATGCCCCCCAAGACCCTCCCCCATGCCTGAAATTGCTGGGCTCACCCAGCTCTCAACAGCCAGTCCATCTCTCTCCCTGCACAGAGTTCCAGCCACAGGGCCCCGCACAAGGTGGGTGTTCACAGCCTGGTGCTGAAGCAGCCCAGAGAGGGACACTAGCCAAAACTTGGAAGGATTCAAGGCGGCTTGCAATTCTAGATACTGAGCTGTCTTGGTGAGTACATTTTACATTTACTCAGCTCGTTCTCCACGTTTCAGGGAGAAAAAGGAGCCAGATCAGAGAAGCTATGAGGGTCCACTAACTTAGGCCAAAAGCTATTAGAGCTCCAATTACCAGTACCCGTGCTGGTGCCTCCCCAAGTGGTTAGAAAGTCTCCCGGGTGAGGGAGGTACCCCATGTAATCATGCTCAAGCTGGAGCCCCAATGCCAGGAGGAAAGCAAGAGCAGAAGGGCCAGCTGGCCTATTTGCTCACCTACAGTCACTGAGATCTACAAACAGTCACTGAGATCTACTATGCGCCAGGGTGGATGTAAGGCCTTAGAGGCACAACAAGGAACAAGAAGGTCCCAAACCTGTCTTCCTAGTCTGGGGCAGGAAGCACAAAAATAATCAAGAAAGTTCTTCACAGGGATCCAAAGAGAGCCCAGACACCTAAATTGACATGAAGTCAAGAAAGCTTCCTGAATGAGAAGCATGTTGAGCTATCTGGCTTGGAAATTGACCACTTCCGCCCATGTAACAGAACACTTTGTGGGGGGGGGGAGGGGGGGGAGCCAGTAAAGAATAAGGTTCACACTGTACACCCTGGAGCCATGAGTCCTTTCACAAGCACACGTTCTACTCTCCTAACAGGTGGCACCTGAGCCAAGGACACAGTACAAGGGTTCGGCTCCCAGCTCTGAAACCCACTCGCTCCCCATCCAGCTTCTCACTTCTGCGAACCCAACCTAAGAGGAAGAGTCGGAAAGAAGACCAGCCAGTTCATACCAGTACCAGCCAAGTAAGATGCTCCCCTTACCTGCACCCCTTACCTGTCCTCCCTCTACATCCTAGACTTAAACTGTCATTAACAAGTTGGGGTAGTGAGAGTAGACTCTGAAGTCACAGGAAGCAAGAAATTGGCAGCCATGTTCTTTTCCTGACCTCAGGTTTTGTGGTCCTCAGCAGCCTTTAGCTGGCTGAATGGAAGATGCACAATGGAAAATGCATCACACTCAACCAACTTCAAAGTTTGACCCCTACATAGGAAATGGACATTGAGATACTAACCAGAGGACCCTGCAGGAGCCAAGAGTGACTGCAGCAGTCATACAGTACACCTGGATCAGCCACCAAGACAGAGGAAGAACGAGTCTCACCAACTGTACTTCACAAAACAGTGAGGGACAAAACAGTGCTTCATTTCTTTAAGACTCTGTCCCCCAAGGCATGCTGGTTCAACAACAGTTTCGCAGGAAAGATCCTCATGGACATGAGGCCCGGTTCTGGAAGTAGAAGCCCTATTTCAGTCCTTGGCACTTGTTTTCCATCCTCTACACTGATTCCATTGTCAGACTTCCCCAAAATAGGACCAGACATGAGCTAACCACTGACTTCCCCGTTTCCCAGCTGGTTTACTTTTCCAGGCTTCTCTCCCACAGACCACACCATACCCCAACATCCTTTTAGCTCTGCTGCCTCTGAGCTTCTGCTCTTCCCACTCCCCTGCCTCCTTCCCCTGAAGTCTCACCCAGCCTGCCAGGGCTGCCAACCAAGTTCATAAGACCTTCACCCAGGTCCCAGTCATATGGATTATTTACCCCCCTCCCCACAGGAGTCACAGTGCACATGCTGTGACTCGGTCCTCCTGGATAGGAGGAAAGGGAAAGCCTACAGAGTGAGGAGTATCTGGGGTAAAGCCCACAAGGGAGCCAATAATCTCACATTCTGCTGCTCTTTGGTTAGGTTCCATTGTTTTCAAACTTCACTGAGCATGAGAACATTTCCTGGTTAAAAATGCAAACGTCCTGATCCCCAGCGATTTAGAAAGTGTGGGGCTGAAGCACATTGTGCTACGTTGGTTGCATTAGTAGCCCGGATTTCTTACCCCTTCCTGCATCCTACCCTTTGCAGGGTGATTTTACCATCCCTCCCATCAAAGAAGCAGAGCCTGTATCCCACCACCTACCTTGAGAGCCCTTGAAGATTGCCCTCGCACTTTGGCACCTCTGCATTGTCCAAAGAATGCCATGCCCTGGCTAGCCAACTGAAGAATTAGAGACGGCAGGGCAGAGCTAAGTCCCTCCAGCTATCCCCTCCAAGGATAGCCTACATTGGCCAATAACCAGCTAACCCGCAACCACAAGAACACAGCCAGCTGAGCTAGGTTTGAATCATGAACTGCAGCCTCTTACGGTAATTAAATACTTAACCATTTTAAGCCACTAAGTTTTAGGTTGGTTTGTTATACGGCATTATCGTGGCCATAGATAACTGATACACAGAGGAATCTGCCTTTGTATCAATTATGCCATGGTGTATTATATGGCTCCTCAGGAACATCATCGCCTCGCCTTCCCCAAAGTGGTCACACTGTGCCTTGAACAATGGCCACCTGTGGCAGGAGAGGGGGCGGGTCTCTGCTCTTCCCACACGGAGAGGAGGCGCTGGGAGGTAGAGACCCCCTGGGCGATTGATCTGTGTACCCTCCATCACTTTGGCCTGGAGAGCCCTGGAGCAGCATTTGCTTACTTGCTGGAAGAATGTTGGTCTCTCACAGACTGCAATGAGTGTGGAGAGAAAAAACAGAAGGTGCTCACTTTTACTGACCCCTGAGTAGTTAGCAACTCTCAACAGCACACTGGAGACAAGAGAGAAGGGGGGTCAGAGACAGAGAGAAATTAAAATGGAAATTTAAAAGGGAATTTTCCCCTTTTATTGGCAGCATAATTAGCCAGAGAAGCCCCAACTGATGCTGTTATGACTGCTCTGAAAGGCAACTGAAATCGAAAGGGGGAGAATCAGATGGAAAACAATAACACTTAGCATTTATATGACTTCTTACATGCAGCACTTTTTGTTCCTTCTGTACCTCACAAACGTTAACTAATTAATTGCCATGGCACCCCAGAGTTGACAGCAGGTTTTTCCATCTATATTTTACAAGGAATAAAAACAAGCACTTTTTAAGCAGGTAAACGTGGATTCTCAGCTCCATGTACTCTTTTGGGGTCTTTGGCATCTTGCAACAATCCTCAGGGCTCACAGGGTTTTATGTCTTTGAAGCCAGAATTCTTAGAGATTCCTATTTATAGACTTAAAATATTAGTGCATTTGAACTGGAAGGGACATTACAGGAGTGCTGATTCAAATCTCTTACATTACAGATGTTGAAAAGAGGCTTCCTCCAAAACAATTCAGGAAAGAAGCACGATCACATTGTTTTTGCTCAGCTTAGGTCCACCCCCACACTCCCAAATTCCAGAAGATAGGGGTGTTTTTCTAAATATGTTTTTATTGATTTTTTAGAGAGAGAGGAAGGGAGAGGGATAGAGATATAGAAACACTGGTGAGAGTGAAATATCTATTGGCTGCCTCCTGCACATCCCCAACTGGGGATCGGGCCAGCAATCCAGGCATGTGCCCTGACCTGGAATCAACCAATGGCTTTTTGGTTCCTGGGTCGACGCTCAACCACTGAGCTACACTTGCCTGGCCCAGAAGATAATTATTAAAGTTAGACCCGCAAATGACTCTCCTGTAACTTTTGTTCGCAAATGATTTTGTATGTACTAGTTATTCAATGATCAAACCTTTGTTGAGCACGTGCCATGGATACACTGCAGCCCTAGAGACTTAAGAATGAATACGGCTTATGCCAAGCCAGACATGATGGGCAGTTAGTCCTGGCAGCGAGTAGAGCCCTGGCCCAATGGACTCCATGACCTGGGACACTGGTATTTCTCAGCCACATATATTATCCTGAGCATATAGTAAGTGGCTCAGCAAACCTATGGTGACTAGTCCAAGTGGATATATTCCTGAGCTAGTTCAGAAGCAGCCTAAAGTAGGAGCGAGGGAAACTTCCTTGCCCAAGAAAAAATACCCCTACTAGTGTTTTGACTCCAAAAATCCCACCATTGGGAGTTGTCATTAATTTTCATCCCCACTCCCAGCAATTACAATTACGATTGAGAAACATCACACTGAAGTCTCAATGCACCTTTGCCCCTTCATATGAATGATCTTAATGCCTTTTATGGCAGGATCACTGCCAAGCTCTTCAGCCACATCCTCACCTCAAGCCAAGTCCATACACCCCGACTCCCTTCTCAAACTGCTTGGCCAGCCCTGAACGCTGGTGGTGTTTAGACTTTCAAGCCTTTGCACAGAGCGCCTTCCTTTCTAATACCACCTGTCCTGTGCCCACGTCTATTAACATGCCTGTCTCCACTATAGAACTGTAATCCGAGTCCCCATCAATAGCCAAGGGCCTCGCCCATAGAGGAGCTTAACACGTCTGAATTTCATTTAAAAATGAAATATTACTGTGAAAACAATCTTCAGATGGAGCAATTGCGTGTAGACAGAAGACACTTGTGGACACTGACACGGGGGAAAGAATACGAGGGAGTCTAGAAGCTCCTGGAAGACTCATTTTACAGTGGGGCCTTGACTTACGAGTGTCCCGACTAACGAGTTTTTTGAGATACCAGCTGTCTCTCCCCTGATTTTTTGCATTGAGTTGACAGAGTTATTTGAGTTAACGAGCTCCTTAACGAGTCCAGTCTCTGAACGAATTAAACTCGTAAGTCAAGGCCCCACTGTACCTGCTTTTACCCTGAAGTGCCAGTTACATAAGATGAATGACACATGGCCCCACAGACCCCCGGCCCCTCAGTTGGCTGTCTGATGGGCGCACTCACTCACTCATCACCTTGCAGCTGCAGAGCCCTAGGGGCAGCCAGGAAAAGTTTACGCAGTTCCCCAAGTTGCTTTTCTTACAGACAAGGAGAAATGTTCACCTGGGGAGGCTGTGACGCAACCCTCACTCACCCCGAGTGATCACAGCGTGTCTCCAAAAGCCTGACACATCCTGTGTCTAGCTGACTTCTCCGTGGCTCAGGAGCCTAGTGGGGAGTGCAAGGTGTCAGGCTGAGCGTCTTCCTAGGCTCCCGAGCAGTTGCTAATAAACACTGAAACCTCTCAAATATCACCCACTCCCCAGCCTTCTGAGTCTCTGTCACTTCTTTCCTTTCTCTCCATTGACTTCTCTTTCATTGCAAATTCCCAAAGTGATCCTCTCAGCACCGAATACATGCAAATGGCATTTAAATGAATTAAACAGCCAGGCTCTCCAAGAACTTCTGCGGTTCAGACACGATTTTTAAGTGATGGGGCTTTCATTGCATTCCCAGGAGTCCTGCTGATGGAAATAATTACTCTGCTTTAGGATCTCCTAGGTTTTTTTTCTCTCTCCAAGAGGGGCACAGCAAAATTGTCTTCCACTGTGCCATTTGGGAGGTAGGAAGAAGAAATTTAACATACAATTTGCTTTAAATAAACTTTTTAAAGGCATATATAACCAAAAAACAAGGCGGAAGGGTCTCAATTCTACTGAGTATTGCCCACGTTTCACATGTGACTCCTCCAAGTCTCCCAACATCATGATTTAGTCAATGACCTTGATCTGAGTCTGTGAAGTGAACAGAGGGCAACAGGGAGAGCATAGAGAAGGAGGATCCCTGAGGCAGGGACCTAGGAAACCAAGGAACAGTATTCTTACCTCCTCTGTGCTAAGGATGGTGCCAGCTTCCGGGGATGAAAGGGGAAAAGGGGGATAAGGCCAAGTTTCCTCCTAAAGGAGCTCTACCTGGAGTAGCCAAGGGACCAAGAGAGGTCTGCAGACAAGGAGGAAAGGTGGAATTGGCTGAGGAGCAACCCCTCTGGGGACAGGGGCTATGGTGGCTATGTCAGGGCCCCATCCGGGTCCTTTTTTTATATGGGTGCCTCAGCTGCTGTGAATATTGGCTGCTAACTGCTCACAGCTGTCCCTTCTCCAGAGAATTGCCCTGGGCCCAAGGACCTGCCTCCTACAGGAAATTAGACTGTTAGCTCTGCCCCCAGGTACAGCCTGCAGCCAATGACTCTCATAGCTGCATAGGACATTGGACCACAGTTCCTTCCTAGCCCCTCCTCCTGGATTGGCACCGCCAAGGACATTTTCCTCTTCTTCTCTATGAAGATTATCAACATTTTGCTACCAAGAGGAAGGACGGCTTGCTTTTGGTTTTGTTTTCCAGGACATCCCAACACGGAGATCGCCCTAGAGCTACATCATCCAAATTCCAGTTCTGCGAAGATGCCAGAAGAGAAGGTGGGCACTCGGGGCCCAAATATTCTCTGAGTCTGTTATCATCTGACTGTGTAGATATCAGCTCAGCATCCCCACCACTGACGTAACCGTGTCCATCAAATGTTGCTACTGAAATCCCAGGATTGGGTCCCTGTTCTCCCCCCTCCCTCTGGGGGCCCTCTCAGATACACTTGAGCTGCAGCCTTCAAAGAATGGGCACAAGGTTCTCGATTCGCTGTTATTAAAAATCAGAATGGGGAGTCACAAGACATGTGGTTCGGTAACATGCCCAGTAAATCCATGACAAAAGACTGAATCCTTAAAGGAATCTAACATTATTAAATAAATCTCTTACGGGTTCAGTTGGGAAAGTTCAAAAATAATTATTCTGGCGTTTCAAGAGAATCAGCATGGCCTCTGGTGTTTTTCTCTGGTTATTTTTTCTCTGGGTTACTAAGAGCTACTGAACTCTTCTAAGAAGCAAATTCTTGGTCCTTTATAAGGGAGCCAAGGCCATCATGGGAACCACCTTTCACCTGAGAGAACTTAGCAACTGTGAGACCCATTCTACTGGGCAGCCAAACACAAAATATTTAGAAATAGTTTTATATAGTGACTCTGAATTGTTATATATGCTATGAAACAAACAAAAAATAAATTTAAAAAATAATCAAACCAAACGAAGAACTCCACAGGAGATAACACTTTGGCAAACTGATTTTAGGTGAAATAGATGGAAATGCCTTGCTAAAGAAATTACATTTAGCTGAGATTTAAAGGGATAGAAGTAGGTCTCCAAGCAGTGAGGGGCGAGAAGAGCATCCAAAGTAGAATAAGCAAATGGTTCAAGAAACTGAAAGATCGGTATAAGCTAGACTGAGGCGAGCAAGGATGAGAGGACCAATACAACATGGAAATAGCAGGGGCCTGAGCAGGCAGGGCCCTTAGGTTATGGAAAGGAGTCTGGATTTTATAATAGAGACAAAAGCAGTTGGAGGACTTAAAGCAGGAAGAGTAGCATGATCTGCATTGTTTGTTTGTTTTTGTTTTTTTAGAAGAGCAGTCTTCTGGGTGGAGAGAAAGAATGGAAATAGAGCAAGAATGGAGGAGGGCCAGCTGGGAGGCTTTGGTAATAATGCAGGCAAGAAATGTGATACATGGGGGTTGTGTCAACTGAGACAGACAGCTGAGGGAAGGGAGCAGGGCAGGCGGGGTGGGGAGATCAGGACATCTGCTTTGAGCAGGTTAAATCGGGCATGTCTAGGGAATATTCAGCTGGAGATGGCTGGTGAGCAGTTGGATAAGTGAATGTGGATGCAGAGAGAGAGATCTGGGCTGGAACTATCAATCTGGGGCAAGAGCAACATAAAATGAGATTTAGATCTTTGGGAAAGAATGATATATAAAAGAAGAGAATATAAAGAGAAGAAAACCCAGACTAAGGTGAGAAGAACCCCAGCATTTTGTGGTCTGGTATGGAAGGAAGACAAAGGAGACAAAAAAAAAAGACAAAGAAACTACGGCAGGAGCGTAGGTATGCCAGACATCACGTTAACCCGGTTTGCAGCACCACTATGCCACTGAAAATGACCTGTCACGGTAACCTATGGCCTTGGGTTGCCAAATTCTAGGACAACCTTCAGGGCTCATCATCTCAGAGTCAATTGCTCCCGGATACCTGAAACACTTTCTCTCTCAGCTTTCCTTGTTTTCACCCGCAATGAACAACCATCTCAAATCAGAGAAAATTATGATCTTACATAAGAGGAAGCATTTCCGGAGCCGCTCCGGCCTTCAGGGCTGGTTGAGTCAGCAGCTTAACAATGTCTTCAAGAGCACAGGCTCTGTCTGTCTCTCTGCTTTAATGTCTGAGAAAGGAACCTCTGAAAGGAAGGGATAAAAGAGAGAAGAAAAGCAAATAAATTTTATGTTCAAAAAGAAGTTTGAATCCTCGGATTTCTCCCCAATTTTAGCTGGCCATGCTTGAGAGCAACCATTCTCAAATGTTTCATTTCAGGACAGTATTTGAAATTCTTGAGGATCCCAAAAAGATTTTATGAGAATAGCATATACTGATTATTTATCGAGTGAGGGATTAAAACTGAGTCATTTAAAAATATTCATCTATTCATTCATTTTTTAAATGATAGTAATAAACATCAATTATACATTAACCTAAATAATATCACGAATTCAAGTACTTTAAAATACAACACACATGGATACATGTATGTAAGTGGGTATATGGAAAGCAGAATGAAAGAATATATACAAAAGATAAATGTACAAAAATGGAAGTTATGGGAGGTAGGGGAACTGGAAATTTGGAGATTAAATGGGAAAATAATATACTTAAAAATTTTAAATAGAGCAGCCACAGACTTGCAAAGTTAGAGTATAATACACTAAGATGAAGATCAATTGAATTTTGTGCACATAAGATACAAACAACCTACCGAAACCAGTTTGGCTCAGTGGATAGAGCATCAGCCTGCGGACTGAAAGGGCTCAGGTTCGATTCCGGTCAAGGGCATGTACCTGGGTTGCGGGCACATCCCCAGTAGGAGATGTGCAGGAGGCAGCTGATTGATGTTTCTCTCTCATCAATGTTTCTAACTCTCTATCTCTCTCCCTTCCTCTCTGTAAAAAAATCAATAAAATATAGTTTAAAAAAAAGATACAAACAACCAAATCAAGAAAGGCACACACATACACCTCACAAATTCCTGTCATCCAGTACCACCCTCTCCACTCACTGCTTAAGCAACTCATGACAACTGTCTATTCCTTGCACATTCCATGCTCCTCACTACCCCAAAGCCTTCTTGGACCTCTGGTTTCTTCTTCCTAAATTGTTTCTTCCCTGGCTCTTTGCATGGTCAATCTCTTTTCATTTTTCAAGTCTCTATTCAACATTTCATCATCTCAGAGAGGACTTTGTTCACCCTGCTGTGCAAATTCAAACCTTCGGTCCTATTTTCTATCCAGAATAGGTCATTTATTCCATTTAACAGCAATCGTCAAGACAAGATTTTCTTGTTTGCTTGCTTAGTTTTGCACCTTTCCACCTTTATAAATTCCATGAGGGGAAAGATCATGTCTATCCCATTACTCCTATAGCCCTTGTATCTAGAATAGTGGGCGGCACTATCTAGTTCCATCGTTTATTTCGGAAATTAAAAGGTGAACGAAAATGAGGTCATAACTGAGTGGCCATGGTATTGGATGAGTCATCAGTATGGATGCTAAAGACACTGAACATGCTGACAGTGTCAAGGAGAGGAATATAAGAGTAAGCCAGGTACTGAATTCCCCCATGAATGAGAGAGAAAGATGGGGCAGTGAGTGGGTGATGCAGCAAGGAGTACGAAAAATAGCATTACCAGATGGCATGTAGCTAGGATTGTAACTCAGGCCAGTATGTCTCTAAAGCCTGTCAGATTTTCTGCCCTGTCAAGCAGTTCCTGGAATTTTGCCTTGCATGTATAGGCACACTATTGGATGGATGGGTGGGTGGATGGGTAGATGGATGAATGGAGAGAATGATGATTGACAAAGCACCTATACGGTTCATTTTCATTTTTTTCCTCCTACTTTGTCCCCTAGCTATGGTTTTTTGTTTACTCTGCTTTGTTTTGGCTTGTGTTTTTAAAATATGATCAAGTTCTGATTAGCCATGATAATAGAAGAGATCAATAATAGAAATAATTGAAAACAGAAGGCAACCCAGAAATAATTTCTATTTAGTCTGGAGATTTTGTTCATGCCTTTTTAAATAGCAGATCTACCAGCATAATTACTTTTTACCTTGGCAAATATTAAAATTATTTTTCATTCTTTAAATGTACATGAATTGATGATTGGTAACATGAAGTTGGCACAAGCTGGATGATAGGAAAAGGCAAGCTGGGACGCAAAACTTCAGGGCAGAAGATTCATAAGCTTCATTACTTCAGTGAGTGATGAAGAATTTATTTATAACCCCAGAAAGAGTCTTTTCAATTTAATAAGAAATAGAGTCATTTCTCTCTGGATGTTGTTCTATAGTATAATCTGTAAAGAGATATTATACAGAGTCTCTTCAGAACGATTTTAACTATACCCTTATCTTAATAGTAGGAACATGCCTTCCCACCACCTGTGCTAGGAACACTGACATTTTCCCATCACCACGAGATGTGCACCCATGACTTTCCCTCATGGAAAGTCAGAATCAGGGAGGGAGGGAAGGAGCTGGCCCCACTGGGAGCCTGTTTGACTTCATACTTTTATTCCCCATGGTACCTGCCCAGCCCAACAGCTAGACCATGGAATAGGCTCAGTGAAGATTTGCCAAATGTCTATTATAAATCTGGGTTGGCCTTGTGGAGTTAATTTCACCTGCTGTGGTGGTTGTTTGAATGGGTTGCATTGCCAGAATGCGCCATCCAGGACCAGAACAGATATAATTCCTACCTCTCCCTGCTCCTTGAAGGTGAGATCTGAAGATGTGTTCTGAGGCACTCATTGATTCACTACTCTCCTGCTAATGGGCGAAGAGGAGAAGTTGCCAGGACCACAGCAGATGATGGTGGACACTCCAGTAGAGCAAGCCTTTGTGGGTCCAAAGAGGCCATCTGGAGAGGTTTGGGGACTCCTAAAAGACTCTGGGGCATCAGCAGAGATGGAAAGAGATGAGAGTATGACAGAGGATGTTCTATCTGGATAGCACACAACTATTCCTAATCACATTTTTTATTTGATCAAACTTTATTTTTAGATTGAAAATGAATCAGGGTGCCCACCATATCGAGGGTTGCTCCTACTTGGTTCCAGACCTCTAGAACCCCCTGCCAAGCCCCTCATAAGTATTGTTGATGGCAGAACAACAGCCTCTGTCACCCAGCCAAGCAGCCATTCATTAGTAAGAGAGATGCTCCAGTGAAGAAAAAATGATGGACAAAGCTATGGCTGACCTGGCCAGGAAATGAGGCCAGGTCATGGCATCCTCCATTTTTGCACCTGTGTTTCAAGTCCCTCCATGTCCCTAAATTGCTCATTTTTTCCCTAAGATGGACACCACACCTCCACCCTCCTGTTTTGTTTGGTCCCTTCTTTCTTAAAGTTTATGTCTTCATCATTTGGCTTCTCTTAGATTACCCCTCTCATCATGGCCCAAGCTCACCAAACAATACAGCACACACACAGGTAACTGTATAATAAAGGGGGCAGAGCAATGGGATTCCCCCGTCCATGACTCTGTGGGGAACCAGCATAGGGGCAGGAGTGGCAGTGGAAAGAACTCGGAGTTTGGAGTCAGAAAACCTGCATGGAGTCTCCTACTTATTGGCTGTGCTACCCTGGGAAATCCCCTGCTCTAAGACTCGTTCCTTTATTTATAACCTGGAGATAATAAGGCCCACGAGCAGATGACATCCTGCAGGCATCGGAAAGGCTGGGCTAAATTATAAAACCAATAAATAATATATGAGGTCAGTTGTGCAAATGGTACCACAGAGACAAGATGTTTCCTGAGCCAGCTGAGCAGAGAGAAACAAATTAGCTTCATTTGTACCCATGGTATTAATTCAGAACAACAACAATAACATCAACAAAAGAAGTGTCCATCAGAAGGGGGAAGGAACTCCACTCGGAATGCAGAAAAGTGAGACTCAGAGAGGCGAGAGGCGAGAGCCCGCAACCCAAGAAGGGGAGACCCTGGCCCTAAGAGTCCACCATCCTACTGGCTGCCCAACTATTATCCTCGTGCCATTAAACACTGGAATTGTGGTCCATTCTCATCGGGGAAACTTAGTTGAATTGATTATCACATGGTTTTCCCATAGGGAGAGAAGGGTCTAGTCACGTGGTAGGTCTGTTCAGTCTTCTTGACAAATTCACCTCAGAGATTCATTTTAGGAGGGTCCATGAGAAAGCAGTTTATGAATGGTCCAGAGCTATGTACCGCACTAACAGCCTCAAATGCTGACTTACATGGGGCCAGGTTTGTCTCTTATCCATAACATCTATCGGCCCAAGCACCTCAATGGATCCTGAAAGTGGAGAAATGCTAAAAGGAGTTATTGAGTCAAGACGTGCTGGAAGCAGGAAGAGCCACCTCTTTGTCCTCGTCCCAGTTGGCCTATGCTCTCTTAATCCATTCTGACACAGGCACACCATCGGTTTATCTCTGGTTCAGCTAGTCATTTGCCTGCTAGCTTTAATCCCATTCATCTTTAAGAAAAGGAAGTTTGGTGAAAAACCCTGCCAACAATCAGTTACTTGGCCCACTTCCCAAATACTATTCTAATACTCTTCTCGAATCTGTGGCAAGCTCTCTTATAACTCCATCATCTCTTTTCTTGGGTTCTGGCACTCTAATCTCTTGAATAACCTTTTAAAGTTCTCAGTAGCAATGAAGTCTGTTTTGTACCACATGAGAACACTTTACAAAATAGTGTCTCCTCTTCTGGATCCTGCACTTGAATTAGAGCTCTCCTCAATGATTGGATATAATTCAGCTTTATTGAACCACGTGGGAATTTATGTGTTATTTAAATTGGTTCAAGGCCTAAGACCAGAGTTTGGATAAAAGCAGCTATAGTGTGACTCGGGTCTGTATTTATTCGTTTATTCATTTAGCAGCTACTCAATACCTACTAAGCTCCTATGTCACAGAGCCTGTGCTGAGCCCTAAGAATGGAGAAATGAGGAAGTTGGCTCTTAATGCAAGACTTTGGAGCCTAAAAAACAGGACTCAGATCCTGCCACTGTCACTTACTGTTTACTTAACCTTTCTGAGTCTCTAGTTACTTAACCTTTCTAAGGCCTAGAATAGAAATAAAAACATTATCTACTCAAAAGAATTTTTGTGAGCATTGTATGAGAAAGGTCTTAGCAGAATGCCTGCCACATACTCAATGAATGTTAACCATAAATCCTATTTGTCATCAGCAGCTTCTGACATGGCTCCCAATGATCCCCACCCCCTGGTCATGTCCTTGCATACACTCTGCCTGATTTGGGACACACTGATCCTATTCTCTTGCTTCTAACCAACAGAAACAGCAAAAATGAGATAGGATGTTACTTCTGTGATTAGGTTACAAAAGACTATAACTTCCATCTTGTTGGTTCTCTCTTTCTCTTTCTCTCTCTCTGTCTCTCTCTCTCTCTCTCTCTCTCTCTCTCTCTCTCTCTGATAAGAAAACCACTTGACAAGTAACGGAAGCTGATCTCAGACCAATAGCCAACAAAGACTTGAGACCAAGAGACACTGAACAACATGAGTGAGCTTTGAAGCAGATCCTGGTCCAGTTGAACTCTGAGATAATTGCAGCCCCAGGCACCACCTTGACTGCAGCCTTGTGAGAAGAGGGACCCTGAGGCAGAAGAACCAGCTAAACTCTGCTCAGATTCCTGATCCACAGGAACCATGGAACAATATCTCCAGTTTTGGAGTAACTTCTTATGCAGCAATAGATAACTAATACACTATTAGTATTAAAGTTTGAGGGGAAAGGAATAAAGAGTGTGTGACAGGAGCAATAAGAAGGGGTATGGAAAGGAGGTATGTGAGCAGCCAAATAATCAAGAGGTGAGAATCCCATTCTAAATATTTGGGGCTTCTCATGGGAGCAATGAGAAGTCATCAGATGTTCTTTAAGCAAAGTAGAAACTCAAGTCTTTCTTAAATATTAAGACAAATATGGAGTCTTTTAAAAAACAAAAAAGTCTTCCAAGAGAAAGAGCCAGAATGCCTTCTTGAACTGATATATTATTATCTAGGATATAAAACTGGAAAAATTCCAGAGAATTGAGGTCTCTTATTTTTAGCCCCTTCTGCTGTTAGGCAAATCAATTTGGGATTGATATCACCAACTTTAATGGCAAAGAAAAAAAACAAGAGTGAAGTTACTGAAATAAACATTTTCATTAACTTCAAAATCAGCGAGCTCAAAATCAATTAAGTTTGTAATATCCTTATTGAGGACACGAGTAGTGAGTTAATAACAGTGAAAATGAGGTTTTAGGAATATAAAAAGAGTCAGACTTTTATAAATAACTTTTGATATTACAGTTTCCTAAATCAATAAAGATACATCGGTTTTTATTTACACACCTCTTTGTAAATCCTGAACCAAGACTTTACATGTACCTGCCCTTGGACTAATCTCATAAATCAGTTTGAAAGTGACACAGTTTTTGCACAAGAGCCATCACATCTATGTATCTAGATCTTGTCATCATAAGACAAAGGGACTGAGATAAGAATATGATCTATAAAATAAGTAAAAGGAAAATATCTCTGAGTTATTCACTGAAAGAATCAAGTCAAAGAAGAAGGCATAGGAGATAAGGAATTTGGTGTGGAAAATGATTACTAACTTAGAATCCATAAGAAAAATCCTATACCTTATTATTTAAAAAAAAGCCTATAATAGGTATGTCATAGAACTTCACACATTCATTATTTTGACCAGTCCTTTTTGAGTACCTACTATGTGATAGGCCCTGTGCTAGGCTCCTGACACAGGAGCTTAATACTGGCATTGGAAATCAATAGAACTTTGATTTGTGTTTTTCCTTGAAGGTATAAGAAGACATAATATAGAAGGAAATTCTCAATTGAAAGTAACCAGAGTCATGAGCCTAACCATTAATTTGTTAAATTGTTGTTCATTTCACCTCTCTAGGGCTCATGAAAAGAATGAAGGAATTGTGCTCAATTATCTCTATAAAATTGCCTCCAATTCCAAAGGACTCTGAATCAATAGCCCCTTGAATACCCAAATTCAGATCATTCTCAAACTACAAGAGAGTCCTCCAGAGTTCATGACTGAAAAGGAGGAGGCTCTAGCTCACCATCTTGACAACCCACTTCAGGAAACAAGGGTCCCCAAGAATCCCCAGGACCTAGCTGAGTGTGTTCTATCACCAGTATTTGGCACTGCCCAAGTAATTTCATAGGATCCTTGATCAATACTGCTGCTGATGGAGAAAACACTTGGAAGCAGAAGACCTAGAGCCAGAAGAGCAGCCACCCCCTCTTTATCCTAGAGTTGTGTCAAGTGTGGTCCAGGAAGGATCAGTGACCTTCCCCTAGACAAATACACATGGGGCATCTATCTCCAGTCTGTTCCATCACACCAGCATAGAGCTAGTCTTAAGCTAAAGCATCTCTCTAGATATTGCCACATCTGGTGACTACATTTCTAATTCCTCCAAAACACCGCAATATCTCAAAACCATAGAACGCCTAGTGTCCCAGACTGCCTCTGCCCCTCTCCTGTCACAGGAAAGATGGTCAAATGACAGGAGTAAAGTGATGGGATGCTTAGTAATAAATCCAGAGCTTGGACTCAAGTCAGCCTTCAGTTCAAATCTCATCCTGTTTCCCAAACTCTCTCCCACCTACTCATCCCTTAGATCTGGGCGACCTCTATGCACCTAGTGCTGTGTCTAGTGCTATAACCAAACTCAAACCAAGACACTGAGCTCAAGTCTCTCATTCCATACAAGTGGGCTGGTCATGCAGAATCCAGCCTGGGTGAGACCAGCTCTAATCAAAGTCTCAGTGGAAAATCTGAACAGAGAAAGTGATGACAACCAAAAGAAGGCAAAACCTATTCCTTTAATAGCCCTGATAATTCCTTCTAAGACTTGAGGACTCCTTAATCCAGTTTTTACCTTTCTTCTTTTAGTATTTTTCACAGCAGCAGGTCAAATCTAATCTTTGCAGATTCTTCCAAGGGAAGTAGTAGTTGGAGAGGAGAGTGATGTTAGCAGATAAGCTGGAATTCCTTGAACTGACTCCTTGAGTATGTAATGTACTTTACTAAATCAGAGATAATGAATTCCACAGAGAGTGCATGAGGGAAAGCAAAACATAAGCACAGTCTAATTACATTTCATTTCAAGGGAAGCAAAGGGACAGTCATAGAAAGTTCACCTTAGAAATAGCCTGTTCCCCTGACTGGACAAAGGGGAATACTGGTATTCATGATTTGACTGATCAACAGTGGTCTCCACTCAAATCTTCTTCATCCTTTATTTTTTAATATATTTTTATTAAATTCAGAGAGGAAAGGAAAGGGAGAGAGAGATAGAAACATCAATGATGAGACTCATTGATCGGCTGCTTCCTGCACACCCCCTGCTAGTGATCAAGCCCACAACCCGGGCATGTGCCCTGACCGGGAATTCAACCATGACCCACTGGTTTACAGGTCAACACTCAACCACTGAGCCACACCAGACAGGCTCTTCTTTGTCCTTTCAAAAGGACTTTAGTTTTTGAGAGCCCTCCTTCATTCTTGCTAGGGTCAGCATTAGCTGTGGCCTGTGTGAGAAGAGAACTTCCTTACAAATGGAACAAGGACTCGGTTACTAAGAAACCATTTGTCTGCTGTATTCCTGGAGTTATTTATCACCATGATGGGGACTGTCTGTGTCTCAGAAACTACTGAAAGGGGAGAGAATGTACTGAGTGACCTCAAGAAGAACCCTTGAAATACAGATATGCTAGCTTTCAAGTGTCTGCAAATTCTCTGCCACTGCTCCCTTAAGAAGGTGAAGGCTAATTCTTCCTTCACTTAAAAGCAAGCTATACTTGGGGTTTTACTTCTAACAAACGGAATGGAGAAGAAGTGATGCAATGTGACTTATGAGAGTGGGTCATGAAAAGAATACCTTCTACCTGACTCTTACTCTCTTGACTTGCTTGCCCTGGGAGAAGCCAGAGGCCATGTCATAAGGACCCTCAGCAGCCTGTGCAGGATGTGGCCTCCCACCAAGAGCCAGCACCAGCTTGCCAGCCATGGAGTGAGCCACCTGGGAAGTGGATCCTCCAGCCCCAGTCAAGCCTTTAGATGACTTCTGCTCCACATAACATTTTGTTGTTGTTGTTAAACACCCGGAGATATTTTTCCATTAATTTCTGGCGAGACTGGGATGGGGAGAGACAGAGAGAGAGAGAGAGAAAGGGAGAAACATCTATGTAAGAGAGATATATTGATTGGTTGCCTCCCACATGCACCCCCACCAAGGCCAGGGATCGAGCCGGCTGCCTAGGTACATGCCCTTGACAGAAATCAAAGCTGGAACTCTTCAGTCTGCAGGCCAACACTCTATCCACTGATCCAACCCGGCCAGGGCTCCACATGACATCTTGATGGCTACCTCATGAAAGACCCTAACCCAGAATAGCCCAGCTTGGCCACAACTCAATTATGAAAGGTCATAAATATTTTAAGCCACAAAGCTTTATATTTTGTGACACAGCAATAGATAATACAGTATATGAGTCTGGTTCACAATCGACTTAGGAAGATCCCAGCTTAAGGTGAGTAGAGGATCAGAAGAGGTTGGGTAAATGAGAAAATAAAATAAAAAGGGGAATAAGAGGGATGGAAGGTGAAAGGGAGAAAAGCAATTTCTCCTTCTACTCTGGTCTTCATTTATCTCTTCCTTCTCTTGATTTTTGTCCCTCGTTTGCTTTATGCTCTTGCTGGTTCTCATGTATACTAGCTTTATCTCACCATTTGGCCAGCTGACTTCTTAAGACAGAAACAAGACTCATATTTCTTCTATGTTCTTCATAATGCCCGATAGTGCCCTATACTAAGTAAACTAAGACATGTGTCTAAAACTGGAAGGCCAATTTATGACTCAGTAGCAGAAGGAACATTCTGACAGAGTTTAGCAGGAAAGTTGTGCTGAAACCTATAGAATTTTATTAACCAATGTCACCCCAATAAAATCAATTTTTAAAAAAAGGAAGTTGTGGTGGAGCATGAATTTCAGATGGGGATGAGCCATGGACAATATTTTGTATACTCTGGTTACCAAGCAGATTCTTAGAGAGTGTAGTAGACTGTTACTATTACTTTGGTGCCCCCTAATGAACCACACCTCCAAGTATCTATGTCTTTGTTTAGCCCCCTATCACAATATCTCTGAACTTGGCCATGTGATTACCTTTGTACAATGGGACATTAGCAAGCATGACACAAGTAGAGGCTTGATAAGCATTTGTACATTGAAGTCTGGAACACTCCTTCTTAGAACCCAGCTACCATGCTGTGAGGAAGCTCAAGCAGCCATGTGGAGAGGCCCACATAAAGAAGAACCAAGGCTCCCAGCCAACAACGCCAGCTTAGCCTTCAATCAGTAGGCAGTGCCAATTCTCTACCATTTGAATGATACTATTTCGGAGCTACCAGTCATCTCAGTACTCCAGCTGATACCACATGAAGTAACAAAATTATCTATTCAGCCCACAGAATCATGAGAAATAAATTGTGGTTGTTGTTAACTACTACGTTTTGGGGTGGTGAGTAACACAGCAATGGATAAACAAAACAAATACCAATCTCAAATCTGGAGTAAGACTATTTCTTAGGCCACACAACTTTCTCAGCCATGGCTCAGGAACCGACCTCAAACTAGAGTGTGTCTATTTACAAAGCCTCAGTTCTTTCTACCACTACCTCCAAAATCATGAGAGTCAGTGGATATGAAAGAACCTTACAAACTCCCAAGTGTCTTGCTAATGTTCTCTCTGGTGCAGACATCAAGGGTTGCTATTGTCTTCCTTCCATTTCTGCCTCTAATTGTTATTTTTGACTTGCATTTCCTTCTGTTTTTCCATATTTCTTGTTAAGATCTCTCAACTTCCTAGTGCTCCTTCAAACATCACTTGAGGCCAAAGGCACTCCTGAACCCTGATATAGCCATATTCTTTACTAGGCCTGAGTTCTGGACTCAAGCCTTGGTTTCCCCATCCAAGGCTCAGAGAGTATGGAAATCCCATCATGTCTCATAGGATTCCTGAGTAGACCCAGCAAAAAAAAAAAGGATAGAAAACCCTTTTCCCCCTCCCCCTTGTCCCCTTTTAGCTGCTCATCCATAATGCATTTCCCTGGGCTCTAGCCTCTCTACCATGACAAAACTTAGTCAACTCATCCGCTCCTCACTAGAACCGGGGAACAGGGAAGTCTAAATTCTAGATGAAGTCCTTAAAATGCTTTTGTGAATTAAGATAATGTGAATATCCTAGACCCCCTACCCTTTCCAGAAAAGTAAGTAATTATGTTAATTTTCCATGACCCCAGAACACAAGAAAACAGAACTCTCTTTTCACTCCAAAGATAGAAGTCATTTTATGACAAAACAGTAATGAGAAAGGAGGAGAGAGGAATGCAAGTAATAAGAAAATATCCCAACAATCTATATTATGAATATATATGTATATTTATATCTCAGCAGGCCCTGCAGAGTTACAGATGAGCTAATTAAAATGCTTATGCTTTTAGCAATGATGTTTATTGAAATCACTTTATAACCATCTAAATTGAGGTTTGTTTTCAGCTATAATGCAATGCTACCTGGAATATTCTGACCTAAATTATTTATGTGTCTAAAAATACATTGCCTTTCCCCATTACTGACTTTGTGGATATAGCTCAGGATGTGGAAATTTTTGGTGAGCTCAAGTGTCTCTCACAGGTTTTCCCTGAATTTTTGGTGCCTATTAACTTAGGTTCTCTGACTCCCAGCTTAATCTCTTTGCATTGCACCCTACCAAAACAAATGCATACATATGGCTGGAATGTCTAAAATAAGGGGCCGTGGGAATGATGAAGTAAATTTTGAGAAAGAAACAGATCCTTGAACTCAGCTCATAAAAATGAAGATTAGTGAATCCTCTTGAGTCTCCATTCCGCCACAGAAAGAACTCTCCAAGCTATGCCTGAAAGCCAGAGCTCAAAACAGAAAGAGAAACCGCTCTAGGTATTTCAAACTAAAAGGTATTTAATACATTCAGTATTAGGTACTCACCAAGCTGTGGAAGGGCTGGCGAAACAGAAGGTACAAGCATACCACAGGCTATTGAATTCAATGACAAATTACTGGAGCTGTAGCCCAGACTTCAGGAAGCTGCTGCCATCCTCCATACTCCTGCCATGATTGCCTTGAAGTAGCCTTGAACCTGATGACTAGAGAATGAGCTGCTGAGTCCAGCTTCCATAGATGCCTGTGAGCATGCACACTTTTATGTCCTTGCTTGCCAGGAGCAACAGCAGTAGGACTCTCCATCCCTTCCACCTTCCAGTTTTGCATGAGGCCATCTAATTGGCAGAACCTACGCTACTCACAGAACGCTGTCTGCACAGGAGTCTCGGGAAAGTGGTGTACTAGCTTTCCAACTCTACATCTAGAAGGAAATTAAATGGCATTTGAGAGTATCAATTCACCATACCTGCCACAGTCTGCCCCCTCAGCACTCATTGTCCAAATACAGCTTTCTACACATATTTAATCTTCCAAGCACCAAGAGCAGCAAAGCTGAACATAAGTGCCTGTCTCTCATACAACAGACGCACTTCACCTCTCCCCAAAAGGGGAGATTCAATGTCCCATTTGTCACTGGTTGGTCTTCATTTTCCTTCTAGTCTATCACACTGCCACCTTGGTATGCTGTAATCTAAGCATGTCATTGGCCAGTTACCCACCAACAAGACATTTTGAAATCTTAAGAGAAAGAGGTTAAAAGTAAATCAGTTGATACATAAACATATATGCATAACAGAGCAAGAAAGAAAATGTGAGAAGCTGCTATAATCCTTGTTTCTGCAAATGGTCATGAGACCAGAAATGGACTTCGAACTTCTTCCCTACATTACTATTCATGTTGCCTTAACTTTCTTTTTTTTATACTTTACATTGAACGCTTCAGAAAACATAATTACAATGATTCCAAAATGCAATTCCTGGATTAAATGAATATCCTCTATAATTATCTCCAATCAATATTTAAAAATGTATGCAGACACTAAGTCAGCTAACAAATAAAATAAGCAAAGTTACTATTGAAACTACAAATCTCAGGAAAGAGGAGCATGCATGATCAGTTAGGTCACTTTGCCAGTGTGTTGTTTTTTTTTAAAATACATGATTCACATTGTTCCAATCAAATCTATCTCCACTCCAAGGGTTACATTAGACCGCTGATACTAAAACTTAAAGCTATGATCTTTGTCAACTTAAAAAAATTTTCAGTTTAATAGAAAGAAATTCAGAAAGAAATTTTCAGGACTCTTGATCAGAGGCTTTCACTACTTGTCCTACACTGGTGTACACAGAGGTTCAGGGAAGACCATGAGGAGAGGTTCCCATTGAAGACATTGATCAAAGAAGCAAGTGAGCTAGGCAGTCTATAAACTAGCTAGCCATTAAGAAGTTACCAATAAAGGACTCATGTTAGTAACTAACCATGTTTAAAAAGCCTCAGCTTGCCCTGACTGGTTTGGCTCAGTGGATAGAGCTTCGGCCTGCGGACTGAGGGGTCCCGGGTTCAATTCCGGTCAAGGGCATGTACCTTGGTTGCGGGCACATCCCCAGCGGAGGGTGTGCAGGAGGCAGCTGATTGATGTTTCGCTCTCATCGATGTTTCTGACTCTCTATCCCTCTCCTTTCCTTTCTGTGGAAAATCAATAAAATATATTTTAAATAAATAAATAAAAAGCCTCAGCCAATGTTACAAAAACAAAACCTTTAGAGTATTATTTATTAATGCAAACGTAATTGTTTTTTGCTTTCTATACATAATCATCTTTGAAATGCTAAAAATGAGCTCCAACCCTGGTTCTGTTGAGAAACTGCAGGTGTACGTGAGATGATCTACTACTGATTTACCTTCTCCAAGTATTCTCTGGTAGGAGTCGGATGCGGCCTGATCCTACCTAGGAGAATCCGGGGTTCAATTTGCCGGGCAGACTTCTCCAGGGACTTCCACAAACTGCGATGCTTTCACCAGGCAGAGGGTCTCTCCCACGCTTCGGCCCATTGGGAGGTCACTGACACTCACATGCTTGCTGACTCCATTGGGGTCCATGACGAAGAGACCTCTCAGTGCAAGACCAGGGCCTTCTCGCAGCACCGCAGTCTCGGGAGATCCGCTGAGTCCAATCTGACAAACGTGCGATGTTCATGTGGCCCAAACCGCCCTTCTTCCTCGGAAACAGCGACAACTTCCCAGTTCACATCATGAAACGCACTGGCTTTGCCACGGAAAGCAATCATTTCTGGGGGACACACAAAGGTGAAATCCAGAGGATGGAAGAAGAGCACCACATATTTCCCCTGTCACCAGGCAGAGGGTCTCTCCCACGCTTCGGCCCATTGGGAGGTCACTGACACTCACATGCTTGCTGACTCCATTGGGGTCCATGACGAAGAGACCTCTCAGTGCAAGACCAGGGCCTTCTCGCAGCACCGCAGTCTCGGGAGATCCGCTGAGTCCAATCTGACAAACGTGCGATGTTCATGTGGCCCAAACCGCCCTTCTTCCTCGGTCTGTGATCCAGGCGAGAATGGCTGAGGTGGGAATCCCCGGAAACAGCGACAACTTCCCAGTTCGCATCATGAAACGCACTGGCTTTGCCACGGAAAGCAATCATTTCTGGGGGACACACAAAGGTGAAATCCAGAGGATGGAAGAAGAGCACCAAATAGTTCCCCTGCAGTGGTTCTCAACCTTCTGGCCCTTTAAATACAGTTCCTCATGTTGTGACCCAACCATAAAATTATTTTCGTTGCTACTTCATAACTGGAATGTTGCTACTGTTATGAATCGTCATGTAAATATCTGATATGCAGGATGGTCTTAGGCGACCCCTGTGAAGGGGTCGGTCCACTGCCAAAGGGGTCGCGACCCACAGGTTGAGAACCGCTGCCTTAAAGTCATCAAGGCTTAGTTCTTTGAACTCTCCATGGACAATGGCTGTGCCCTTAAAATAGGGTGCATGCTGGGTGACGGCGGGAGCATGATGAGGGGAACTGGTGCTCAAGGCCAATTTTGCTCGACTGGAAGCAGACCATGGGACATCTGTCAGCATGTTCCTCGAGAAGCACAGGCCTAAGGGCTGCAGAGGCAGAGATGCCCCAAGGAATGGCACTCACATGCCGGCAACCGTGACGCGGAACATCCATGACGCACTGCGACCATCTTCTGTTCACGTGGTGCGGTGAGGAGCGCCCCGGAAGCAGAGGAGGCGGGGCTGGATGGGCGGGGCCACACTGCAGGGGCGGGGCCTGAGCTGGAGCCCAGGCGGGCCCTTGTTGCCTTAACTTTCAACCATAACCAGTTGCTTTATCTGGTGAGAGTGCTCTGTTAAGACCTATAGCTATAGCTATAGCTATGCACACACGCGCACACACACACACACACACACACACACACGAAAAACGGTGGGGCAAAAGTAGATTTTTCTTTTTCAAAGTCTCTCTTTGTTTATAAACTTTCTAACAGAAACGGCTTCTATAAAGGAACTTATTTGTTGCCACAGAGCTCCTTTGTTCTCCGAAGTTACAACTGCCAAGTGGGCAGGTCAAAAACTCAGAAATGGCTTTCCACTGTTACACAGAAGAGGAGACAGGTGCAGCTGTGTGCCCCTGGGTGCAGGAGCCCAGGAGTCACATAATGGATGTCAGAACTACGTGAGGGCAGAAGAGGAATCCTTCCCTTTATTTCCCCGGAGACGGCAGCTCAGAAGTCTGGAATTAAAGGTGACAAGCCCAGGTGTCAAATGGCAGATTAGCTTTGTTCCAGAGATCCAGCAGGACTAAGGGATTTACACAGAGTGACAGTTTGCAGGCAGGGGCTGGTACCAAATGCCATCTAGAGCTCTCGCTATCTTAAAAACCGACTCCTGGGAGAAACTGCAGCGGGAAGCCTGAACATCAATAATGACCACAATCATAGATTATAGTAGTCTGGGTCCTCTGTGAGCCTCTTATATTTGGAAAGTTTAGCATTCATCCAGAATCTGATCAGAAACTCCAATTCCACTGGCCTAAGACATTTTTCAAACCAGTCCTGTAATCTGGGAAGTCTATTTCCTGATTAAGGTTTTGTTTGACGGCCCTGGCTAGAATTATTCAGTGGTTAGAAGTGTCAGCCCCCATACCTAAGGGTCATGGGTTCAGTTACTGGTCAAGGGCACGTACCTGAGTAGCATGTTCAATCCCCAACCCCAATTGAGGTGTTTGGGAGGCAACCAATCAATGTGTCTCTCTTACATCTCTCTCTCTCTCTCTCTCTCTCTCTCTTCCTTTATTCCCTTCCACTCTCTTTGGAAAAGCAATGGAAAAAATATTCTCGGATGAGGATTAACAAAAACAAATAAATAAACATTTTTTTGGCCAATGCAATCCACTGCCATCTCTAGGCATGGGAAAGGTAACAGCCCTGGTCAAGTGATCCATAATCAGAAATAGGGAATTGAACGAGCAGCATAACTTGCTCCCTTGCTCCCTTGGCCAACTGTCCTACTGCTGGAGGAAACACAGACTGTCATTGCATGCAATGACAAGGGAAACCTCACATCTGCAAAGCCTTCCTGTATGGTAACCCCAAGTGGCTCAGGCTCTGCTCACCTGTCTGCCCTAAGTCACCTCTGTAACTGTAGGTTAGCAACCCACCTCCCTGGATTATAATGTATGAAGTGCCGAGCAGGGGATAGATACCTGGTTCCCTATAAGGGCCCAGCCTCCTCCACATTTCCATAATTCTACATTTGATTGAAGTATCTCCACCTCCACTCCTTAAGCTCCTCCCCCTCAAAGTATTCTATTCTCTCTTCTAGGAATGCAAACCTGCTCCTTTAAGAAATATAGCATAGGAGAAGACCCACACCCAAATCTGGTTTACTTCTAACCATTGGCAAAGTTAATATGAGAAACAGTCCATGGCAGCAAATTAGGCCACTACTTAATGGCCTGGAATTCCAATTAAAGGAAGGAGCTTTATGAGGCTGCCTGTAAAGCAGTGAGGAGGAGTGTCTGACCTAATCATGGACCCCAGAAAGGCCACCTTAAGAGAGAGGGAAAGCAATTGCCCATCAGATTTGCCGTGGGCGAAAGGAAGCCATAAACTACTGGGAGATGGAGGCTCGTTAAAATGGTAATGCTTCTGTCTCCACCAGGAAAGCACTCCCTGGACACCTCCAGAAATGAAATGAAATTTGGAACAATAAAAAAACCAAGCATTTCCTCCCCTCATCCCATCTAATTATTATCATCTGATTTAATGATATGCAATGGGACCCATTAAACCTGGACTCATCTCTCCTGAGTGTGTGTCATAGTTTAAAGACACCTGCAGAAAAACAAGAGACCTAGAATCTCGATTATATAGGCTATTAGATAGGCTGTCAGGAGTAGTCAACAGATCTTATTCCCACTGACCCTGTCTCATATTTTATTGGGAACTTCCTGAAACACTAACCACCTGGAGGAAACCACACAAAGTGAAGTTGGGGAAGGAAGGGAGGAGGGTTACAATCTGTAGTCAGGAAAGGAGGGCAGGGCATGGAACCAGGACTAAGGATAAAGCATAGAATCAGGCAATAAACATAAATCAGAGAACTTGCAATATCTAAATTCATCATCCTTTCCCCAGTGACCCATCACCTAATCAATATCCAAAGCCAGAACTGGGTAGTTATCCTTAACTTCAAATCCATCACTTTCACTCATCAAGTATTTACTGACCACCTGTTCTGTGCCAGGCACTGTGCTGAGCACTGAAGACACAGAGTGAATGCTCCCATCTGTTCAGTCCACAGGTCCCCTGGATATCTGTCTCTGTGCTGACTGGAATCAGATTCTTAGATAAGAAATTGCAGGTCAACATTTCCTTAGGGAACACTCTCAGGAGATCCACCTGAACGGAGGGAGGATGACAGGATTGGACAGAGAGGCTCTCCCATGTTACAGTTACAGCTGAGACATCAGCTTATTCTACACAGAGCTCTGGAGATCAAATAGCCCCTTCAATGTTGTCCCACACTGAGGTCTTCATATACCCACATGAGACAGTTATTAGCCACGAGTGAATCCCTAGGCAGGGGTGTAACCCTAGACAAAGCGGTTCCCCATTGCTGAGGGTGATTCCCAGAGGACTCGGCTAAGCCATGAACACCAGAATTTCCCAGCAGCTCCATCGGCCTAGAGAGGGGATCAAAGTGGAACACCACAGTGTCTACAGCAAGACATACATCCCTGCCAAACTGAGTGTAGTCAGCGTTGGTGTTTAGGACATCTTGTCTCAGACTCTTCCCTGCCTTCGGTCTGGTCCCTTCCCCTCGTGATCTTTCAGTTTGTCATTTGAAGTATCCTAAATACCTGAATTACCTTTGAAATAACACTGGGATTCCCAGCTGAAGACTTAATGTAGGATTCAAAATCTCTACTAAAATATTTTTTCTCGTTTCATTTCAATTATATTTAAATTTTTTAATATAATTATATTTTGGCTCATCTGTATTTCCACTTTAAAACAAACTACCATCCTGACATTTTAGTGCCCACATTTGTATTCACTACCTACATGGGCTCCAGGTAGTATTATTTTAATTTCCCCAGGCAGTATCATTGTCACATTGAGAGTGGCAATTTTGCTTCCCAAAACAACTTGATCTGACACATTGAATTCATTTTTTTTATGTTCAGTTTAGTTTGCAGTTTTATTTGAATATGATTTATAAATTTTCTTTGGTTTCATAGTTGCATACGACGTATATATAATGGTTTTATAGTTGCATATACTTAGGTAAAATTACAATGAAATCAGTAAGTTAACACTGGGAGATTTTGAGAATTTCTCACCAAAAGATAAAGTTGGAGTTGTCTTAAATCACTGAAGTGCATGTCCTCTGTGGGCTCTCATGGTCTGGTCCCAGTTTACCCGTCCAACCCCCTCCTCACACTGCTTCCAGCGGACAGAAGGGTACGAATGTTGTTATGTTATACTTAAGTGAATTGTAGCCACTTTTGCCTTCCAGTGGGAAAGAGCTCTGTATTATTTGTAAAATAAGGAACTAGGCATTTGCTCTATGCCATCTTGCTAACAAATGCTACTAGTAAGACTAGAAAGAAAATGAAAAGGTTGAAATTTCAAAGCACCTCTACATCTTCACTTCAATGCCAGGTAAGCTGGTCCACCAGCCTCTCTTCTGTTGACCCTTCAGGCATGAGTCAGCCACCAGTCCACAGGGGCCCCTAAACTCCAGGGACCACATATCAAGGCTCCAAGGAGTGTCCTTAAATTACCTGTCACTGGACATAACCATCCTCTCCCTTTTCCCCAGGGGGATGTAGTAGAAAAATGTCACATCACTCTATCACATTCTTTCCAAGATATTCTTTCACTCTGTCTTTTCCAAACTCAATCATGTTTCATCCTCAAACTGAGGGTGGATTAAGGATCATAACACTGGTTCCCAATGTCCTCCTTCACAACCCAGCATAGATGGTCTAGCACCTCCTTTTAGAAAGTAGCTGTGGCGTAGTATTTTGTGATGAGATTTTGCAGCCTCTACTGAAACTAAGATAGAAAGAGTTCTATTTTAACTCTGTTAACTGAAGTGTAAATTCTATAAAACCTGGGTATAAATTGAGTAACAGAAGCCTGTTCTCTATAATTAAATAGCAGATTTTTTTTCACAAAGCTTAAGATCCCTTTCTTTAACTCAAGATGAGAATTCTGTTTCTATGAGGACATAAGACCCTGCCATGAACAGGCAGCATAAGGACTCCATCAGATCATCTGGAAAAAGAAAATTATACTAGAATGATGTGCAGTGAGAGAAGGAAAGGGGATCATTTGAGCAGAAGGTAATTTCCTGGTGGGCTGAGAAGATGACAAATACAGCATACAAGCAAGAAGAACTCAACATACAAGTAGCACTTCCACACACAAAATGGCTTCTCATGATGCCCAAAACCGAGTAGAACAGGATTCATGGCTTGGTTTGAGATGACAGGGAGCAAAATAGGCTTGGAGAAGTATGTGCACAACAACCCTAAAGAAACAAGTCTGAACAACAGATGTTTCTCTGCATAATAAATAAAGAAATTGAACTTTACACGATCTTTAACGCACAACTACACCCAATGGGATAAGCAAGACCCCTGACTTTCCTGAAATACTCATCTGAGCGGGAAACATGTTCATTAATGAAAACGTTTCACAGTTCCTAGGGAGCATTCATGTGCTGTTCTTTTTTTGCTGTGGGTTTTGGGGTTTTTTTGGTGGGAGGGGTGGGGTGGGCGGGGGTGACACACATTTCTGTGTAGTCAGTGTCTAACTTCCAGGGTTTTGCAACAGAAGCAAAGGACATTTAACTCTATTTTTCTAATTGATATTTTTATTCTGTTGATGTTACAATGAACTGTTCGCTTTCAGTGGAAGACACTTGTGCTCCCCCATTGCTTTGTGTTTCCAAGAAGAAACAAGAGTCTCACTGATTGTGGGCCCTTAATCAAAGAATCCAATAAGCTAGAAAAAATCTGAGAGTTGCCACCCAATTTCCATCATTTTGTAGTTACATCATCACATCACCATTTTGTAAGTCACAGGGCAAGTGACATATCCAGAAATAATACATATTTTCTTGAAAAATATTTTCTGAAAAGAGGGGCATGCTTCAAATGGAGCCTCCATCTCTACATGTATTCCATGATGGTGAAGAGGAAGGAAGATGGAAAGTCATACACCAGTGACACATGTCACCTCACTTTTCATTGGACAAAACAAGTCACGTGGCTATGCCCACTTCAAAGAGAGTGGGAAAGTTCAGTTTTGCCCTGTGCCCATCTTTGTGGATCCTCTGTAATGAAGGGGATGTTGAATTTCACCTTATTATTTCCGTGTGTGGTAGCAGATGCTACTGGCAAGAGGGTTCAAGGTCTTTTCCAGCCTTGAACCCAATAGTCTCTCCTTATCTGGAGTCCTCCACTCAGTCCCTTAGCCCAATTCAAATCCATTCATCAAAACATCTTTCTTGCTACAGTCACCCCTAAGTGATTTCTCAAACCTCTAAACCAGGTGAATAGGATGTGGGCACTTCCATCAGGGAGTTTCTGTGGCTCCCTCATTTTGATGTGTTTTCCCCATTGCCCAGTTAGACAGCAGGCCCCTTGAGTGCAGGATTCCTTCTTATGCCTGAGAAAGCCATCCAAAAAATAGAGATAGTGGGTCACAGTGTGGGAGGCCCATGGGAGGTATACCTTCACATTTAATGCAGACAACTATAGTTTTTGGACCAAAGTTTCAATCAAGTATATTATGCACAAAATGAATAATCATCAAGACCAGACAGGCTGTAATTGTCCTCAAGTATACATGTAAACTGAACTTCAGAGCCACATGGAATAAACTCCAGTCCCTTCACTATGAGAACAAATACCCTCCATTAAAAGATCTTTGGATCAGTGTGAGATGAACCTGGTGAAGTTGGGTTTCCTAAAAGCAGAGGCTGAGACAAGGATTTGTGTCTAAGTGATTTATTGAGGGAGTGCTCTCTGAAGAGATCTGTAAAGGAGTAAGAGAGCAAGACAGAGATGAGGCAGAAACTAAGCAAGAATGAGACTTCCAGGGGTGTGTAGCCTGAACTCAGTCCCACACAGAGCTCCAGAACAGGAATTGTACCTGGAGTCCATCCTACCTTAAGACAAGAAAGAATGGTTTTGTAAACTGCCACCCAAACCCTACCAGTCCTTATTGCGTGCTGCTCCCGCACAAGGGAGGGACCCAAGAGCAACGCTCAGGAGAAGACTGCCCCTGGGAGCCATTAGCAGAAGCCCCCACAGCGGCTGGAAATTGGTGAACCAACCTCGTAAAATGGAACCCAGGGAACCATCATTGTCTGCTGTGTCCTGAACACCAGACTACACACAGAGAGGCCTTAACATCATCCTTCACCTCCAAAGGTACACCAGGATGAGCCAGGGACCCAGCGTGACTTAAGCATGCAACTGCTTCACTTCCCTATAAAGAGATCCTCAATAAGTAGATTTGTTATTAAGAGAGTCACCAATTTGACTGTATCAGCTGGACTCTCCTCTCTGATGTTCTTCATAGGACTACACCTGGCTAAGGTCATTCTGACCCTGATATTCCACCCTCGTTGCAAGGGTGCCAACAGAGAGCTATAGGTGGGAAAGTCAGTGAAAAGTGGAATAAATTTTGCCTTTGGGCAGCCACAAAGGATTAGCTTCCATTGCAGGGCTGTGGTGAGGGATGATATTTTGAGAGAATGCCTTGAATTGATACCTCAAAGGGCTTCTTTCAAAGGGATGATTTATACA
This sequence comes from Myotis davidii, assembly GCF_000327345.1. Taxonomy (NCBI): domain Eukaryota; kingdom Metazoa; phylum Chordata; class Mammalia; order Chiroptera; family Vespertilionidae; genus Myotis; species Myotis davidii. Next base: position 2,638,820 of record NW_006287904.1, on the reverse strand, counting down.
TCACAAGACAAAGAGGATTTATTTTAAAGAAAATGGATTCTTTTCTTGAACTGTTTTGAGGAAGATGGATAGCTTCCTGTAAACTGCAGTTCCGTGTCTGTGAGCTGAGTGTTTCCAGAAAATTACTAAGGTAATGCTGCCTCTGGGACCCACTACATTGTCCCTGCCACCACCTACACTCTGTATGTGTGTGTGTGTGAGTGTGTGTGTAAAAGAGGCTATGGAGACAGTTACCTAACCAGACTGCCTCCTACTAGGCAACCCTCCAGAGAAAAATCCATATTATCCAAACTATACATGCATAGGAGTTAATGATGATAATGATGAAGTGAAATTTTAGCTTATTGAGCAGGAAGAGCAGTTGTTGTTTACATATTTGCGCACCCAGTTCCTCCAGCAAAAGTACTGCTCTTCTCTACTAAGAAGCTCATTATAAGTGTCATTCTCCATATTTTAACTAGCTCTGATGGATTCCTACATAATCTTTATACCAACCCTTGTGTACATGTGATGAAGAAAATCCAACAGAGCCTAAGATTTGTCAAAATGTGAGTAAAGGCCGTAGCTGGTTTGGCTCAGTGGATAGAGCATCAGCCCATAGACTGAAGGGTCCTGGGTTCAATTCTAGTCAGGGGCACGTACCTCAGTTGCAGGCTCGAACCCCAGCCCTGGTCAGGAGGCATACAGGAGGCGACCAATCACTGATTCTTTCTCTCTATCTCTCTCTCTCCCTTCCACTCTCTCTAAAAAGCAATAGAAAAAAATATGCCCAGGTGAGGATCAACAAAAAATAAAATAAATAAAAATAAATTTTTTAAAAAATGTAAGTAAAGGTTTATCATTGTTTATAGGGCCTCATTCCCTCATCATCGAGGTATCAGGAAGAGACAAATGAGATCATAATGTTAATGAAAAAGTTTCCCTGAGAAATAAGAACAACTTCCATTGAGCAATCATCTGCGGGGTCCCAACGCTTTGGCCCGAGCCTTGAGAAACCAAGAACTGCAACACCCTTTCATTGAGAAACCAACTACTGAGCCCTCAATTTCTTTTAATTCTTACAGTGACATTCACCCAGTGTTGTGCCAGTAAGCCAGGTCAAGGGAAGAGAAAAAGAAAGCACGCTGACTTGTAGTGTTGGCTGATTTCTGGGGTATACATGCTCTCATTATGGCCAAGCACAAACTATCAACATGATGTCACCAAACAAGGACTGAGAAGAGATGCATGTGATCAGTTCAGGAGTCCGAACAAGATGGCTCTGGATGAGCATAATCAGAGGCACAAAAAGATGGGAAGTTGAACTGACCAGCTGTGTGAAAACATCTGTTCCTGCCTTCGTATCTTCCACCTGCAGATATGTAGATCCCCAAAAGGAAACGCTCTCGAGTCACTTTTCCTGAGTGAGTGCAGAAAGTCATATCACCGCCGGTGTGAGGATTTGTTAAGTACATTGAATACACTGAGCTCATCTTTGTCTCACATAGGAATAAAGCTCCTTAAAAACTAGGTCTATGTGTTATTCAATTCTGTGTGATTCCTATGCCTAGCACAGTACTTTTCCCATGGTCCAGAGACTTCCCTAAAATATCCTTGCTCTGTCCTCTCAATTATTTAGTTCCCTAATCCATTTGCTTGGGTCCTTGAGCCATCATTGTCGATCCACTCTCTATGAGTGAATACTATTCATTTAGTCATGTTTTTGTTTTGCTGAATCTTGGTCTGTGTGTGTGTGTGTGTGTGTGTGTGTGTGTGTGTGTGTGTATTTTCCAAGAGAAGTCAGAGCCTCACTTCCTTCTGGATCCCACTCACCATCTTTTTTTTTTAATATATATTTTATTGATTTTTTTACAGAGAGGAAGGGAGAGAGATAGAGAGTTAGAAACATGGATGAGAGGGAAACATCTATCAGCCGCCTCCTGCACACCTCCTACTGGGGATGTGCTCACAACCAAGGTACATGCCCTTGACTGGAATTGAACCTGGGGCCTTTCAGTTCACAGGACGATGCTCTATCCACTGAGCCAAACGGGTTATGGCCCCACTCACCATCTTTAAGCAAACACGACCAGGAATCCATTTTTACCATAATGAATTCCAACAGTTCTGCAGTGGCAATGGGTCTTTTAAGCTCCGTGATTATTCCCACAGCTCCAATTGATTCTTTCCTATCTTTTACAGGAAAGCCTAGATGACTTCCCCCAGGACAGATTTTTCTCACTTCTGCGATATGCTCTTACTGTCTTTATTGCTTATTTATAACCTTCTTTTGCTTTCCTAGCAGATGAGCAACAGAATGACTGTGGAAGATCTTCTGCCCATGAAATATCTTAAAACATATTCAAAGGGATCTGAGAATTATGACTTGAAGGAGAGAAACTATGTATGACACTGTCACACTGTATGACAGTTACAGTGAGAAACTAATTGAAGAGGGCAGCCTCACTTACTAAGTTAGGCAAATGTTACTGGACTAATCCCAGTTTAGGAATAATTCTATCCCCATCCCCTAACACCAAATGAGTACTTACTATGGCTGGGCATCCCACTCTGTATTTTATGCGCACTGCCTCATTCTAGCCTCACAAAAACTAAATTTAAAAACGTTCATTAATATATCAATTCTACAAATAAGGAAACTGAAGTTTTAATAGGCAAAATAGTTTGCAGTATCACACAGCTAGTAAATGAAGGATCTAGGGTTCAAATCTAGATCAATCTGACTCCAAAACTCAAGCCCAATGCCTTTATGTACCCTCTTTAACCCAAACCCTTTTATAATAATATTCAGGAATTTCATGGAAACCTGTTTAACATTGTACTTATTAAACTACAAGTCTCTCACTTGTAGAGAAAACAAATTATCTGTCTTTAGTTTATTATGTTCAAGTCTACAAAGCAATTTTAGGGGCCTGGAAATGAATTATAGGCTGCCCTCAGAAGAGAGTGATTGAGTTATGAAATGTGAACGCTCCATTTGATGTGTTGAAACTAATGCAAAGATCTAACAGAGGACACTTTAGCAGCATAAGCCAAAAAATTCTTTTCATTACTTTTTTAAATGCCCCTTCCAAAAAAAACTATAGGTTTGTGATCCAGACCAAAAGAAATGCTGTATGACAAATATCATGAGTTTTTCTCCAGGCAATGTAAAGTCCTAAGGCAAAAACAACAACAACTTTCTGCCAAATACACAATATTTCTTATTCATCTGAGAGAAGGCAAGTTTGGGCCAGGAGGCACCGGTCCCTCCTCCACCAGGAATTCCAAAGGACAAAAAAAAGAGGGTAACAACAGTCACAGACAGCATTAAAATCAAAGGTAGGTCACAATCGACCCGCTGGGAAATCTTTGCATCAAGCTGTCATCAGGGGCATGGAAATGAAGGCACAATAGCAGCTTCACACTTATCTTTTCTGTCTCTCTCCAAACCAAAAGTTTCCTTGGAAATGGTAGTAAATGTAGGACAAATGTCTCCTTGCCCACCTTGCAATAAAGTTTCTGCTTTGTAATAAAGTTCCTCCAGTGTTCTTTATGAAAAATTTCCTTTTTTCTGTTGCTTTTATTTTGTCTTCATACTCTCAGTGGTGACATGTTATGAAAGGGCTGGTTGCACTGCTAATAAAAGCATTGCTTCTCCCGTGTTTGAGTGACTGCCGTTGTCTCCAGGCTGCCGGTGGGTTAATGCAGCGCAGTTCCCACACAGCCTTGAAAAATAACAATAATGTGATTTAGGTCTAGTGTCATTAAACTTGATTAGCTGAGTGAGCTCATGAAAATCCATAATTAACTAGCAAAACAAGAAGACAGATGTTTTGGCCAGGAAATCAAGAGAACCTAGTCTTCTGTTTGAATGCTTTTCTTCCTACCCAAGTCCCTAAGCAAATGCACACCTCTCGCCCTATTCATAGTCAACTGAAACAATATCCCCAAATAGGACTCATCTCTAATTATCTCCACTTTTAATAAGGAGGTGGGTGAAAAGGGACTATCATTCCTTTGGATATATTGAAGCTCATCAGACAATTTGGTAAGTGCCCTAAAATACATTACTATCAGCCCAACCCAGAAAAGCTTCTCACTCCCATTCCCAAGTTAATGGCACCAGGTAGTTCTCAATGGGGGCAGGGGTGGGAGATGATTTTGACCCATGGGAGACACTTGACAATGTTTGGAGACATTTTGAGTTGTTACAACTGGAGAGTGTGCTACTGGCATCTAGTGGGTAGAGGCCAGGGATGCTGCTTACCATCCTACAATACCCAGGACAGCTCCCCACAACAAAGAATCTGACCCCAAATGTACACAGTGCTGATGTTGAGAAAGCCCACCTGTGCTCCAGGTAAGCTCAGAGTGGGTACATCTCTGATGCAGACTAGCTAAGCCCTCTCACTGGAGATTCAGCTCCTCAAATCCCCGGGTCAGCCCTGAGCTGTGGCTGTTGATAGACAAGAAGCACAAGTAACCAGCCTGCAGTGGCCCAACAGAAGTGCACACAGGCCCTGAAAGGGGCACCATGTGTGAGAGCCAATGTAGCTCAAGAAAACATGCCGAACATGAGGACCACTCCTTATACTGCTATTTGTTACAGAGGCTGTGACCTCTCATGTTACACTCTGCTCAACTCCTCCCTTCTCATTTTCAGCTCAGGCCCTTACAGAGCAGGGCAAGGTCAAGAAAACACAGACTGAGTTCTGGGAGACTGGGTTCCACTTGTGGGTTTTCTACAACTTGCTGCAAGTAAACTTGAAACCTTGGTTTCCCTGGGCACCAAGATGAGGTTGCTTATAATCTTTCTGTCTCACAGGGATGATTCAGAGATGTGAAGAGAGACTTTCTAAAACCTCATAAAAACCTCATATTAATATATTAGGTTGACCACATGAGATGGCCGTGTTTATAGGACAAAGTTGGTTAACTAGTGGCATTTTCATTCAGTGCAACCTAGTTATGTCAGTCAGGGTTCTCCAGAACAGATCCTATAGGAGATCGATGGAAAGAGATTTATTATGAGGAATTGGCTCACATGATTATGGAGGCTGAAAAGTCCCAGGAACTGCCACAGGAGCTAGGGGCCCCAGAAAGCCAGTGATTTAGCTCCAGTCCAAGCACAAAAGCCTAAGGAACAGGTGACCCGATGATGTAATCCCAGTCCTACTCTAAAGGCCTGAGAATCAGGAACTTTGATGTCCAAGGAGAAGATACATGCCCCAGCTCCAGCAGAGTGAGTGAGTCTGCCCTACCCCACTTTTTTGTTCTATTCCGACCATCTAAGGATTGGATGGTGCCAGCCCACATCAGTGAGGGTGCTAGACCTTTGCTCAGTCTACCCATTCGAATGCTGATCTCTACCAGAAATACCCTCACAGACACACCCAGAAATAAGGTTTACCAGCTATGTAAACCCATTAAGTTGACACATAACCATCACATTAATACTACAGATATTTGGGGAAATATAATGGGCCTTCATGTTTCCGTAAACACTCTATTCTATCTCATCTGAATTCTAACCCTCCATGTGAGAGAGAGATTAACGTCAATTAATGTTCTTATTTTATAAAATGGGGAAACTGGGGCTGGAGGAGGTTCAATAACTAGTCCGATACAGCCCAGTTAACAGGTAGTAGAACTACGACTCAAACACAGAAGTTAAGACTTCAAATCCTACATGTTTCCCACCAGCTGCTTCGCCCTAAGCAAGTATGACATGCTGCCGTCCACTACTTGATGAGGCCACACACCCTGTGCAAGAAAAAAATTTCACTGTGGCTGGGATTAAAATCCATGAAGACTTGGCTTTACTCTCAGCTAAGAACTCTCGCCAAGAGGAAAGGGAGGTCCAGTCCAGGCTCACACAAGAGCTGCGTTAATTCAGACAAAAAGGGAGCCTAGGCGTGTAAGAAAAGACCTCCGTGGATGTCAACAGCATCCTCACTTCCTCGAGCCCTCAGGCCTAACTCACCGCTGTCTCTGGCCTCTCCAGCCCACAGACACACAAACATGTTCTTAATGAGCTCGGTGTCCCGGGAGTCGGGCTGGGATTCTGATCAATGCGAGCAATATTTCGCCGTCCCCCAGCCCTGCCGGTCGCCCTCACCCACTCAGCAGTTCTGCAGTGTTATTTTTAGTGTGTGACGTGTAATAGAGATCCCGGGAGTGGGGTGGCGAGAGGAAAGTCACTGGAGGAGGGCTGCTAAATTCCTAACCTGCAGCTACAGGGCTTCAGGAAGGAGAGCTTCGGGAACCGTGCCCCACCGGTTCACATCTTCACTGAGGACTACTGCTGAAGGCTTGTCTGGGTGGGAGGAAGGGAGACCAGCACAATTCCCTTACTGCCGCAGGGATAAAATAAAGAGCATAAATGACAAAATAAGATAAAAATAATGATCGTATTCGGAGAGGAGAACAGGCCAGAAAGTTTAGGTTACATTAACATATATGTTAGGAAATAACAATCACTCACTCTTAACTGATGTCAAACTTTGTTTCATATTTAAATAACCTCTACTCTGACATTCCCTGTGAAAAGCTGTCGGTGTAATTAGAGCTGTAACAAAGGACATCCAGACTTACCCAGGGAAGAAAATTATGACAGGCTTGAGCAAAATTACCCTATAAATATCACTTCGCTGCTTTAACTACCACGTTGTAGCGCGAGGGCCGTGAAAGTGAGTCAGATGCTACCAAAACCAGGCCGAGAGCTGAAATTTGATCCATTTCTTTTATGGCAGCTCCCGGCTCCTGTACAGATGTGCTCACTAAGAGACCACCCTGTGATTAACGTATGCAAGGGCCCTAGCAGGCATGGTCCATACTAGTAAATGCGAAAGTGAAATTAACAGGAAGCCAGAGGAAATAAAAATAGAAATCGAGAACTTTTTCTCCACCTCCCACCACTAACCCATGAGCAACCAAGGTGAGGTTTCCCCAGCCAAAGGGATAACAAAGAATGGAATAACTCTTTTTTTAAAAAAAATCTTTATTGATTTCAGAGAGGAAGGAAGAGGGAGAGAGAGATAGAAACAATGATGAGAACAAATCATTGATCGGCTGCCTTCTGCATGCCCCACACTGGGGATCCAGCCCAAAACCCGGTCATATGCCCTGACCAGGAATTGAACTGTGGCCTCCTGGTTCATAGGTCCATGCTCAACCACAGAGCTGTTTACTAAACGTCTCTACTGAAGATTGGAGTTACAATGGAAAATGTCTTGTGAAGGGGAGAAAAATGACTTATTTACATCATAAAACAAGATGAAGAAAGCATCCAGGCCATTCTCTAGATTGTTTCAAGTAAACATGAATCGTTTTATGTTGTTCCTGAACAAGGACACTGTCATAGATCACTTCCTCTTTAAGTGGGAATCAGAGACCAGGGAACCTGCTCTTTGATGCAGGATTTGATATTGACTAACTTGCCAGAGGAAAACATGAAATTCTTCTTCCTCTGGGTTTAGGGAGGTGGAAATTAGCTAGACTCTCTTTCATAAAGGCCTTTGTTTAAACTGTTAAATATTAATAACTACGTTGAGTAAGATGATTATATTAAAAGAACTACTTAGTTTTCAGAATGTCTGGTTCAAAAAATTTGGGACATCCAAAAGGTCAATCCAGGTAATTTGCTTTGAAACAGTATTTTCCAAATTTGTTTTGATTCTACAGAGACCCACTCACCATCTACTCTATTTTCTTGGAACTGTCTAGAATTTGGGAAGCTAGAAGGAACAGGTGAGCAGGAAATGTCCCCGGATGCATTTTCCAAGTATCTTCAGCCTCATCATCTCGAGGGACGGCTGCTATTCCCAGAGGCTCCTCGGTGTAAGGAGCACTGAGCTGGGGAACCCTCACCTTGGATGCTCATGGGTTAGTGGAAGGAGGTGGAGAACAAGAGGCAGGAAGGGACAAGAAGACATGCAGTGGGGGTGGCGTGAGAACACTCCCAGGGGCAAACTGATTGAGTTTGGGCAGTCTCACCCAAACTCCATCAGAGACGACAGGGAGTAGGACTTGCAATCAATAGGCCACCAGCAGCTGGAATCACCTTCATCATCATTGGACATCCAGCTATTTTCCAAGAGTAATCAGGACAGCTGTCAGCTGGTCCTACTGAGGAATTGCTGGTTTTGCCCCCAGACTGTCTATGTTTCCATCATAAACTGCATTTTGGTTTAATATCCTAATGAAAAACCAAACATGAATTTTTTAAAAGCAGCCATTATCTCATGAGTGTCTCATCAGAAGCCATGTCATAAGCCCTACATCTGATGAGGACTCTTTTTGACAGAAACAAAATGTTGGAGATTATCATTACCGCTGAAGACCCAGTGGAACTTTTTGCCCACCCCTCCTCCCCCGCCCCCAAAGCCACCCGAAAAGAGAATAAGACTGAGAACTGTCGTAGGCTCTTTCCAGCTTCTTGACCTCCACTATCTGAGCATGGCAGTGACTAACCTATTCTAAAAATCCACCAGCAGAAGTTTCAAACCTTCTGGGTTCCCTTCATATAATGGGAAGGTCCTTTTGAACAGATGGCTTGAATTCCCCTGACTACAATTTAAACGTATCCCCTCCTGTCCTCACAAAACTGGCAAGTACAACCTGAGCTGGCCCAACTATTATCTGACCTTCGGCATTTCATTTTCCCATTTCTGTCAGAATCTCAAACCTAACGGAGGGTGGGGGGAAGCAAGCATTAGATTAATAAGATTCGCAGGGAAATAATGATTACCTAATTTAGCAGCGAAAGAGAGAATAGGAACAACCTTCAAATGTCATCATCGGAGGCAGTGTTGAAATGCCTCCTTTTTCTGACACAATTCTGTCAATTAGCTGAGCAGAGCAATTACCATCCTTTTCTCTTTCTTATTTGCAGAGAATCAAAACTTTCTAAGGATGATAAATGACTCCCTGGAAAATTCAATGCTGGCTGTGCTAAATTTGCACTTTCCATATTGTAAGGGTTTGGTTGGACTTTTTCCCCCAGTTATTTCTCATAATCAATGAGGTGAGCAACTAACACACACACACACACACACACACACAACACCTTGTGTAGAATTCAGAGATGGGGGCCTTGCAGGAAATCAGACACACTCACATCTGTGCAAATGACCAGCAAATGAATACATATCTCAGAATAATTAGTACAGTCGAGGACGTTGTTAGCCAAATGATGAAGTAAATTTCATTTTAATTGTTTTGAATCCTATCCCCATTCCCCTAAAAAAAAAGAAGAAGAAAAGGAAATGTATTCAGATTATGACCTTTGAGAATTCTGGACTCATTAGCATTTCATATAACACAGCACAGAATTAAAATGGGAAATGGATCCGCAATGTTCCCCTAACTACAGCATGTACATCATTAATGGCACATAATTAAGGAGGTGTCAGTGTTGGTCCCAGGTCTCCGTTGACAATGGCTCACAAACAGCATTTTCAGCCCAATATAATAGCCAGCTTGCAGTGGCTAAACCTGTTCATTAAAAAGAGACAAAGGAGACCTAATTTTGCTCCAGTGCTAGGATAGGAGACAAAGGAATAAAGAG
>NW_006287904.1:2627430-2628923 GCF_000327345.1 Myotis davidii | reverse complement strand
CATGCAGCCAATCAATGATTCTCTCTCATCGTTGATGTTTCTATCTCTTTCTTCCTCTCTGAAATCAATGAAAACATATTTTTAAAATAAATAAAACAACACTCTGTTCTTCCTCATGGTTCTGAGGCTGGACTGTGCTCCGCTCTGTGTGTATAGCTGTGGTCACTCATGAGGCTGCATTCAGGTGAGAGCTCTGCTGGGGCTGGAACCTCCAAGATGGTCACTCATCGCAGTGTCTCATCACTCGGTGTTCTACCTGAGCCTCTGGACAGCATGGCAGCAACATCCCAGAAAGGCTTCCCAGAGGACAAGCCCTGAAGTGCAAGCCCTTATCTAGCCTCTGCTTGCTTCATATTTGCCAGTATCGCATTAGCCAGAGCAAATCACAGGTCCAATTCCAGGGCCAGTGTGGGAGGGGCTGCACAAGGGCATGCATTCCAAGACTCGTAGTTCATTGGACAACACCAATCTACCACAAGGGCACACGCCTTCTCGGAACCAAAGCTCTTTCAGAGTCCTCATTTTCATTTGCACTAAAGCTGCTAGAAGGCACCTAACACAGCAATGCTGCAGACATTTCCATGGACACAAGATTTTCTCCCAACACACACACACACACCCTCCAGCATTCCTTTACTCTGTGAATGGTACCATAATCCATTCCAATGTGCATGTCAGAAACCTGAGATTCCCCCTTGCTATAACCCCCTCCTCCTCACACACTAACCAGAACTCATTACTAAATCCTCTCCATTTTGTATCCTGAATAGCTCTTTAATGTGGCCACTTACCACCATATCTAGACAGCCCTCCAGTCAATTACAGCAATCTCCTCGTTGGTCATCCCCAAGGCATTCACTGTGCTGTAGCCAGAATGAATTTTGCAAAACATAAATCGGGTCATATTATGCCCTCTCACCTCTCTTCACTCTTTACCCCTCCAAAGTCTTCCCATCACTCAAGACAAGGACCAGAGTCCTTTTAAGACTTATAGGGCCCTGGATGTTCTGGCTCCTGTGCCCCTCATTCACTCTCCCCTCGTTCTCACCCACACCAGCCTTCTCACTCTCTCAAACACACCCCTACTCCCTACTACCAAACGGCCTTTGCCCCCTCCCTGCCTCAGCAACTCCAATTCTACAGTCAAATCTCAAGCATCCCTTGCTCAGGAAATCCTTCCTGGCCTCCCAAACCAGGTAAAATCCCACTTACATGTACTCGCCTTCCCTTAAGCCCAGGTGTTCTTTATGTCTCTGTATGTCAGTTACAGTGGGGCCTTGACTTACGAGTGTCCCGACTAACGAGTTTTTTGAGATACCAGCTGTCTCTCGGCCGATTTTTTGCATTGAGTTGACAGAGTAATTGGAGTTAACGAGCTCCTTAAGGAGCTCGGTTCTCGGAACGAATTAAACTCATAAGTCAAGGCCCCACTGTAGTAATAACACTGGATTAACAACAGGGTTAGTATTTAATTCTGGGCTGCAGAATTTGTT
>NW_006287904.1:2618463-2625804 GCF_000327345.1 Myotis davidii | reverse complement strand
TCCCGCTCTCTCCACTCTTTACCCCTCCAAAGTCTTCCCATCACTCAAGACAAGGACCAGAGTCCTTTTATGACCTATAGGGCCCTGGATGTTCTGGCTCCCGTGCCCCTCATTCACTGTCCCCTGGCTCTCACCCACACCAGCCTTCTCACTCTTTGAAATACACCCCTACTCCTTACTACCACACACTCAAATCTCAAGCATCCCTTGCTCAGGAAATCCTTCCTGGCCTCCCAAGCCAGGTAAAATCCCACTTACATGTACTCGCCTTCCCTTAAGCCCAGGTGTTCTTTATGTCTCTGTATGTCAGTTACTAGAATACAAGCCCCGTGAGCACAGGAACTGGATTTGGCTTTGGTTACCTAGCACAGGGTAATAGTAACAATAAATATTTATTGAGGACTTACCATTTGCCAAGCACTGTTGACGTACGTAGAAGCAAGTAACAAAGTCCCTGCCCTCAGAGAGCTTACAAGTACACATCCGTACATTGTGATGTCTGCTACTGAGTGATCCCAGCAGGGAGAAAATAAAAGCTGTGTAAGGAGACAGAGAGTGACAGAAGAGAGGCTGTTTTAGATGAGAAATTCAGAGCAGGTCTCTCTGAAGAGGTCACCTTTGAGCAGAGAATGGGGTCAATATAAGAGCAAGTCCTGGGACTATTCTAGGAAGAAAGTTCCAGGCAAAGGGGACAGCAAGTGCCAAGGCCCTGAGAGCCAAGTGTGTTCCACACGTGTGATGAGCAGTCAGTCAGGAGGTCAGAGGAGCGGAGGGGAGAGTGGTGAGGAATGAGGCTGGAGAAAGAGCCAGAAGCCTCCCCAGCTGAGATGAGTGTGATGATGGTTCCCTAGAGCCATGGTCGGCAACCTGCGGCTCGCGAGCCACATGCGGCTCTTTGGCCTCTTGAGTGTGGCTCTTCCTAAGCCTAAGGAGTACCCTAATTAAGTTAATAAAAATGTACCTACCTATATAGTTTAAGTTTAAAAAATTTGGCTCTCAAAAGAAACTTCAATCGTTGTACTGTTGATACTTGGCTCTGTTGACTAATGAGTTTGCCGACCACCATAACTAGAGCCACCATAACAGAGCACCTCACACTGGGAGGCTTAAAAACATGAGAACTTGATTTTTTTCAGTTTGGGAGGCCAGAAGCCCAAACTTTAGGTTCTGCAGGGTTGGCTCCTTCTTGAGGGCTCAGAAGGAGAATGTGTTCCCTGGCATTCTCGGGCTTACAGATGCATCACTCCAGCCTCTGCCTCTGCCATCACACGGCTGTCTTTCCTCTGAATGTGTCCCTCTGTGAGTCCCTCCTCTGCTTATGAGAACATCAGTTGTACTGGATGAGGGCCCACCCTACCCCAGGATGACCTCGTCTTCACTTTATAATTATAACTGCAATGACCTTAGTTCCAAATAAGGTCACTTTCTGAGGGTCAGGGAAGGACGCCAATTTGGGGAGGACACTATTGAACCCCATGCAATGAGGACATGGGGTTTAGTCTAAGTGAGTGAACAAAATGACCAAACAAACAGACACAGGCAGGAGAGGATGGCCACCCGGGTGAAACAAGCAGCCCTCACTGGCCAAGACCACCAGATGGGCCTTTGTGAGCCATCACTGCTCTGTGAAGGAGAAAGGCTTTGGCTACCTTGGGTTTCTGGCCTCTCTCTCTCTCTCTCTCTCTCTGAATGGATAGTCCAAATACAGTGTTTTCCATAACTTTCCAGCAAACATGGAGACACCTCTCAAAGTGAAAAAGCCACAACACCCACAGTCGTGAGCTTCCAGATTCCACGGAGGGGGGTTTTCAAGAGCACACTCTATTTCAAACAGGGGACCACCCCTCTTTGTCTCTGGCACCCCCAAACTCAGTTCTCCCAGGCTATCATTTCTTTGTAATGAGGTCTGAATTTGGGTCCATCCAACATAACGACAAGTGCCCAGAGAGGGCCAGTCTCATTTCCCTGCTCAGCGCCATTGGAAGTCTCAGCTGAGAAGCTGCTGAGGACTGACACTGCACATTTATTTAGAATTGCAAACACCTGTGCACTAGAAAACCAGGCCAGCAGAGAGCCGTGCCTCCTCCCTCCCACTCCCTGCCACTCCCCCCAACACCCCCCCACCCCCCCACCCCACCCCCCATCCTCCCCCAGCAGCCTCTATTCTCAAGGACAGTCTGTCCTCCTGTCCCACCCGCAGCTGGAAGCCAGAGGTAAGGGTGATTCATGCACCTAATGAAGGCAACCCTCCCCAACCTGAGCCCCGGGGACGGCCTCATTAAGCTTCCCTGACAGTGCAGTCCCACCCTGTGCAGAGGGGCTGTCCCACCAAGGGTTAATTAAAGAACCCCTGTGGGGCTGGGAGACAAGCTAAATAGCATGAGCCTGAGGAGGAAGCAGATTTCCTGAGCCCAGCGGAGAAGTACAATTAAGCTGTAATATTTTGTCAGGACTTTTCCTCCTCCTTGCTGTTTATCAGTGTTAAGAGACAATTCTCTAGGATGGTGCGTGTACCTCGCAGCAGGCAGGTAAGGTTAAGCTGTCGGTCACGAGGCGCTGGCCTTCCTTCCATGTTGCTACATACACACAGTCGGGAGAGGAGAGCCTTGGGCCCTGGGAAATCTGCTGACTTTGAACTCCTACCACTGGGAGCAGGGAGCACATACATCCCTTCTTTACCTTCACCATTGCTCAGAAACTGGAATCAGGGCCAATAGGAGAACTCGAGCCCCCCCTTACACACCAGGAGTGGGTAGCCTGTGGTCCCCCTCTTTGACACAGAAGATGAAATATCTTAACTTCACTCCCAGGGGTCTCTGGTTCCCCAACAAATCAAAAGTGGAGTCCATTAGGAGCCCCCCTTCCTGCAGGGAACTCTGTGACTGAGCTGAGAGCACCATGATTAATTTATTTCCTCACACATCCTCATCGGATGAACACATTCAAATGAGATCATGCATCTCAGAGGGGACACATTTAGCCTGTCTCAAAATCCAGTCAGGCTCGGATTTCTCTCCATCATAAAGGGTTTTATCGCATCAAATAACTGAAAATCTGTTGACTCTCTTTGTCTTCCTACGTCTCATCCATTTTAAAATGAGTTCTTGTAGCCACAAAAAGACTTGTACGCGAATGCTCATTGCAGCTTTATTCTAAGTAGCTCAAAACTAGAAACAGCCCAAGTGTCCGCCAACAGGAGAAGGGATCCACACGCTGTGGCACACTCACACAATGGAATGCTGCTTCTCAATAAAGCAGGACAAGCCACTGACATACGTAACAATGTGGATGACTCTCACAGGCGTTATGTTGAGATTCTGTGTGATACCCTTTCTATGAAGTACAAGGTAGGCAAAACTGAATTTGGTACCAAGTAGGAACTGTGGTTACCTCCAGAAGTGGGTATTGACTGGGAGGGTATTTTCTGGGATGACAGAAATATCCTGGTGAGCACACGGGTGTGTGCACTTGTAAAAAGTCATCAAGCTTGCATTTCAGATTTCACTTTACTGTATATAAGTTAAACCTCAAATCTGTGCCTAGTTGACCACTCACCCTCACCTGGTCCCCCGGGTGCCAACACACACAGCTGGGAGATGACCAGCCAGAGTTAGGCTGTGTAATCAGAGGATGCGTTTAAGTTAATGGGGCCACAAAGTGATAAAACCATAACTTGTTCCATTCATCTAAGTAGAAAGCCATGTTTATAAACTGTGATCAACGGAAAGCACTAACTTGGATAATCCAAAGTTAATCCAAAAATGATTTGTACGTTGCTTGAAAACTGTTACTGCTGCCTAATGGTTTAGTTCAAGATTTTCTTATTTGCTAAATGGCTACAATGGGCAGGAAGTACACCAAATTAGCTAAGGAGATGGCCGACTGGGGAAAAAACTTTATAGGCAATTAACATCCGAGAATCTAGTTCCAGAGTAAATGCAGTTAATCTTTGGGTCCCCATTATTGGGAGTATCTTGTTTAGGCTGAACATTGCCCACACCAGGATTCATGTCTCTGCATTGTACCAGATTTCAGAGTCTTTATCCTTTTAACTTCAAATAGATGCAAAGTATTCTTTCCTCAGAGGGACAAGAAAAAATCTTAGCTATAAAATGCATTCTTAATTACTTCACAGAGAGGAAGGGCACAGGGACCTCAGATCCTAAGGGAAGGTACCAACGGCAGAGGGCAGTACTGCCTTGCTGGAAGGAGATATTCTTTTAACCCTTTGGGGTGAAGTTGAAGCAAACCTGTGAGCAGGAACAAAACAGGTTATAGGCATGGACATTTTAAAAGATAAATGTTAAGAAGTGTTGAAGTAATAAGGGTATTTGTTTTTTCAAGATAATTACTGAACCAAATGTGCCACCCATTCGCTCTAAGTACTGGGTCTATGATATTTAGGATACAGCGAGGCTTTCAAAAATGAAGATGTTCTTTAAGCCAACAGACCATGAAGTTATAATGGACTATGCAGCCTCCAGAACCCTGACCCTGCTGAGCCACTGCCTGGATTTGCAAAGCTACCCTAGGCAGGGTACGATCTGCAAACACGCAGGACTCACAGCCTGCAGGCACTGACATCAGTTAGGTAACTAGCTTTAGCCATGCCTGCGCCCCAGACAAAAGCAGGTGTGTGTATGTATACACAGACACACACACACACACACACACACCATCACATCACAGGGAACCTGAAAGCGCCCACCTGCAGCAGGTCCCCTAGACCAGGATAGCCCATAGAGAGTTTAGGTAAGGACCTTGGAAGCTTGCACCCCAGAGCTCCAATTTGCAAACCATTTCCCACAAAGCCTTCCTCCCCTGCCCCATCCCCCTTCCTCCGGATCTGGAAAAGCCCCGCTGCTGGTTTGTCCTGAGCACACCCTGGAGCTATATCAGTGGGAGGGTGGCCTCAAGTGCCACGGGCCTCCCCCACTCCTTGCTGACTTTCACAGCTTCTGAGGAGCACAGCTACAGAATGCCTGCACTGCATGCTCCACACTTGTTTCCTTAAAAAAGTCCCACCTTCCCCCATTTGTCATATTCCCACAGGGGATCTGAGGACGCGATCCACAACGTGTGGCTGATGCAACCACATTTTTGCCTACGCGAGCGGGTGAGATGAAGGGACAGAGCCAAACGGAAATCTGGGCCCAGCCACTCTGGTCCGAGAAGGCTCCAGGAATAGATACTCGCCTCCAGAATGAACTGAGGAATTGGGGGACCACAGGAGGACTGACCCTGTCCAGAGCAGGGACACAGGAAAGAAAAAATAAAACAAGAGGCCAACCACACATCATTAGAGTTGACCCTCAGCATTAATCCCAGCTTCCAGCCTATCCTCGGCCCAGCTCAGGGTTCAAACAGGGGTAGTGCCAAGAGCTGCTCCAGATCATGGACCCGGATGCTAGAATCTCAGCTCTGGCACTCACAATGCTGAACTGCTGGGTAACACTTAGGAGACAGCACGGCTCTGCTTACCCATCTATAAAGTACCCATTATAATGGCCCCTACAATAGGCTTGCCTTGAATTAATGTCTCTAAGGCCCAGAGTGCCATGCCTAGCACATGGTAAGTACTCAAAAGTACATTACAGATTAACACAAAGATAAATAAGAAATTCAACAGGATCTGGAGGACAGCTCTTAGCCCAGCACAACCACCTATAAGATCACTTCCAAAATATAAGGCATCATTCCCATCTATGGGCTCTTTTGTTATCACCTTCTAAGGGCAGCACAAAGACCCTCCTTGGTCTCGGGCTGGCTCAGCAGGTTCCCTGGGTCTTCATTATCAACATCTACCTTTTCATTCATGTGAGAGGATAAGGAACAGGAAAGAGGGAGAAAAGGAGGTATTGGTGTGACCACCGAACTTTGTGACTTTACCACATTCTCACTCAGAGATGCCTACCGGCCCGTCATTGGGGGCCAAGACTCACTCTCCTTCCCCGGGGAAGCCCCAAGTTCAAGGCCTACTCTCAGACATTGGGTCAGCTCCCTCAAAGGCATTCCCTGCCCACCCACCAGCACCCACCCATCCTTGGGGTCTCATGTACACACACAGCCTCTGGAAAGTGATGCCTCTGTAGTAGGACACCTGGTGGCTTCCAGGCCCTCAGTCAGCACCTTTGATAAGATCGGTTCCATTTTAGTCAAGACAGAGAGCAAGAAGACAAGGTTCACCTCTTTGTCCAGCACAAGGCCCCTACCTGGAGGTGGGGGAGGGGAACCTTCTTCTCCACCTGAAAAAACGTAGTGTTGGAACCTGAAGTGTTAGGGGTCTGAGAGATCTGAAGATGGAAAGAGAGAGACAGGAAGCTGAGTCCAGCGTGGAAAGTGGAAGTCTAGATAGTGATAGTAAAGGGAAAGGGAATGGGGGAGGGGGAGGGGGCACAAAATATAAGTCTGGGGGCCCAGGGTAGCCCAAGGAAGGAAGCACAAATGTAAGTAGTAAGATGGGGAAAGCACAGGCTAAACTCCTGAATCTCTACCTCGGATTCCTTGTCTGCAGAATAGGGCGCCAACTTGCCACCCCCGTGCCAATCTTGGAACGCACTCACAATCGTGCCATTCTATGGAGGTGCTTGTTGCAGTACTCACCCCCTTCGCCAGGCCTCCTCCCCACCTCGCTCCTTTCTTCATGAACTGCAACTAATTACATCAAACAAGGGCGGCATTTTGAGCACTCTCAGTGTTCAAGGATTGATGGCATGCCTTCGGGATTTCATCCTGAAGGACATGTTTTTGCCAAACATTTGTGAAAGGCAGATAACATAAAAATGGAAACCGCTGAAGGCAGGGATTAAGAGGGAATAAAGAAGAGAAAGTAGGCGAATTCAACAGCTTCTAAATCAGTGGTTCTCAACCTTCCTAATGCCTCGACCCTTTAATACAGTTCCTCATGTTGTGGTGACCCCCAACCATAAAATTATTTTTGTTGCTACTTCATAACTGTAATGTTGCTACTGTTATGAATCATAATGTAAATATCTAATATGCAGGATGTATTTTCATTGTTACAAATTGAACATAATTAAAGCATAGTGATTAATCACAAAAACAATATGTAATTATATATGTGTTTTCCGGTGGTCTTAGGTGACACCTGTGAAAGGGTCGTTCGCCCCCCAAAGGGGTCGCGACCCACAGGTTGAGAACCGCTGTTCTAAATCCTAGTTTCTTCCATTGAGGTTGAGATGCTGGAAACCTCCCCCAAATGCCTGGAATGCCTGTTCCTTAGGATGCACATGCTTAACCTCCGTAACTTCCAGGGAGTGACACTGGAAGGGATGGTAAAAGGGTGCTGGAAAGTGCTAGGAGGTGCTGGAAGGGGTGTGG
>NW_006287904.1:2612315-2618399 GCF_000327345.1 Myotis davidii | reverse complement strand
GGGGGGGGTGGGGGCTCCTGTTGATTATAAGGTACTGAGCGTTCCTGGGGGACCCTCAAGCTTTTCCCTTTCTATCTTCATGATTCCCCTTCCACAACTACCCCACCACACCCCAGCTGTATCCATCTGGCCTGCACCTTTGTCCTCAGAGCCTGTCACTGGGCACGCCCATCTGAGCTCAGAGAATTCTCAGCACTTCCGTAGAAAACAGGGGTTTAGGGATTCCCTTTCACACACACTGATAGGAACAGGCCTGGTTATCTGGTTGACCCAGCTACCTACAGTGCCTCCCTGTGTTATAAACGCAGATGCATCGCCAACAGCTGAGACAGTGAACAACCAAGGAATCAGGAAAGATAGCAAACAGCGAGCAAAAGATGGGGAAAACCATGACAGTCTGGAGGCATTTGGTGCAAAACTGAGTGTGATTCCTCAAGGGACCCCCTGAGTGAAGCTACAGGAGGTGAAGCTGAACCTCAAACAAGACAGACTCCACCATTTTCATACAACAAATGACGTATTGGGTATACTCGGAATTTCTCATTTATGTCTCAAAATATTTCCCCCAAAATGAATATTTTCCCATTTCTTTGCATCTATTACTAATGACTTCATTTTCAAGGAGAGAGAGAGAGAGAGAGAGAGAGAGAGAGAGAAGGAGAGAGAGAGAGAGAGAGGCCACAGCAAAATAAAACACTCCCATCATTAAGACATGAAAAGTCCTCAACCTCAGAAACAGCCTGAAATCCAAGATAAACCCAGGATTCCAATCCAGGTAGGAAAGCCTCGCTCAAATCCTATGTGCTCCTACTTAACACAGAATTTCAACTACCTTAGCTATCTCCCTTCCCAGACTAGCTTATAGGAAACAGAGAGAGTCCTCCTAAAGCCAAGGATACAGAAATACACAGAAGGGGGATGTACCACATGTACCACACAAATACTGTCACAGTGATGACTTGAGGTCAGCATAAACAGAGTGAATTTAAATAACCTGGGCCACAGGGAAGCAAGGAATACAGATGAAACAAGGTTGATCATGACTTGATCATTGTTGAGGCTGGCTGTTGGGATCACAGGGTTTATTACACGATTCTCCCATTTTTGTAAATGCTTGAAATTTTCCATAATAAAGAAGATATTTAAGGCTGAATGGATCTTAGGGTATTCTGCTTTCAAAAGGTGGAAATCACATCATACATTTTAAAGCCATTTCTTTCAACTAAAATAGAAGGCACTTTTAAGACTATACTCTAAAAAAAATACACATTTATCTACAAATAGTTCACTTCTTGGTAGTCATTTCTTTACATGGAGGGAGAGAAGTGTGTGTATGTTAATCTCTCTCTCTCTCTCTCTCTCTCTCTCTCTCTCTCCCAGGCCCTAAATCTGTTCTTTCTGCACTGATAACCTCACTCTCCACATCCACCAGGCAGCCCTGAGAAGTGCAGTCCAAGGCAGCGGTACCTGTGGCCACAGAAGGTGAAGATGCTGAGCTTCTGCCAGATCCTGCCTATGGAGAGGTGGCCTCCCAGGCTACCCATGGGTGCCTGGAACCTGGCTTTCTATCTGCTGCTGCTGGCTGTGTAGGTAGCCTGGTGAGGGGCTGACCTGGATTCAGGTGCTGAGATTTGGGCTCAAGCACACATGGGTCATCTCTGGTCTCTCCCTGGAGCCTGAAGGGTTACACCTCACCCCCTGGGTGTCAACCATTGGAGAAGATTGGTGCTGTAGGGCAACATACTCTCTCAAGCTAAAAATAAATTAAGTTTTCAAGAAACACAAGCAATTGAGTCAGAAGGGAATTCAATCATTCATTCCAAAGCATGTTAATTTGTTTTTCATTTGTTCGCATCAAGGATGTCTCCATGGTTTGAGCTCAGCATCCGGAGGCTGGCAACAGCAGCCAGCCTTGGCGCTCCAGGGGTGTCCTTTGGAGGCAGCAAATGATTTCCTGTTCATGAGCACTTAGAGCTGCCAGCCTTCCCTGTATGTTCCTGTCAAGAACCATTTGAGGTGATTATTCTTGAGGAAACAGTGCATCCAGATAGTTAACGACTTATGGACAGTCACTTAAGGCAGTGGTGGCCACCCACTGTTGTTACGCCATCTCACAAAATGACACCACTACCCACCTTAATACCCAAAACAAGCCTGGGAACTAGCCCAGAAAGTACCCTCTCAATCACCCCCACATCCAATACAGTCCATTTTAATTCCTAAATATCTCTCAAATCCATCCAGCATTCCATTTCCACCTCCAACACCCGCATTCATTCTAATTTCCTTGAGCTTATTGACATCTGTGAGAAAGTTGAAATGAGGCCAAGGAAGGGAGGAGGCACCTCTGCACCCCAGGAAGACCACTCAACCGAAAGGGACAAGCAGCCAGCCCTGGAAGCAGACTGGTGAAAAGCCAGGTGTGTAGCAAGTTTCCAAGACAACGTGGGAGTGGGAGTCAGAGCCGTCACCCAGCTGAGGAGCTGCTCTCTGGGGCTAGTTCCTGTGTCAGCCTCCCTCTCAAGAACTGGAACTCGGTCACATCCGCCACATTCTACTGGCCAAAGCAGGTCATAGGCCAAGCCAAGATTCAAGGGATGGAGAAATAGACCCCACCTCCTGATGGGAGAAGCTTCAAGGTCACAGACCAAAGAGGAATGCTTATCACTGTGGATAGAGGGCGGGAGAGGCACTGTGACCATTATTGTAATCTCTCATATTATCTTTGCTTTCCTCTAAGGAGGCCTCTGAGAAATCTCCCAGGAGTAACACATGAACTTTTCCTTAAATGCCGTCTTATCCTCTATGGCTTTTAGACCCTTTTAACACCAAATTAAATGTGTAGTAAGGAAGATGATGAAAATTTTAGCTAAACAAAATGATGCCTAGAGGAGTTCAGATGGATAACCACAGTTTGGCAAGGTCTGCATTTCCAACAGTCCAGTTTGTTAACTTTTTTGTATTTTGGTTCTTTCTAAAATGCTGTCTGGCCTTAAGGTATGAGGTAGCTGAAGTGTCATTCCAGTGGGGCGGTATCATGTGATAGTACATGTGCTCTGAGGTCATACTTCATGGGTTCAAATCCTAGTTATGCCCTTTTCCTGTCCATAGACTTTCCAGCAACTCATTCATCCTATTTAAGTCCCAGTTTCCTTCTCTGTAAAATGGAGATCATAACATCTATTGTGTAGACTGTGGGTAAGAACCAGAGGAAATACATGCAGAACACTGAGAAAAATATGTAGTACCTAACAGATGCAACAAATGGTGTTATTCAGAAGGTAGAAACTTGTATTCCATTCCCACAAACCATTCCCTACATTACTTCCAAAATAAAATTTTCAGATCAGATAACTGGCCAGTGCTCCCATAGGAAGCCTTGCCAGTCAACCCTTAAAAAAAGATATGACAATCTTCTTATTGGTTATGATTTTCAAAACCCAGGCTTATTTAAGGTAGACAAGACCAGTGTTAATCACTGTCACTCAGAAAGCAAACCTATCCCTCAGTCAATTAACTACACCATCCCAAGACACTGGGCACTTTGGATGCCTAGAGATGAGTCAGGGCTCTAGGAACCCCCAGAGAAGTAACCTCTTTCCCAATAAAGTGTGGGGTTTGGAGGAAATTAGAGTGTAATTCGGAATTTTGATGGCTGATAAGAAAACAGCGTGAT
The DNA here is from genome assembly GCF_000327345.1 of Myotis davidii. Lineage (NCBI taxonomy): Eukaryota > Metazoa > Chordata > Mammalia > Chiroptera > Vespertilionidae > Myotis > Myotis davidii. Next base: position 2,614,723 of record NW_006287904.1, on the reverse strand, counting down.
GCCGTGTGCTCCAGGAGGTGCTCCTGTAAAGCCCAGAGAAATGAGCCTCGGGTCGACAAGATGCCTCCTAGGATTTGGAAGGATAGCTAGGATGGATCAAGCGGATTATCAAGGCTTTAACTAGGCTGATTGCATCCTTGCCAGCTTAATCACAAAGGCACTTCTCTGGAAGGGTAGGGCTCCACATTGGCTAGGAGCTTAGAAACAAAGCTTCATGGCATCCTACCCATCCTACCGGTGGGTCAACACTGCCCGGGAAGCTAAAATATGGCGCAGCTACACACGGGGTGCCTGCCAGAGGCTGAAGACTGAAGACAATTGCTTTCTCAAGACGAGCGCCAGCTCACACTTGCTCACACTTACAGATTTATTACCCAAACACTGTCTGAGAGGCAAAATTTTATGTCTTTGACAGAGAAAGAGCATTTGGAACAAGCGATTTACAACAATCAAGAAACAAGAGAAAGATACTGCATCCAAGCAGTGCAGCAGTCCGAGGAATGATTATCACTGCGTTCCTTGAGGGCAATCATCAGAATTACAATGAGAAACTGGAAACTTCCACTGAGCAAGGGCCCCGGCTGGCAGAAGTGCCAAGAGAACCAATGTGTTCCTCCAGATTTCCCCCACTGTCTTCTCCTTAGCCTGGCCAGCACTATACCCTCTCTCTGGCCTCCATCCCACTCCTCCCAAATTCAAAAGTAACCCTAGCCCAGTGTTTCCCAGTGGTTACAATGTCGGCCCACACACTGAAGAGTTAAGGGTTCGATTCCCAGTTGAGGGCACATACCCAGGTTGCAGGTTTGATCCCTGCTCCTATCAGGGTGCATGCAGGAGACAATCTATTTGTCTCTCTCACATCATTTTCTCTCCCCCCCCCCCCACTTTTTCTCTCACCGTCCCTCCTCCCTGCCAGTCTCTCTAAAAGCAAAAATCAATGGAAAAAAATATCCTGGGGTGAGGATTAACAACAACAACAAAAAAGCTAACCCTAGGCAATGACCTAATAGAGGGCTGGCTAATTTTTTCTGCAAAGGGCCAGGTAGTAAAATTTTAGATTTTATAGGTCATGTCATCTCTGTGGGCAAAGACTCAGTTCTGCAACTGTAGTGTAAAAGTAACCAAAGACAATATGCAAATTAGTGAAATAATTGTGTTCCACTAACATATTTACTTATAGACACACACATTTGGGTTTCATGTCATTTTCATGTGTCATCAAATATTCTTCTTATTTTGAGTTTTTCCCCAACTATTTAAAAATGTGAAAACCATACTTAGCTCACAGGCCACACAAACACAGGTTGGCAGGCAGAATTTGGCCCTGGAGCAGTAGTTTGCTGAGTGTTGACCTAATCAATTCACACACATTGGGGATTAAATGATTCCTACAGTTGAAAGTAGCACCTCTCCCAGGGTGACTTGCATGTCAGGGAGTCAACAGAATCCATTCTTTCAATACCTAGTTCCTGAGTACCTTCCAAGTGCCATTCTGGACACTGAAGATATACTGAGTGACATAAAAAAAAAGACCTGGTCCCTGAACTGCTGTAGCTGAAGGGTTAGCAGGGAACTTCCTTAACTGCATCATGTGGAGACCTATCTGAGCAGGAGGAGAGGGTATCATAGAATGACAAGGAGGCTCCCAGGATGCCAAACCCACACTCCTGAGCTCCCTGCGAAACTCTGTCTAGCCCAAAGGTTGACCTGACCACCACCCGGCCCTGCCAGTCCACACAGGTGTCTTCTGGCTTTTGGATCCCTGAGGAAGCTACGTCTGCTTTCTCCCTGCAGCACTGTTAGAGCTAAGGACAGCTTTGTCGGTTAGACAATTGGGAAGATGGATCTTTCTGTTTGGAGGTTGGAGTGCAGTACAGAAGTAAGGGGACCAAATCAGGGAAATAATTGAATGACAGTAAAGCTCAAACCACAGACTCGTGATGGGATTAACATCTGTTCCCAGGCAAATTTACCCATGATAATTCAGAACTTTACATTTTCTGGGCACCCAGACTCATTTATGCAGAGCATTTGAAAATTCCGTTGTTCCGTCTCCCCAGCCGGCGAAGGGCGCAGAACGCAATCTGCACTTGCTTATTTTGTATCTAAGCAACTGTCAGATTCCATATCTACCAATAAGAAAGGGTATAATTATACCCTGATACTTTAATTAGTAGCAGATGCCTTTGTTTGTGAATAAGATGTAAGGTTTTTAGAGACCTGGAAGCTCAATTACATGCAAACTTCAGGTGCCTGATGTTCAGGCGTCTAATTCTTCCTGTTGGTCAGCGAGGGCACGGAGGCGCAGACAGTGGCCTTGAACAGATTTGGCCACAGTGAGGAGGGCTAGGGGCCTATTTGCATGAGATTTTAATCTCATTGAGAATAATATATGCAGACAGTCTCTA
>NW_006287904.1:2611670-2612294 GCF_000327345.1 Myotis davidii | reverse complement strand
GGTACATGTCCTTGACTGAGAATTGAACCCTCAATCCGTCAGTGTGAGAGCTGACATTCTGACCACTGAGCAACACCAGCCAGGGAGGTAACATCTTTATTTTTAATTCAGCATTTCTTTATACCATAAAATCTATCAAGTATTATAACCTGAAGAGAAGGAGAGGTGAGAACTTGGAGAAATAGGGCAGCCTACCATAACCTGTGGTTGGATTCCAGTCTGGACAGCACTGTCCAGAGGGTATTTTTGAGTTTAGCTATCACGGAAGGTGTTTCCTGAGGCAACAACAACAACAACAACAAAAAGCCTTTAACTTTAGTAGCCTGGTTTCTTTTCCTCTCTCAGAATTCAAGGCAAGTTCCTACAAATGAAAAAAAATAAAATTTGCTTCCTCAGGTCTGTCTGAAAGCACATCTTGTATGCGGCCTTTGGGGAAGGACAAAGTGATCAAACGCGTCCCTGGAATTGCTAATATTGCTGCTTACTCGGGTCTACCTGGTAAATATAGAGCCCCTAGGGCTTAAAAATCATCAGAATTTAAAAACAGAGGGGAAATAGGAAGAAAGAGAAGGGGGAAACTAATGCCATATTTTTAAAAAGGAAGGAAGGAAGGGGAAAAGGGAG
>NW_006287904.1:2609814-2611559 GCF_000327345.1 Myotis davidii | reverse complement strand
GGGAGGGAAGGAGGAGAAAGCCATCCTCTGTGGTACCTTATAGGGGAACTCACTTTAGAAATGCAATATGGCTCCCACAGCAAAGGTGTCTGGGAAGTGCTACATTCTCTGTGACTCTGCAGCCTCACGCTAAGCTGACTGCCCCAAAAGCTGAAAAGCTGCCCAAAGGCAAATGCCATGCCCCAGGAGAGGGGTTAACGAACATGTAGAGTGTAACAACTGCTTCATGTTATCTTTTAAGTTAGGAATGCGTGTTCTTTCTGGTGGTCTGGTCATATGGTGACTATCCTCCATATGGTTTGCTATTAACCCTTTTGAAAAGGAGCCTGTCCTGGGAGGGGTGTGGGTTTTTTCCAGCCCACCACCACTGGAAGCAGCTGCTCTGCCCGGGTATGTAAGTTTCTCCTATTAAAGCTCGTATGAATTTGAATAAGGCTACGGATTGATCCTGAATTTGGATCTTTGGGGCTCCCCCCCCCACACACACACACACACACCATACTTGACTTCACCACTCACCAGCAGGGTAGCCTGGGCTACAGCAGATCCACAAACTGGACGAACAAGTTGAGCGCTGATCCCTAAAGTGATGGAGCCTGTGGCACGCTCCTGTGTGGCCTCTGCTTCTGGCACAGTGCTGGCACAGAGTGGGCACTCTTTGGTGGTTTGCTACAATAAACCAAATGGCACTCTCTTGGCCTCAGTTTTCCTATCTGAACAAGATAGGAGAGGGACAGGACAATCTCCAACATCCATTTTATAATTCTACAGCCTTCTCACCAAGAGACATAAGGACTTCTGCAAGGGTTGGCTATCCAGCCAAGCCTACATTTTGGTTAGAGATAGAGAATAACATGAAAAAGTCCACACTCTCAACTTAAACACTGAAATGTCTAAGAATAATGTATCTCCACCACCTGGCACAACTCCAAGATATTGGCAGATGGCACTCCCAGCAACGAGTTGGGAAAACATGACTGTTCCTTGAGTGGATTTCCAACAAAGTTCTCTAAGTTTGGGGTCCACTGACCAAATGAGAGAGTCCTGTTAGAACCAACCACTATAGGAAAGAAGAGACCAGGCTTTCCCAGGTGACCTCATAATTTGGGGGATTTTAGGAAACCTCCTTTTACCTTATTTTTTCTTAGAAGCCAAGATCCTCAAGCCTGTCCAATATCAGTGTTACAGGGCTCCACCCTAGAGCTTAGCCTTAGACCCTATGGAGAATGAAGAGAGAACCTTAGGAGCCAAGATAAGTCTGCATTTTCTCTTCCCAGTCTGGATTCAGCCAAACAGCTGGACACAGGAGGGAAGCAGAGCAGTTCTCCGAGCCCAGCTCTGTCCCCTTCAGAGCTGAGTGTCTGGGCATTGTGGGCACATCCTGTGAGCAAGCCCACTGCATGGTGGGAAAGGATGCTCCCCCGCAGGCTGGCTGGGACTACCACGTGCTGCAGACTGGCTGACACTGACTCCCCTAACCTCAGAGAGCAGAACGAAGTGGATTGGGAACTTTTTACCCACACTTAATTCCCTTCAGCTTCACCATACCCAGCTGCTGACATCCCTCCCTGTGGGAAGATTGTGTGTGTTTAACATAGCTGGAGGCAAAAAAGAAGCAATTACTCTTGCCCAAATCTCTCATTCCACAAAACAGCCTTCCCAGACTTGCTGGTGAAGTCTCAGTGTCTTTAATATCATCTCAACAATCTCTTTTCACGACCCAACTGTGCTCAGGGCCGCCACCC
>NW_006287904.1:2598153-2609726 GCF_000327345.1 Myotis davidii | reverse complement strand
TACGCCTTTATCATTTCGACTTGACCCTTGGCGGTGACAGAGCGGCACATGTTTTCTGCAAAGCCTGTCCATCCATTGCCATCTAGCGTTCGCACGCTGTCAGATCTGCCTTCCTCAGGAGGTGGCTGAAAGCCTTTTCTTGAGCTATTTTTCTCATTCCCCTGGAAATAAAGACTAGGAATGGCTTTGGCTTTGGCCAGCATTTGCAGGGAGATTTCTGACCCTGAGGACACACTGCCATGGAGCGTCTCAGTATCAGGACTGCCCTGGGCGTAATTCTGAAGGAAGCCCCCTGAAATAGCTTCCCTGAGCTTTTCATCTGGGAAAGACACCCCTAGTGCAGGGCTTCTCACATGTTCAAGTGCATTCAAATCCCAAGAGGATCTTGTTAAAACGCAGATTCTGGTGCTGTGGTTTGGAGTGGGGCCCAAGACTCTGCATTTCTAATGAGCTCCCAGGCAAGGCGGAGGCTGCTGGCCCAGAGCCCACTCTGCGTATCAGGGAGCCAGAGGGGCACTGAGTCTCATCCGTCAGTCATTACAGGCGGATACTCAGAGGCAGCCTCAGCTCTGGCTCTAACCTGCACACCAGTCCCCCCACACCACAGTCCACAGCACCGCCTGCTTCAGCCTGCTCCGCTCCGGGCAGGAGGGAAGCTGGCCTGTGGGCAGTGTAGGGAGTGGTTACGGGCTTGAGCTTGGGGCTTCAAATCTGACTGGACCACGTAATAGCGTGGCCCTGGGGAAGATGCTGAGCCACTTCGTCCCAGCTTTCTTCTCTATGACATGAGGACAGCAGCCTGGCTGGCACGGCTGAGTGGCTGAGCGTTGACCTGTGAACTAGGACAGTGATGGCGAACTTATGACACGCGTGTCAGAGGTGACACGCGAGTGTAAACCCATGAACCAGGTGGTCATGGTTCAATTCCCAGTGAGGGCACATGCCCTTGTTGCGGGTTCAGTCCCCAGTAGGGGGCATGCAAGAGGTAGGCAATCACTGAGAGCAATGTCTCTCTCTCTCTCTCTCTCTCTCTCTCCCCCCCCTCCCTCCCCCTCTCTCTAAAAACAATAAAAACTTTTTTTTAATGAGGACAATAATACTACTGAGGGATAATACATACAAAGCACTAATTAGCCCCACAGGCAGCGCTGAGTAGCTCAATATTGTTTTCATCCATTGTTAGGAAAGCACCAACTTCCCTATCCTGCTGCCCTTTAGCTGCTACTCTGTCTGAGAGATGATGAGTCTTCTACTAGAAAGGGGCTTCGGGGGCCAGAAAAGCAGACCTGAGATTAAGACAAGCTGGGAGGTGGAGGGAGGGATGTGCGGAGCAGACAGGCGATGACTGCTGCTGCCTCTGGATTTCGGCAGAAGCCTCAGAACCTGCTTTGTCGGTGGCAAGTGGCTCTCCGAGGGAACCCAACAACGACAGCCCGGCTCGGGGGCTGTCATCAGGCCTTGCACACACAGCCCCCTCCCATCCTTCTACTCCGGGGCGATGGCTTTTACTTCCGCACACCCCTTTTTGCTTCCACCCCACTGGACAGGAGACACAGGGCGAAGCAGGTCGTCAGCCCCAGCGCTGGGAGCTTTGTGCCCTTCATCACCTCGGGTGAACCGCAGCAGGTGGGCCCCGGGGGGAGCGGGTGCTGCCAGGACAGAGGTGGGTGATGGGCAAGCCTGCTCAGTTCCCAAGCTGAGGCCCCAAAGAGCTGACAGCGTGAGGAGTCAGGGAGAACAGTGACTATTTTGTTTATTCAAGATGCTCAATTTGACCAGCCTAACCTGCATTAAAATTCCCACATAAAGGAATAAAAATTACAAACGTTTTCCCCACAAAGTTTACTTCTCATTTCCCAATCTCATCGTTGGAAAGTGTTTTCTGTCCCTTTAACAAACCCCTTTGTTATCTGGAGCCATAATCGGTCCTGAGAAGCAGCCATAGGCAGGAGCTTTAGAAGCACTGAGAGGTGAATGCATTGGCATTGTTCTAATTCTAATTCTAATTCTTCTCAAGGCTCTTTCCATGCTTTTTTCTACACTTGCATAGATAAAAATGATTTTTTTTAAATGCAGTAGATCTGTAGCGAGCCAGGAGCATTCTATAATGTCTCCAGGAAAGCCTTGGGACACGTGGCTTCAGGGTTACAGAGGAGACACTGAGGCAAGTCCTCCCCTGCACGGTGTCAGAACTTCTAGCTGAGTGAGCTCAGAGCAGGCATCTTATCTCATGTCAAGAAGAGGCCCATAGGTGGTCTCCTACTGATGAGCTTCTGAGATGCCTCGAGCCTCCCCTACCTTTCCTCTGCCTTCTCTCCTGTCACTGAACTTATGCTCTATTCCAGGGGTCCTCAAACTTTTTAAACAGGGGGCCAGTTCACTGTCCTTCAGACCGTTGGAGGGCTGGACTATAGTTTAAAAAAAAAAAAACTATGAACAAATTCCTATGCACACTGCACATATCTTATTTTGAAGTAAAAAAACAAAACGGGAACAAATACAATATTTGTATTTGCATGTGGCCCGCGGGCCATAGTTTGAGGACCCCTGCTCTATTCCTACCATGTTCTAATATATCTTCTTCCACCACTCAAAGCCTCTGAGGACACTGTACTGGAGGACACTGCCAACTGTCCCTCTAAAAGTGGCCCCTTCCTGTGGCTTGAGGGGCAAGAGAGAGCCCAAGCTCTAAGCAATGAAGGGCTAGGTCCCAGGAGCCTACCGCCTTCCTCCCAGCCCTTCTGCTGAGAGGGGAAGAAAAGGAGTAGGAGAATTAGACCCTTTCCCACGTGTAGGAGGCCAGTGTGGCTGGTATGGAGAGAATGGGGTGGGTAGTGAGGAGAGATGAGGTCATAGAAACCAGATCACCCAGGGCCTGGTAGGCCAGAGCAGGGATAATTGAACAGGCCAGGCACACCCCTGCCTGGGGCCTTTCTGCTCTGAAAGTTCTTTCCTCAAATATCCGTAAAGCTCACTCCTTCACTTTCTTGGTCTCACTCAAAGTCTCCTTCTCAGTGAGGCCTTCCGTGACCACCACCAACCGTTTTAGCTACTTTTCCTTCTTTATTGTTCCTTCTTAGCATTTATCATTACCTACTGTACTATATGTTTTACTGATTTGCCTTGTTTTTGTCTGCCTCCCCTACTTAAATATGATCTCCATAAGGACAGGGATTGTTGGATCCAAGTCCTAGAACAGTGCCCAGCACATAGCAGATGCTCAATAAATCTGTGTTGAATGAATGAATGAATGAATCAGTGAGCCTGGGCTCATGATGGAACCTAAACCCTCTGATCACATCAGGTAGTCATGGAGCCTTCACTGTCGGTAAAGTCCTGTGTTGGGTGCTATTAGGAATTCAATGAGCAGTAACACATTATCCCTGTTTCAAAATGCATTACAATCCTATTTGGAAGACAAGTCAAAAATTTCCGTAAATTTAAATAATAAAGGGTTTCACCCTCTATAGGGATTTTTTGGTCTAAGACAAAATCCTTATGGTCTTGGATGCTGAACTTCTAGTTTAATGAAATTAGTGATCCCTTACTTGCTTAAGAGTCCTCCACGCTCACCAAATGTCAAAAGCCTCTTAACACACATCTGAGGCAGCCTCATAGACATGATAGGACTAGTGCATCAGTCAAGCTACCAAAACAGCGAAAGGAAGCTGCCCAGAAGTTCGATGCAGTATGAGTTTAATAAGAATTTTAAATCATCATGAAAAGTATACCACAAGCAGGTATGTTTAAAGTGACCCTGTGAACTCTAGAAAAGATTATTCCCAAGAGTCAAGGGCAGCAGGGCAGGTTGGGGGGAAATACATCTGAGCCAGAGTCTCAGTTTAACAAACCCAGCTGAATACTGCCTATGGGGAGAGCTGGGCTCCCTCAGAAGAAATGGAGGGATTTTCCAGAAATGGAAGGAACCCTCTGACCCGTTAGGGACATCACTAAACCCCAGAACATGATGCTCGGGAAGGCCCTTCTCTCTCAAGGGTGTCCCGCTGACGCATTCTGAGAATTTCAATCCACTTGGAACACCTACGCCAGGGTTGGTTTCAGGATATCAGCCTTCACTTCCCAGATTTCCCTCTAGTCCAGCGGTTCTCAACCTGTGGGTCGCGACCCCTTTGGGGGTCAAATGACCCTTTCACTGGGGACGCCTAAGACCATCGGAAAACACATAATTACATATTATTTTTGTGATTAATCACTATGCTTTAATTATGTTCAATTTGTAACAATGAAAATACATCCTGCATATCAGATATTTACATTATGATTCATAACAGTAGCAAAATTACAGTTATGAAGTAGCAACAAAAATAATTTTATGGTTGGGGGTCATCACAACATGAGGAACTGTATTAAAGGGTCGCGGCATTAGGAAGGTTGAGAACCACTGCTCTAGTCCTTGTGTTGAAGAAAAGTTGAAATGGCTGGATGGCTTTTAGGACTAAGAGCTCATTCCTGGTGGAGCAGGCCCATCTTTTCACCCACTGCTTCACTTACCACCTTTCATTCATAAGTAACTCGCACCCGCGTTACTAGGCTCAATGAGTCGCTACTTGGCAAGGCTCTGTTGTGTTGGAAATCTCCAGATTTGGGCAGGTGTCATGCTCAGGGGGGAGGGAGAAGATAATTCTCTACTACAGTGTACAGCCACCAAAATAGCACAGTGGTGAGTCACCAAAAAGTGCCATGAGGATTGTGACAGTGATATCACAAAAGGAGGAGGACTTAAAAACATATTCTCAAAGTCATCTTCTTAAAAGAGTTGGAATATGAAATGGGGGTGAGAGAGCAAGAAATCGCTCTCAGAAATGAAGGTTATTCAGTAAAACATGACAGCCTTTCAGCACACCCCTCTGGGGAAAAGGGGTCCTTGCTTCCCTCAAGGAAATTCTTGAGATGATTCATCTGGCAGCCATTTTCTGCGCACCTACTATGTGCCCCACGCTTGGCAAGGTATACAAGTCTGACTGCAAAATTTCTACTCAGAAGCTCATCTGTTGACCATTTTTACCTGAAACCTGACTGAGAAAGAGCTGCCATCTAAAAATCAATTCTACTCAACTTAGTTTCCAAAGAGAACAGCCTCATTCACCCCTGGGAAAAATCTATTACATGGCAACACAGAACTGTGAGATGAAGAGGATTCCTTCAAGTCCAACAACACAAAAGCTGTGCACTGTGGCAGGTCTTTGCATTCTGGGGAGGTAGAGATTCCACCTCCATCTAGGTGCCTCCTCCTCAGGGGGTCAAGACAGCAAAAGACAAATGCTGTGGCCACACTGTGGGGCCTAGTAGAGCCAAGGAGGGTCCTTTCTGAGGAAGAATTCGACTTCAAGGTCACCAGCCCCTCTAAGGAACAGCCTGAACATCCTGTTGATTCCCTCATTAATGAGTTAAATAAATATTTGACACATATCCATTCTATATTTGTATGAGTGGTGTTTTTAGCGTTCTGAAAATTATGTTGACAAATCCAATAACATTAGATGGCATATAAGTTCCACTTTGGGGTGGGACCCATTTGTTTGAAGGTTTGGGAACGTTTTGTGGGGGAGCATGCAGTGGTGATGCAGCTGAAATGTCTGGCTGGGGGTAGAGGTAACTTGATTGTGGCAACTACTCATTATGGTTTGAGATTCACGCTCAGGTCCTGCCGAGCTCCTGGTATTTACATTCCTTCCCTTTATTTCTTCCTACTCTGCAAACATTACAATTCGTTCTCTTTCACAAGGAAAACGTATTGGAAGGTCTTGCCCTCTTTTCACTGGGGAGGAAGAAAAAATAATAGTCTTTCCTGTTTGGAGATTTATCAGGAAATCCCAGGAGACAAAATTAAATCTGAGATCAATCAAATCCTTTAACAAAGAACCAGATTTCTTTGTTAAGAAATCTGGAGAGAACCCTAACCAGTTTGGCTCAGTAGATAGAGCATCAGCCTGCGGACTGAAGGGTCCCAGGTTCGATTCCAGTCAAGGGCATGTACCTTGGTTGCGGGTATATTCCCAGTAGGGGGTGTGCAGGAGGCAGCTGATTGATGTTTCTCTCTCATCGATGTTTCTAACTCTCTATCCCTTTCCCTTCCTCTCTGTTAAAAAAACAAAAAACAATAAAATATATTTTAAAAAAAGAAAGAAATCTGGAGAGAGCCCTGCCACCCTTCTTCAGAAAAGGGACATCGGGCAGAGGACACCCCAAAGGTCAGGAAGTCCCACCAGGTGACCTCATCCCTGGCCCTAAACGGGGTACCCCATGCTGCCCTTTCTGTCCCAGGACCTTCTCTTCATGATAATGTTAATACTCTTAAACTTGCTCTGATTCATGGCTCCTGATGGGTTTTCCTGGTCTCCTCTCACCCCCTGTCCCTGGGCATTGATGTCAGTGAGGAGACGAGGAGTTAAGAATGTGTTTTCTTTCAATAAGCTGAGGCTAGCTTCATGGGTTGTCCAAGAAGGGCAATTAGCAGCGAAGTGTTGTGTCCTTCCTCTGTTATTTTCCTTAACCCAGTAACAAATAAGTTAGATTGATTTGGGATTTTCTTTTTTCATTTTTAATTGCAAATAGCTGAAGCCTAAAATGTCACCGATACAAAAATAACATCTCTATTTTGCAGCTCTAAGGCATTTCACAGGGCGAGCTATAAGTTCTGCTTCTCTACATTTGTTTAGCTTACATCATTCTTTCCCCATCCATGTTCTGCTGATAAAGGGACTTCTTTCCTGTCCCTCTGGTTTTGCTGGCTCTCTCCTCTTCTGCAGGACTCTTCATCTCTCACCGTCCCTCCCTCCTCCAGGTTCTAAACCTATCCAGCAGCCCTGTCTTCAGCACAGCCTTTAGCCCAAGAATGCCCACCACCTTGTACACAGGAGCCAGTTTCCTTAGATCATGGCACCTTTCTTCCTGCTCTCAGACCTGTCTCTCTGAGCTGATGCCTGGTGGTACAGTGGTTAGAGCTAGAGCTCAGGTGACTAAAGACCTGGGGCCAGCTCCAATGCCATCCTTTATCAATTTGGTGATAGGATCAAACATATATATATATAATCTTTTTATTGATTTCAGAGAGGAAGGTAGAGGGAGAGAGAGATAGAAACATCAATAATGAGAAGAATCATTGATCAGCTGCCTCCTGCATGACCCACACTGGGGATTAGGTCTTCAACCTGGGCATGTGCTCTGACCAGGAATAGAAGCGTGACCTCCTGGTTCATAGGTCGATGCTCAACCACTGAGCCACACCAGCCAGGCCAAACCAATGTCTTTGATTCTCTTGCCGTGCCCATGCAATATGAGTGATGATAGCAACAACATCTCAGGGGTACAGCGGAGACCAGTAAGATGATAGATGAGAAGCCACAGCAAAGGGTCTGGAAAACACTAACAAGTGCTAACTCTGTTTTCTTTGACCGGATGCCTGACCGTGATTTCTCACTCAGAGATCTTCTGCAGGTTTTCCAAAGACAATCCAACAGGACAGCTGCCCGAGAATCAGGAGGACAATTCTGGTGGAGCTAGAGAACTTGAGTCCTGGCCTCTTAGCCGCTGTGTGGCCTAGAGCAAGGGTTTCAGTCCCCCAGGGCCTCCACTTTTCTCATCCATGAAGTAGGGTGACAAACTCCTGCCCAGCCTTTCTCCCAAATTATCAGGAGGATCAAATGAACCCTTTTTTGTAATCATATGTCTTATAAAAATAAAAGGCATTATTTCCTAATGTGAAGAAGGAACAGTGCTTGGCTTCTGTTCAAATTTTTCCCACGACCTCCTGTCACTTTTTACAGGACAATTGGACTCTCAGAAGATTTCTCCTAAGAAATCTCATTCCTTCATCCATTCACTTAATCCATCAGCAAGAATTTCCCAGGCGCCTGCAATGTGCCAAGACCCTCTGCCAGGTACTGGGCATCGAAGTTGAATAAGACAGAGTCCCTGCTATCAAGACAGTCACAGACAAGTGGGAGAAAAAAGCACCCGTGAGATGGGCTGCGATGGAGTGGGACAGGAGCTGCAGAAACACAGAGGAAGGGTCAACTCCGTCAGGAGATGAGAGGAGCCTGTCCCAACTTCATTGGCTGCCAGAGGCATGGCCCCTCACCTTCCTCCTCTGGGCCTCACAGGGCCCCTCACACGAAAAATGAGGAGCTCAAAGTAGACAAGCCCTGAGGCTCATAAATGAGTCTACCATGTCCTGCTACCCAAAATCCTACTACTCACAGAAAAAAAATATTGAAGATGTTTAAAAGGATTCTAAGCCTTAGGAGGCCTACATGCTCTAGTCAAATTGAGGCTCCACACAGAAACCTCTCTCTCTCTCTCTCTCTCTCTCACGCACGCACGCACGCACGCACGCACAGCCCCTTCACCACTCACTCCAAGGGGATCTGGCTCACAATCCCTAACCAGTCAGCATTCCATCTATTTCACTCCACTCTTTGGTCATGGCTGAAAGGTATTGCAGGGGTTCTCTGGATGCCGCTGGAGTACGTTCCGGCTGTATCCTAGCCCGGGACAAAGCCACTGAAGTTAATCTGGATCCTATCACAGCTTCGGGAGGTGGTTCAGGACTTTGAGCTATTTATAGACTTTTCAATATGCAGAGCTACTGCTCTGCAGTTTCCGTTAACCCCTCAGAGGTTTTAGCCATCAGATTAATTTCCCAGTTCCCCCAGCAATGCTGGCCTTTATTAACCCCATTGGACCATTTTCTTTTGGGTTTCATTTCCCTGTACGTGTAAAACGCTTGACATCTTCCTAGGCCTGCTCAATTTACCTTGTACTTCTTAAGCCAGAAAAGTGAAACGAGTCTTTGAATTCTAAGGATCTTGAGCACCCTTCTCCAGGAACCATTCAGAGCAAACAAACTCACATACAATTAGAGAAAAGTATCCATGATCCATGTATAAATATGGCTATATGTATATATTTGCTTAATCAAACCATTTTAAAAAGTATCTATATGTCGAGTTCTATATACAGCTTTCTATCTCTTTAGCCTCTTCTGTAAACTAAAGAAAGTGGACTAAATCAATGATTTGTAAAATTTTGATCCCCATAATCCTTGCTTCAAATGATATTGTAGAGGTGCTTGATATATAAAAGAAATGCTCCAATACGTAATGGAAATGCCCCCAGTGGTGCCTCTGGGTCCCAAGTTCCACTTGATTGGTCCCTCTCATGCCTGTCGTGGAGTCCCCGAGGCATCTCATGAAAGCCTTTGAGATCCCTGGATCCCAGGTTGAAACCCCTTGAACTGAGTGAGTTTTGAACCCTCACCAAATTCCAGGCTTTGTTATTCTCATTGCCAAGTCCTTGCCTCTATTAGCCCAGTCATGACCGTAAACTGTCCTACTGTCGTAAGCAGTTCAAACTTATAACAGAGAAACTTTTATGACAAAAACTCAAAATGGTCACTTCACTTGGAGTAACCACACATGATCCAGTTTCCTCGCCCCACAGCCCGAGGGCATGGGCAAGAGACAACCAAGAAAATAGACCCCACTTCACAGGGGGAGGCTGTAGAGTGAGGAGATTGGACAAATGGCTCGGGATCTACCAGGAAGGAACTGAGAAAATTCTAATCCAGATCTCCCAGCACGTAACAGAGCACTTCTCAAGTACATGGGTCCACCCACCTGCTGCCAGCCCCTGGAAGAGAATGCAAGATCCCCAGGGAAAGTCGCTTCCACTGGAAGATATTCAGGTCTTAAGTATAAGGAAACCAGCAGGAAAACCCTACAGCTGGACAGGAAGGGATCACTTTGACTTCCATCCTACGGGCACAGCACACAAACCAGCGCCTCTAAAGCTCCGGGGGTTCATTCATCTTTACAGTCTCTACAGTTTCCACAGCCCTCAGTCAAGAAATCAATTTAAGAAGAGTCTGCAGGCTCCATTGACTGTTCTACCAGGCAATCTCCCGCCGGATCTGATGAGGAAAGATAACAATCTGTCCCAGATACTGGATGCTTACCATGTGCCCGAAATGCATCAGAAATTAAGCAATATACAAGACAAATAAGTTCCCTGTAAAATCACCAAATCCAACAAACATTTATCAGCCTTCCTATTGCGGAACTTTGCAGCATTTGACACAACTGACCATCTCTTTCTTGGATCACTTGCCTCCCGTGGCTTTTATGAACAAAACTCTCCTTTTCCTACCTACCTCTCACATTTCTCTTCTGTCCTTTTATCACCTAATCCTCCTCTGCTGGGTTCAAGACACAATGCTAGCATCCTACGCATTCTTTTCCTCTCACCCAAGCAAGACTAAGGGTCTCAAACAAGGATCCCCCAGGCCTTTTGGGGGCCAATAAACTTGGATGTGAAAAAACTGCATCTTTATTTTCACTCACCTCTTACTGAAATTTAGCAATTCCTTCCATTATGAATGCAAGCAACAACCCACACCAGTATTAGCAGGACCTGTAACCTTGTCCCCAATAAAAATACCAGGTATCTGAATCCCACAGGTCTCAAAATCTATGTTTATCACTACTTTGAAATTATAGTCATTATTAGAACTGCCCCTGGGTAAAGAAGCAAAAGCATTGTTATCTTAGGCATTTTATTTCACACATTTAAAAACACAGGCATTCCTAAAAACATGCAAAGCACACACAACAAATGAAGAGCTGCCTCCCTAGTTGGTTTTACCTATGACTGCTGTCACCAGCTCACACATAGGTATCTTCAGCTTAGACACCTGCTCTCAACTCCAAACCTCATATCTAACTGCCTACTCAAGAGCAGCCTTTGAATATCTCAAAAGTTATCTCAAACTTAGTATATTCAAAGACAAATTCATGATAGCCTCCCCCTCAAGCTCCTCAGCCTCATGCTGTTCATCTCATCACTCTAGGCCTTCCAGCCTCCTCCTTTCAGTCCTTTGTACCCCCACATTCTCCCTCCCAACAGGGGGTCTGGTCACAGCTGCCTCACTCCACCCACTCCACCCTCAGCCTTTGCCTAATTAACATTTGCTCTCCACATCTCAGCTCTCGACCAAGCCTTCCCTGACCCAATTTCTCTGTCAAATCGCCCCACTAGAGAGACTCCCTGGTGAGAATACCTCTGCTGCAATTTTACTTTTGTTTTGGTCACGATTTCTTAATGTCTGTGTTCCCATCTGATTCTATATCCTCTGAGGAAAGGCACTGGGTCTACGTTTATCACCACCACATCCCCAGCACCTCAGGACAATGCCAAGCACGTAACTGGCATTCAATAAACATTTTTTAAATAGATGACTTAATTACTTAAAGTCCACGGAGTCTGCAGACTAGAAGCAGACAGATATTAAACTAATATTCAAAATAATGATTGAATTCCAGCTGTTATAAGTGCTACTCAAAAAAGAAGGGTGTGCGCTGAGAAGTTACAGCTCGAGAATCTGATCTAGTTCATCTACATTGGGCAACAAAGATTTCCCCAAAGAAGCAACTTTTATGCTGAGACCTGAAAGATGAGGAGCAATTGTCCAGCTGAATAAGGAACTAGCATTTTAGGAAAATGAATCAGTGTATGTGAAGTCTCCAGTGGAGGAAAAGCTTGGAAGTCAAGGGACG
>NW_006287904.1:2585485-2598109 GCF_000327345.1 Myotis davidii | reverse complement strand
AATGCCGAGAATGAAAGGGCAGGTAGCACAAGGTGAGCCTGGAGAGGAAGCCAGGAACCAAATTACAAAGAATTTTATAGGCCAGGGTAAGATTTTGAGACTGTGGTAGATTATTCCTCCTACCTAGATCGAGCCCCCTTTGCAATGTGACTTCGCAGCCCCTCCCATCAAGAGAGGGAGTCCATTTCCCCATCTCTTGAATTTGAGCTGACCTTTTTTCTTGCTTGCAAAGGAAATGAAGTGTCCGTTGTGATCTAGTTACTTGGCAGCCTCTACTCTTCCCAGATTCTGGAGCATGAGAGACTCTGTGGAGCAGAGCCCAGCCAGCCAAGCTCAGTCCCTCCTCATCCAGCCAGTTCCCAGCTGATCCACCAGCTGACCCCAGATCCATGAGTGAGCCCAGATAAATACACAAGAACCACCCAGACCAAGTGACCAATGATAAGCGGTAAGTGCTTCTTGGTTTAGGCCACTAAGTTTGGTCTGGTTTGTTATGCAGCAAAAACTAACTGATACCATGGCTTTATCCTGAGATGCATGGGAAGCTACTGAAGGGATTTAAACAATGGAGTAACAGGCGGAGACATGTCTTTGTAAAAGTTACTCTGGCTGCTGTGTGAACAATGTGTGGAGAAGAGACAAGATTAGCTCAGAGACCAGTTGGTGAGTATACCTGTCATCCAGGGGGGAGTGATGGCCACCTGGCCCAGGAGGCGGCAGTGGGTGTGATAAGAAGTGGGTGGACATGGGAGTGCTTCGGGAAGTGACGCCCGCAAAACTTGGTGACCGATTCAGTGCTGGGGGCAAGGAGACGGAGATGTCAGTCATGACTCCTCCGTTTCTACTTGAGCAACTGAGAGGATGATTGTATTAGTCGGGGTTCTCCAGAAAAACAGAACCAACTGGATGTGAAGAGGTTTAGAAGGAATTCGCTCACATGATTATTGAGGCTGGCGAATACAAATCTGCAGTGTGGGCTGCAGGCTCTAGTCTAGACCCAGACAACTGACACTGCACGTGAAGTCCAAAGAATTCTCGTCTGCTAGAGAATTGTGTACTTGGGGGAGGGCCCATCATTTTAGTCTTGTCAGACCTTCAGCTGGTTGGATGAGGCCCATCCACAATCCACATTATGGAGGGCAATCTGCTTTACTCTACCAATTAAGATGTTAATCTCATCCAAAAGCACCCTTGCAGAAACTCCCAGGATAATGTTTGACCAAATATCTGGGCACCAAATGGCCCAGTCCAGTTGGCACATAAAATTAACCATCACGCCCTAGCTGGTTTGGCTCAATGGATAAAGCGTCAGCCTGTGGAATGAAGGGTCCCAGGTTTGATTCCGGCCAAGGGCACATGCCTGGGTTGCGGGCTCAATCCCAGTAGGGGGCAGGCAGGAGGCAGCCAATCAATGATTCTCTTTCATCATTGATGTTTCTATCTCTCTCTCCCTCTCCCTTCCTCTCTAAAAATCAATAAAATATATATTTTTTTAAAAAATTGACCATCACAGTGATGCTGCCAGTTACTGAAATGGGGAGGCAGGCTTGTGGGCAAGGGTGATGAGCTCAGAGAAGCACAAGGCTCCGTGGATAGAGGGTGCTATGGCCATGCCCTCGGCATCCCCAGGAATCCTGGGTAGTGAGGGTTGGTTCTTCCATCCTAGCAGTCATTCCATCATCAGTTCATGTGTAAACCTAACAGCAGGGCGGCCACTGACGGGACCCAGGAGAAGCAGATGGATGGCACAGCCCCCACCTCAACAGACCATGAGAGTTTCATTAGAGAAGAATGGAATTCAAGGGAAAAGGACCCACTGGACCCATGAAGGAGACCCTGAAACTGCCCCTTCAAAGAAGCCTCCCACTGTGGCAGCCACAGGGGCTTTGCCGTGGGAGGCCAACCCCAAGACGGGCCGGCGAAATAGCCCCTGGACCTGTGTGCCACATACAAGGCCCTTCAAGATCTCCTTGCCTCTCCAGAGTCACCTTCTCTTACTCCACCTTCTAGGAAAGGACAGCGGGATAAGGAAAATGGTTAAGAGCCTGGGCTGTGTCATAGGCTGCCTGGGAGCAAATCTTTGCCCTATCAGTGATGAGGCTCTCTCCCTGGCTAAGTCACTTAACCATTCCCCAGCCCTCTCATCTGTGACGCGGGGGTGATCAAACAAGACAGACTTACGTGTGGTGAGAATGAACTGAAACAAAGCTTCGTATAGTGCCTGGCACGTGGTAAGTAGGCAGTTAAGTGATAACTACTATTATGAGATTATTGCTATTACTTTTATCCTGACTATAGGCTTTAACGTCCAGCAAACCTTGTCCGTGCCTTATTGATTACTTAAGTTCTACCAATTAATCTTCTCTCCAGCCCAGCGGTTCTCAACCTGTGGGTCGCGACCATCGGAAAACACATATAGCATATCAGACATTTACATTACAATTCATAACAGTAGCAAAATTACAGTTATGAAGTAGCAACAAAAATAATTTTCTGGTTGGGGGTCACCACAACATGAGGAACTGTATTAAAGGGTCGCGGCGTTAGGAAGGTTGAGAACCACTGCTCCAGCCTCTCCTGTCGCCCTCCCCAAGAGAGCATGAATGAGGAAGTGAGAGGGCCTTCTGGCGAGGCAATGCCTTTGGGACCTCTCTCCTGCTAAGTGGCCTTGTTTGCAGGTTTCCTGAGGCTCCGGCCCAATCCTTAATGAGTTGGCAAGAAAAGATTTCTCAGCTCAGTTTGCTGCTCCTGCCAGTGTCCAAAAAAAAAAAATGCTAAGCGGCATCTCCCTGCTCTGAAAGGAAGGAGGGTCACGCTGGGCCTGCCGTGTTAGATAACACCCAGCAGGCTGGGACCCGGGTGGACCTGAGCGCACCTTCCTGCCACCTGCACTGCTGGTAATTGGTCAGGCCTCTCCAAGCAGGCCCTGTTCCCGGTGCTAATGGCCCCACCGCCTGGCACTGCCAACGGCTCTGTGCCCTTCACCTGGTGCTGTCTGCAAGGCTCCCAGAGCTCCCCTCCATCATTTATTCAAAGTTCCTCACATCCACAGACCCCAGGAGGTAGGCTGGAAGCGGCAGGCTGCATGCCGGAAGCCACCCACCTGCCCTGTGAACTGTCTGGTCTTGTCAGAACTGCTGCGTGTGGGAGGGAGGGATGGGCTTGGTGGAGGAGGGCAGAAAGTGGGTCACTATTTTCCTCACACGAAATGGGAGCTGCTCATTCATTCCTCTATTCTTTAGAAGTTTACCGAGCGCCCACTAGATACCGAGTTCTGCATTACTGCCGGACTCACAGCTGAGAGCAAGAGAGACAGGGTTTCTGTGCTGGTAGTGGGGCCAGATTTGAATCCAGGAATCACATACTAGTAAGTGAAAGCTTAATTATGCTCTGCAATCACTGACACGAAATTCAGAGTGATAGTGTATGTCCCTCACTATAGGACTGAGTCAAGGGCTGGGGATTGGCCTCTTCAGGGTTCCTGGGGAGGTCTTCTGCACATTCAACAATGGAATGCACTTCATGCAGAAGCAAAAAGTAACAACTGGCAAAATGGGAGGATACCGAGAAGGGGAGGGTTGGGAGCATTTTATAGGAAACAGCATACGCAAAGGCCCTGTGTCACAGACACCATGAGCACCCAAGGAGGACAGTGGTAGACTCAAGCTGAGCCTGGAAAGGTAGATGGAGTCCCAGAGTCCCAGGGGAGCAGCAGCTCTCAGTGCAGGAAGACAACAACAAACATAAAGGTGAGCATAGGACGCAGCTCACTGCCATCACTGTCGTGACACCCTGAGCTCTATCTAGCATGAGCCTTTGACACTGTCACACAAAGGCCGAGAGATGTGGTGGTTTCAGGCAGGGATGCAGGGTCCCACAGGCCATGCTCTAGGGGTCAGGAACCTTTCCCGGTACGCTGGAGCATAACCATGTACACACGTGTGAATGCATGTGTGCATGCATGCCAGCCTCCACCGTCATAGACCTAAGTCAGCTGAAAGGGAAGCTGAGAACTCTGAGGCTGGTTGTAGGCCAACCGCCTGAGAAAGGAGTTAGTAGCAAGGCCAGTCAGGTTCTGAGCAGTCACCTCTTCTGTGGGACCTGCCATTGTGTCCGGTAAGTTTAAGGAACAGGCCTTGTGAATGTAGAAAGGGCTCACAAGAATGTGCCTGACGACAACTCCGGGAAAGCCAGGGCCCTGACAGGTAGGATTCTAATCAGGCTGAGCCAGGAGAGGACCCCAGAAAAACCCAAGTCTCCTGAAAGGGCTGGGTGCCATAAAGAGTGACATCTCCATCCATTTCACCTCTGCAAGTAGCAATGGTACAAATAATAGTCGCAAAAAATGTTTCTTTAAAAACAACAGCCATGAATATGCATAAAGTCTCAGTGACAAAAGCTTCTTTCAAAGGGGATCGGTAGAGATTTCATTCACTCCTTCAGCTCGCCTTTATTAGGTGTTTATAATCTAGAGGTCGCTAGCATGGTATTCGCATTTTAGAGCCCACATTATATCGGACAACAATATAAACGTGCAAACTGGAGAAAATAAAACAACATGGTTGAATTTCACAGACACCACGAGTGAAAAAAGACAGACACAAAAGAAAACACACTGTATGATTCTATTTATAGGAAACGCAAGAACAAGCAAAACGAGTCCAATGTGATGGGAGTTAAAACAGTAGGCGGGCCCTTACCGGTTTGGCTCAGTGGATGGAGCGTCGGCCTGCAGACTCAAGGGTCCAAGGTTCGATTCCGGTCAAGGGCATGTACCTTGATTGTGGACACATACCCAGTAGGGAGTGTGCAGGAGGCAGCTGATCGATGTTTCTCTCTCGTCGTTGTTTCTAATTCTCTATCCCTCAACCTTCCTCTCTGTAAAAAATCAATAAATTTTTTTTTAAACAGTAAGCAGAAGGGCAGGAGAGATTTCTGGGAGCTGGAAATGATCTACATCTTGACATGGGTGGTGATGACACGGGGTATAAAGTTCACCTGAGCTGTACACTTAAGACTATTGCACTGTACACACTTTATGTATATTGCACCGCAATAAAAAAGAAAAATATAAGTTAAATAAGCTTCCGGTTCAGACTTCAAATCTGATCATATCTTTTATTATTATTATTATTATTATTATTGTTGTTGTTGATTTCAGAGAGGGCAGGGAGAGAGAGAGAGAGAGAAAGAGAGAGAGAGAGAGAGAGAAACATCAATGATAAGAGACATTCACTGATTGGCTGCCTCCTACCCACCCCCGACTGGGGATCAAAGCCAAAACTTAGACATGTTCCCTGACCGGGAATTGAACCATGACCTTTTGGTTCATAGATCAATGCTCAACCACTGAGCCATGCCAGGCTGGCTGGTCATATCTTAAAGAGAGACATCTGGTCACCCGTTGCAGTCCTCAGGCTGGAACCTACACTCTACACCCAAAGTCTCTAGCTTTTCAGCCTCATTCCCCTCCATCCCACTCTCTGTGTTCCAACCACACAGAAGACCTCACTGTGCCCTGAACATCAGGCCCTTCATCCATTTCTTCTCACATCCTGCTCCTTCTCCGCCTTGTCTACCTAGCAAATGTCTTCAGTTAGTCACTTAACAAATTATCTGTTGAGCACTGAATGGCTATCTGTCAGACACCATACTAAGCTCACTATCTGTATCCATGGAGACCCTCTCCCCCTCCAGACTAGGAATGGCACTGGGCTCTTCCCTCCCTGTATCTCCAGAACCTGGCACTGAAGGAGTGGTCACGCTGGGTGTAATGAAGGAATGACTGGACACATGAAGACTACAGCCTATCACAGGTAGAGAAGAAAAGACGGACACGAGGCTAACACAAGCTGAAGGTGACAGGCTCCACAAGAGGTGCCGATGGAGGTGAAGCACTAGGAAAAATTCCAAGTTTTGGTGGGCACTAGCTACCTATTTTTTTTTCTTTCACCCAGTGTTACAAGAGAGAGGAACTCGGTTGGGGCCAGCCAGCCACAAACAGAGATGGGAGGGCAGATCATTCTGCTAGGAGTGGTGTTTTCTGTCTATGGCCAACAATCTAACTTGACTGGGAGTCTGGTACTTTTATGGCCTTGGAGAATAAAAGACAAGGAGGAAAGTTCCCACAGGCAGAGCTGGGACTCCAGCAGACAATGAACACAGGCTTTGTCCCCAGACAGTAAAAGCAGAGGGTCCGAATGCACTAAGCATGAAATGTGTGCTACAGCAGGAAAAGGGAATATTTGCCACCCCAGCCCAGTGTGACCTCTCTCATGGACCAGACTCCACCGCATTTCCCATTCTCTCTTTTCAGCATGGAGTTCCTGCTGGGATTATCCTGTGTCCACAGAGCCACTATGCTGCGATTAGATCACTTTACTTTTAGTCTAAAGACCATCAGATCAAGGGAAGCCAATCTTGATCTGATGGACAGAACTGCGCATCACCAGGGACCCTGGTCTCTGACCCAGATGCAGGGCCCAGTGGGACTCTGTGCCCTTGAGGAGAGGGATGCGTGTGCTGTACGGAGGGGAAAGGCACACACAGCTGTTTGGCTCGCCAAAGGAGTTAGCGATAGCAGAGGTTGCCAATAATGGATGCTTCCCTAATGTGATAAGTATATTGATTTCACGTTTTTTAACCTCCCTAGATTTAACAAGAAAACACAAGAAGCACTCCCATTAGAGTCTGGAACAAAACAAGAATATCTACCATCACCTTGTTTATTGAACGTGGTCCTGAAAATAACTAACCAACGCAATCAACTATAAACAGAAATAAATATATAGTACAAAAAAAATAAAAGCGGGGGGAAAGTGTTCTGTATTTGTAGTTGGTAAGATTAAAAACCAAGAAAAGTCCAAGAGAACTCAATGAAACTCCATTGCAAACAATAAAAAATATTGGAGGTTGAATGGAAACAAAATTAATATAAAGAATTTAACAGTAAGTTAGAAGGTATCACGGAAGAAAATAACTCATTTGTAATAACAAAAAAAAACCGATAAAACATATAACATGCAAAATCTACACAAAGAAAATTCAAATTGCCCCTGAGGCACACAAAAAGGCTTTACATTGATGGGAAGGTATACAATATTCTTAAGTAGGAAATCCCTCATATGGAAAAAAACAGCAAGCAACAATTTTTTTTAAAAAAAATATTGTTTTAAAGCCATGTGAGAGGACTGCCAGATAACTAGGTATTACAATATTATAGTAATTAAAATAATACGGTACTGGCACAGGAAAGGGCAAAAAGATCAGGGGAACAGAATTTAAAGCCCCAAAAAAGATCTATGAGTAAATGTGAGTGTATATAAATAGATACACATGTAACATACGATCAAGATGATATTTTGAATAAGTAAAAGATTTTTTTCAACAAAATAATATTGGAAAAACTAAGTAACCAGATAGACAGGCCTGCCAATTCCTTTTTTTTTTTTTTCTAATTTGTTGGGACAGTTTTGTTTTGTTTTTTACTTTACATATGATGGTGTGTGTGTGTTTTTTGCAATGCAGGTGTTTTTTATTTCTGTTTTTGTTTTATGTAGTCAAATATATTGATCTCTTGTACTATGACTTCTGAGTTTGTGTCATTCTTAGAAGTCTTGCCCATCTTGAGATTAAAACAATTCTCGCATTTTCTCCTAATACTTTATAGCTTTACTTTTTTCAGACTTACACCTTTGATCCATCTGGACCTTATTTTGGTGAAAGATGTAGGGGAAGGCCAAGTTGATTTCTACCATCGTGATTTTACATAGAACCCAGGGGTGTTCAGACAAGGAAAGCGATTCTTCCTTTAGTTCTAGACCAGCCGTGGGCAAACTACGGCCCGCGGGCCAGATCCAGCTCGTTTGAAATGAATTAAACAAACAAACAAAAAAAGACCGTACCCTTTTATGTAATGATGTTTACTTTGAATTTATATTAGTTCACACAAACACTCCATCCATGCTTTTGTCCCGGCCCTCCGGTCCAGTTGAAGAACCCATTGTGGCCCTCGAGTCAAAAAGTTTGCCCACCCCTGGGCTAGAACAAGATCCTGCTCCCAACTGCAGAGAATGAAGCAGCCTGCGCTGGTCAAAGCCATGCTCTTCAGGACCAGTAACATGTGCAGGCCCCCATGGCCTCCACAGTAAAGGTCAAAGGCCGGCTAAAGGCGTGTAGGACCCTGCTGTGCTTCCCACCCCCATCTCCTCTGGCTTGTTCCCCTCTCAGAGCACACGCATGATCGGGGATGAAATACCTGTGCTACCCGGGATTCACCCTTTACCACATTCATTGCCTGGCTGACTCACTTTTCAAATTACCGAGTGGCTGCCTTGCCTTACACAATGCGCGCGCGCACACACACACACACACACACACACACACACACATTCCGCACCCACAGCCCTCCCTCTGGGCCACCGTACATGTCCTCAGACCCCTCCACACAACCACTGCCGAAGCAGAAACCACATTCCCTATTGTGCTGTTCGCTGGTGTGTGTCTTCCCTGCTGGACTCCAAGCAAATGTGCCTGCTGCTTCTGCGACCCCCCACCTAGTGCAGAAGGATGCCGACAGAAATGACCCCCCACTGAGTGGAGGTCTTCCAACCCGCTCCATTAGTATTTTTCTAAGGCCAAGAATGGGGAAATCATCAAGAATTGTTCCTATCAGCAGTATACGTCCAAAGAAAATGCAAATTTCTGATGCTTAATTACTAACAGAGCGGATCATTTTAGCCAGACATTCTGGCAGACATTAACATGGTAGTCTTTTGCAAAAATGGTCCAAATTATTCTCATCTCTACATTTGTAGTCTTTTCAATATGATTTTGCAGTACCTCCCATCCTTGTCCCTGAGTCTGACCTTGAGACTTGCTTCGGCCAAGTGTAGCAGAAGAGATATTGATCCTGTCCCAAGGTCAGGTCTTAAGGGTCCTTACATGTTTTTTGCTTGTTTTCTCGGAATTACATCCACCCATGTGACAAGCCTGGGCTGGCTTTCTGGAGGATGACAGATAGACAGCCAAGTCACCCCCCTCATGCCAGGTAACTTTCCTCTTTGGCTTTGATGGCAATACATGGTGTGGAAGAGAGAACAGTGTACAAGGAAAAGGAAGTCCATCCCCAGTCAACAAACATCTGTGGCTCAGATGCTCTGAGTTGAGCACTCCGCTGAAGATGGCCAAGGGATACAGTCCGTGTTCCTTGGCCAGACCCATGAGCCCTCCTTGTCTGGCCCTGTCTGACTCCCTGTCCTTTCCCCCCTTATTCCTCCCACCCACTCTCACTTCTGGCATCTTTTTTTTTTTAAATACATTTTATTGATTTTTCACAGAGAGGAAGGGAGAGAGACAGAGAGTCAGAAACATCGATCAGCCGCCTCCTGCACATCCCCCACTGGGGATGTGCCCGCAACCCAGGCACATGCCCCTGACCGGAATCGAACCTGGGACCTTTCAGTCCGCAGGCCGACGCTCCATCCACTGAGCCAAACCGGTTTCGGCACTTCTGGCATCTTGAGCTACTCACGGTGTCCTCGGCCTCTAGTCATCTTCGATGCCTCCCTCTCTCCACGCCAGCTAACCCTTCATCCCGCCGGGGATGCCCTCCCTTTCAGATCCGGAAAACTCCTACTCATCCTTCAGTGCCCAAACCAAGCATTTTGAGAAAACAAAAGCATCCCTGAGAACTTTCAGCTAAGAGTTGGCCTGGTTGCTACCAGCTAGGCATTGATGTTCCCCTGAGGAAATAAACAATTTCAGTGGAGAGCTCCAAGGAGACAACAACACCACTCCAAAGCATCCCTGCACAGACACACACAGACACTGCGCGGCCACAGGGATGACCAAGCATGCTGTCCCTCGGCTCAAATGGGTCTCTGTGGCTTCTTTCCTAATGACATCCTCAACCCCACACCATCCCTCCCACCTCCTAGACTGAAAGCGTTCAGAGACCCAGTTACCCAAGTGCCCCGCTTTCCAACAACACTGATCCAGAAGAGACCCCCACTGCCTTGTACTCAACAGCCCGCATCCTCCATGAAGCCCTCAGAAGTGCCTCTTACTAGGACCATCCAAGCGTTCCCCTTTCCTGCAGCAAGTTACAAACCCAAGTGTCACCACCTGCAGGTTCCTGGTGGCCTTGGGCGGGTGGTCCTTGGCGGTTTCTTTCGCTCTGACGTTCTCCAATCCAGCAGAGCAAAACTGCTCTCTCGCATGTTTCCACGTTCCCTGGGCAACCGCCCAGCCTCCTTGAATCCCATTGGGAACAACACTCTGGGGCCACCTTGCTTCCTCTCTATTGTCCCTCTCGATAAAACGGCCCCCTCCATCTCCCCATAAGACCGTTCATTCCCTGGTGGCAGGGCACATGCCACCCCCAGCAGCAAGTCCGGCCCTAGGATGTCTGTGGAATGAATACCCCAAACGCCACACCACCAAGCAGCCTGCTAGGCCTTGGAGTGGCTCCATCGCAAGCACCACTCCCCTCCCTCGCAGCCCAGGCCTCACGGGGCCACGGGAAGGGACTATTAGAAAGTGGCTTTTCATCAGCACCTCCCACACCACTCCTCATTGTTGCCTGATGAGCTGTTCGGAAACTGGCTCGGTTGCCATCACTGCGGATCATCCAGGAGGCCACCTCGGTGGCACTGGCGTCCCCCGACAGTGCTCAGCCACCTGATGGAGCGCGGATGCCTGCACCTGCAGGCAAATAACGGGGCACGAGGTAATGAGTTGATAACATCGGAGCCCTCCACCATAATGGGGTGAGGGGGAAGGCAGAGTCCTCAGGCCTCAATCGCCTCCATAAAACACCTGCGAGCAGGAGCCGGCCGGTTCCTGTTTCACCTGCGCTGGGAGCAGCTTTGGTAGCAGCCCCGCCCTCTGTTCCTGGTCCAGGTTAGAGGCATCGCAGCCGCTGGCATCCACTCCGCCAGGACGGGCCCCAGCAGCCCAGCCTCAAAGGGTCTGGAAGAATCTGCGGGGCTCCAACCCAGGTACCTGTGGCTTCTCTCAGCCTCGCTGAATGTGGAGCGCATCGTTTTCTAAGAGGTTGGTTTGTCCCTCTCTCTAAAATGGCTCCCTGGATGACAATGCCGGTGCTCATACCATTCACTCACCAGTTTGAAATGCAAACTTCCCCCTGACCGGGTAGCTCTGTGGGTTAGAGCATCGTCATGATACACCAAGGTTATGGGTTCGATACCCAGTCACGGTGTGTATAGGCAACCAATGAATGCCTAAGTAGAACAACAAATCGATGTCTCTCTCTCTCTCTCTTTCTCTCTCTCTCTCTCATCAATAAAAAGTGTTTTAAAATACAAACTGCACCTTCTACTCCCGTCTCCTGGCTCACTCCTGCAGCACCAGCCCCGCCCAGCACCTGGCTCTCCTCAGAGAGGAATTAGGGCCATAGACAACCCACAGGAGACAGCGCCCCGCCGGCCCCCTGAAAGGAGAAGACAGAGCTTTCTTTGCCGTCTCTTTTTCCATAGTTGAGGTTGAGGTTGAAATATAACAAAATGGCCCCTTTTTTCATCAAAAATTATTTCTGCCAGCCACAGGGAGGGTTTCAAACCAGACGCCGCCTCTCAATAGCTTAAGAAACATGTGACCCGAAGCATCACCTCAATTCTGTCGCCCAGAACGCGGGGTGCTTTTATCTGACCCCAACATCAAAAAGATGGTATGAGAGACATTCGTACCATATCTTTAAGGTGCTTGTGGTTTCTCAGAAAGAGAGAAAGAGAAAGAGAGAGAGAGAGAGAGAGAATGTCCCGTGAGGGGAGACTCTATAGGAAGTGTCGGCATGAACAAAAATGAATGAGACCAGTTCCCTGACCACAGGCTGAAGCCGACGTTGCAGCGTCAGTCCCAGGACCGACCAGGCTGCGGGGCGCAGTCAGGAGTCCTGCCGAGCTCTGCGCCCCGACCCACCCGCACTCAGGGGCACCCCTCATCCTGAAGCTGGCTGCAGCACGGTGGCCTCCCAGGCGTCAGAGAGGAGGGCCAGTCCTCCTGCCCCACCCACTGCCGCGGCCTCCCTGGGTCCATCAACATCATCTCCAACGACTCCATCGCCATTCCTGCACCCAGACTGCCAGCAACTACCCGCCATCACTGCACCAACACCCATCGCCATCTCCAACGACCCCTACCATCCCCCGGCCACAATCGCACACACACCCCCTCGGACCCATGTTGGTTGGAAAACTGGGCCCATACACAGAGGTCAGGGAGCGACCACTCCAGTTGGCAGGTGGCAGGTCTCACCAGCAAGGGAACCTACTCAAGAGGGTTGTCTGGGGCCATCACAAGATGGGTGGATCCACACCGTCCACCAGGATCTGAAAGCTCAGATAGAGGCTTGAACCGGGCCTGGTCACGTATTCCGCACAGAGGTCTCACCAGCACGGGACCCCCTCGAGGCTGCGTCCTTGAACCTGACTCCCACTGTGGGCACGGTGGGCCGAATGTACAATCGAGCACAAGGGCCCCGGGGGGCGGGGGAGGGAGGTGGCGGGGGTGCGATGAGGAGCCTGCAGCTGCCAAGCCCAGTGCCTCCAGGACTAACCGGCAGGCACATGCTCTCAGTGACTTCCCCCAGCACCTCGTCACCAC